>NW_026067917.1:3024126-3221420 GCF_014885135.2 Alexandromys fortis | reverse complement strand
AATTTTGCATGCAAATGGATGGAAATAGAAAACACTATCCTGAGCGAGGTAACACAGACCCAAAAAGATGAACATGGGATGTACTCACTCATAATTGGTTTCTAGCCACAAATAAAGGTCACGGTGTGTATACCTGGTGAACCTAAAGAAGCTAAACAAGAAGGTGAACCCAAGAAAAAAAAACATATAGTTATCCTCTTGGGATGTAGGTTTTTAATTTGATGTCCATCCTACTACAAAGATGCTTTTACCCGCAGCAGCGACATCTTTCCTGGGATCAGAGATGTACCATGGCCTCGAGGCACTCCCTAATTCCTGCATCCCCCTCCTAACCCTGTGAATCTCTAGTTCCATTTGCTCTAGGTAGTAAGTCTGAGGTGTTGCTTGCCTGACTGTACTTCTCTTCCCCTCTGCTGCTCACACAACGCAAACACATCTATGACCGGCTCTCTGCCAACAAACACCCTGTGAGATATGCTTACGTACTGACACCCCACACGCAATCCTTGGTTGAAAAGCAAGCCAAGAATGGGGAAGTCGTCCACGGGAAACGTGCTCCGCACCTACTTATTACAAGGTAGCCACGCCCTCGCTCACAGTTTCGCCGCTACCACTCTTCAAAACGCTCGAAACTGCGAAGACGATCGCCCCGTTTCTCTTTGCTTACAATCTTCAGTATTTGTCTGATAGAAATCCCAAACCTGACGGATTAGCACAGAACAAAACGCCTTCCAGCTTACTGAAGTGTTTATGAAGAAGAGGACGGCTGCAGGCATGTCGTCGTCTCAGAGCCGGGAGAGACTGTCTTCAGCAGGTTGCATGCTGGTACATTTTTAAAATAAAAGCCCATCTTCTGTGATGTTAAAGTTCACATCAATTCTTTTGTTCCTCTGTGACGCTGATGCTCACAGCCAATCCTTTGTATCCTCCTCTCCTAAGTACATTTTAAAACTGTTTTTGCCAGGGGAAGTCAAGATTGTGGAGAGTGGTGGCGAAGGACCCCCAGAGACAGCTGACCTGAGCTCAGGAGAGCGCGTGGACTCTGAACCATCTGCTAGGGAGCCTGTAATGAGACCAACCTAGGCCCTCTGTGTGTAGTGAGAGTTGTTTGGCTTGGTTTGTGTGTGGGGTCCCTAGCAGTGGGATCAGAACCTGTCCCTAATGCTGTGACTGCTTTTATTACCACACCACTTCAGATTTGGCAGGGCTTGCCACAGGGAGGGTCTGAATTTAACTATTCCCGTTTTACCAAACACACAATCTGAAAAGGTTATGCAGGAATTCCTTGGAGACCAGAAGAACCTTTCAGAGCATCTGCGAAAATGAAAGTCTGCTTCAGAAGCATGAATTCCTTTTCAAACAGTTTCAGGACTCCCCTCATGCTGCAGGAGCAGTTGTAAAATAAAACATTTGGAAGTGTTTTGGTTTCTTTTTTCTTTTGTTTCTTTTTTTTTTTTTAGTTTAATTACTCATTTTAAATGCTGAGACCAAGCTGCAATATATTTGGAAAACATAAAACTGACCTGGGAGAAAGATGAGATGGCCTGGAACAGTTCCCCGAATCTTAACAAGCCCACAGACACTGGTGGGCCCTGAGGAAGGCACATCGGTGGGCCTTCCCAGCAAGCTTCTGAAGCCAGTCTGAGGTAGAACTAAGAATTTGCTGTGCTGAGCTCCCAGGCCACAATGGAGTCTCTGACTGAGATCCACACTGGAAGTCACCAAGCGCCAGCCATAGTTTTAACTCCAGGAAATAATTTTATTTAAATTGTTTTTAAAATTATTCTATTTTTCTGTCCATCGGAATTTTGCCTGCATGAGTATTTGTGCACCACCATGTGCGCCTGGTGCCTTCAGAGGTCAGAAGAGCTGCCTTATCTCTGGTACTGAAGCTATAGATGGTTTTGAGACACCACATGGGTGCTGTGAATGAAATCAGGGGACCACTGGAAGAGCAACAAGTGCTCTAAATCACTGGGCCGTCTCTCCAGCTCCCAGATCCGGGAATCTTATTTCTACCTGTTTACAGACTAGGTCTGAGGTGCTCTGGAATGCTACAAATGTCAAAGTTCCCAGGTGATTTTGAAGAAAGAGATAAACAAAAATTAACAAGACCTATTAAAAACGAAACAAAAACTTTGCAAATAATTAAATCAATCTTCAGCTTTGGCTGAGACTCAGTGTCTGGACACTGTTACATCTTTTGAGTGTCTTGCCAGCTCTTTTAACCACTCTACCTTTTCTTATCCTTTCTTCCCTTGGCATCTTAAGCTTAGAGTACAGCCCTATAGGGTTAATTGCCCAGGATGCTCCTAACTCATCTCCCGTGCCCTTCTCAGCTGACTCTGCTCACCTTTTAACTCTTGATACTTAACCCTTGGAGCCGTATTAAGCCTTTAACTTCTGCGCTGCTGACCTAGGTTAAGTCAATGTGTTCCTCCAAACGATGTTTTCTTTTTGTAAGAAATAGATCCTATGGGTTATTAGTGTGTGTGTGTATTTAACCTTGGGAAAAAGTCATGACAAAAGTAAGAGAAAAATAAGCAAGTATTAGAATTCTGGATGCAGTGTTACTAAAATGCTGTATAATCTAATCTACTTCTATGAGAAGGCTCAAGTTTCTCAAAAAATGAGAGAAGTAGAAGAGAAGAACATGAGGTAGGGATTGATTGCCTAGTGCCAAACTTTCAGCCCTGAAAACACACATATGAGTAACACTGTATGGACTGAGCTGGGCATATTTAGGAATATACATGTAGGCGTGCAATAACAACTCGTGAGAAAAGTGTCCCCAGTGTGTAGGAGAGCAGGAAGGGGCATATGGGGGTGGGACTTGGAGAGAGGAAAGGGACAGGAGAAATGTTATAATTAAATTATGATTTCAAATTTAAAAATTTTGAAAAAACAAATTATGATATATAGATATAGATAGACAGATATATACACCTACATGAAATGTCATATGACCCATTCTTTTATATAACTAGTATATGTCAATAAAGTTTGCATATTCCAGAAGCTGGAAGAAAGCACAACACCTATGTATTTTACTTTGTTTCTAACCTAGACTCACTTGACTCTGCTATTCTAGCTCAAAGTTTAAAGGCTTAATACTTGTGTAAGGCCTCACAGAAAGATGGGGTCAAAGGCAGCCATGATGTGGTTGTGGGCAGCATCCTTTGCTCCCCGTAGCCTCTCTGGGTATGTGTTTGACTTATCTAATACACGCAGAGGCAAAATGGTCACTCCCCTTGCCAACAGTCTAAGATGGCTGCTCACAGAGCGCTTAAGCCTATTCTGTGAAGAACAAATCAGAATTTCTCCCGGTGAGCTACTGCTCAACTCCAGAATTAAATACGTTTGGACTTGGCAGACACACATCCTCAGGATCCGTCCTTTGTGCTTTCCAGCCCTCCTTGGAAAAGATCAAGTGCACTGAAAGCTTTCCTTCACTCTCGATCAGCTAAGTGTAAAAATTTTATTGGAGGAAGAGGCCCTGGCCTATTTAATAGTTTTGCAGCTCAGTCACTAACGTCTTCTGAATCCCCAGGTTGGCCACAGTCCTAGCTGGATCACAGCCTAGGCATGTGGCCAGACATTTACAGCACTTTAGAAATGATGCTGTATGTTAAAGAGTTCAGGGAAGGTGAAAAATTCTGAAGTTGCAGCGAGGTTTTTTTTTCCCCATTTTATATAAAAGAAATTTCTTCCACCTGTCTACCAGGACACGTTCAGGAAACATGGAGAAAGATAAGGGTAATTCTTCCTGTCTGTTCTTCATTCCTATCCTGACCTACTTCTTGAGAAGCAAGTCATACGCAGATGCTCCGTTGCTATAGCTGTCAGTCTGCTGAACGTTTGACTTCTGTTGTCAAGGAGATGTCTGGAGAAATGAATGAGTCTGTAAAGATACTAGTACCTTCATTAATTTAAGTCTGTAGACAGAATCCAACAGCACATAAGTAATGTGGCTATCATACAAACATCCCCAGTGAGGCTTAGAAATGAATAAGAAGCATATATTTCCACAACTGTGTCTCTAACACAGAAAATCTGACAGATAGCTAGATTTTCTGGGCGTCCCTGAAAATGCTGGGCAGTGTGTGTGGGTTGAGCATTGTGGGCTCTCTGACTACAGCAGCCATTTCTGAACACGGGCTCCTCTGCATTGTCTCACAAGGTTGATATGGAGAAATTGACCATTGTAGGTTTTCTCCTCTCATAGAGGTAATGGTTTAAGAAAAAGTCTAGAAGTAAAAGCTACAACTTATAAAGAGGAAGAATTAGACGGGAAAGAGTGAAGTTACTCTCGTTTAAAGATTTTGCTTAAATTCCTTCCATGTCATAATATTAAAAATATAATCTTTTCACGCCTCTCAAGGCAGAGAAGATTGTCGCCTCCAGTGACTGTGCTGTGCACCTGCTCTGCTCAGGCTCTGCTTGTAAAACAACCAAGTGACTGCTACTCCTCTTGCTTGCACTCGTATCCGATTGCTTTGTAACAAAGTAACTCTGATTGGGCAGTTCATAGCTATAAACGCTTGTAATTGCATAGCTACCATTGATTAGGACGACAGAAGAGTTTACCCGGGTGTCTGAGGCACAGTTTTACTATTAGCTGAATTTAGAGATTCTGCTTTCGGGCTGGAGTGTCCCTCACTACACACTAGTAGAGGCCTAGCATGGGCAAGGCCCTGCTTCCTGCTTCTGCATTTGGCTGTGGTCACATCCCAGGCCTTCATTGGTTACTGCCTGGAGACATTAGCTGTGTACCACTCGAGAATTTTAATAAGCCTATTGCCATTAGAAGGCAAGGCGCTTGAAATAAACAAGAAAATGGATTCCCAAGAAGGAAGTGACCATCTTTTTATAACTTAAGCTTCCTCCATTTCATCTGCTGTCTTCTGTTGTTTAGCAGGAAGTCTCTGTGGCAGCCTGCACTCAGCAACACAGAACCGTACAAGTATGTCACTTCTAGGAGGGAAGGGTGACAGGCAGTTTTAGAGGTTACCACAGAGTTTTGATTATTTTAAATGCTGAAAAAAAATCAATCTTGAAAAGAATTAATAAATTGCCTTGGGTCATTTGACTGCCCCGTGGTGAAGGAGGGCTTAATTTCTAGGCTATTGGGGTCCAGAGACCAAGTTCTTACCCAATGCAATAGAAAAAGTATGTTTTGGTAGGAAATTACCTCTTCTTCCCTGAATACTTTTGATGACTGATTTTCATTGCCACTGGGGAAAGCTTAAGATCACTGGTATTAAATTTGTCTCGTTGATTGTACACAGGCACCTAGTTCTAATTTTAATTATTTTAATGTATTTCATCTTTTAACAATCTCCTCAGGGCTTCTTTTGTGTCTTCTTTTGTGTCTATATGTAACTCAGCAAGATAAGAAAGGCTGGAAATCCATTTTGGTATTCCCGCAGTTAGATATTTTAGGGATGTTTATTTGGTTTAGGGTTAATGTGAAAGAAAAGCTTCATAGTTTGGACAAGTTGGCTTTCCTGGGGATTGATTAAATTCACAGAAGCCCTCCCCCCCCTTTTTTCTTTTTTGTTTTTTACTGTATAGAGTGGGGGAAGCAAAGACTGTTCAAAAGCAGGAGGCAGATCAAGGTTCACAGGGCTTCAAAGCCCCATCAGTTCCCCTCTCTAGGGGTTGAATGTTCATAAGAACTGAATGATGAGGGAGTCCTTGGGACCAGTAAAGGGAGAACTGACCCTCGTAGGTGGGGGTTCTGCCACACTGTAGCCATTGGGAAGCTGCAGGAAGACAGGGAGGGTGTTCTTGGACAACTGTACTCAGCTCAGTCAAGCCCTGTGTGCAACTCAGGTGGCCTGTGTCCCCGTCAATACAGACGGATTAACCACCTGTCACCCACTCCGGGCTAACCATCGTGTCATGGTTTAGCTACCACATTCGCATTTATATTGTTATACGTTATGCAGACGAAAAAAACAGGGTAACCTACAGTCTTGGAGACACCATCATTTCTTTAATAGCTAGCACGCAGGTAGTGGTCAGTAGATGCTTGTGACACACCCAACGTCTTTATGATCACACCAATGGAGCTGGGAGTTTTCACCTCTCCATTGATTGGGATCAGCTGGGAGTAGAAATATGCAACAAAATTCCAACAGATTGGTTGCGCGCTCACAATATACTTCATTCGGCAGAAGCCGAAAGGGCTCTCGAAACCATTCCAGGTGGCCAATGCTTGTGGGATTTCCAGGTTTCTCACATCTAAACTTTAAGGATTGGTTTTTGTTAAATGACACTTCTGTGTTTCCTTTATCCAAGGGTCTGTTTGAAAATTAACTTAGGTTGTATCTCTCTTGGGTTTTAAAGAATATGGATGACTTGTGAATCTCAACATCCATGTACTTACCCTTATGAACCACTAAAATGGTGAAGGAAAAATAGGGTTTTTTTTTTCCCTTGAAATGGTGCTATTGCTTTTGGTTGAAGTAA
Source organism: Alexandromys fortis (assembly GCF_014885135.2). Lineage (NCBI taxonomy): Eukaryota > Metazoa > Chordata > Mammalia > Rodentia > Cricetidae > Alexandromys > Alexandromys fortis. The sequence continues at coordinate 3,214,946 of NW_026067917.1, read as the reverse complement.
TTGTTCTTCTTACCGTGACCCACATTTTTGTATCACAATTAATTGCTATAACTTAATCAGCGAGTATCACTGTTGGGAGAACTGGGCTTCATATGCTTGGTACATCTGAGTCACCATTCGTAATGATTCCATGTGAGAATGAAAAGGACCTTCCCTGGGTGCTATACTGCAAGTGCTGACCATGTGAAAGTAAATGTAAGACACTGGCCGCTTCCATTGCCGTGGACGTTTTAATATAAATCCATATGTCTTCACATAATAATTTAACTTTAAATTAGAGGGAGGAAGTGCCGTTGAATCCCCCCAGTGTGATTAGGTTGGCTCTGGCCTCAGTTGTGAGGGCTGAGGTTCGTCTTTCCACAGAACATGGCTGCTCTGTTTTTGTTTTAATTTGAGCTATTTTGGAAGACAGAATATTGGAATGCTGCGCACCGCATCCCCCTTGTCTGCGCTCTGTGCGCTGGCACCCAGTTGGCGAACTTTGGGCAAGGGGGCTGGAGGTTAAAATACACAGACACACACAGACAGAGAGACAGTGACACGGGTCATCCTTGAATTCCCCAAGAATGCCCCCTTTATTGTTGTGTTCAGGGGCAGATTATATAGAGATAGCCACGCCCCAGCCAAACCCACCAGAAACCACTCTCCTGCCATCAGGAACTCCTGAAGGTCTCGTGCTCAGGGCAGCTCCCAACATTGGAACCCCTGGGAACTGAACTTGTAGGAAAGAAGCTGACAGAGCGGGTGCAGTGTGCTACAGGGAAAAGGCAGAGGGCTGCTTTATCCACTCTCACAGTGGCGGATCCACTTGGCATGTGTGAAGGCATGTCCGGTGATTTCCCTTCAGCAATGTAAGCCCTTTAGTCACTCTGTTTACAATCATCCCCTCTTCCCATGCTCACCAAAGAAGAGACTAGCTTATATTAGCGGAATGCCTAGTATGTAACATGGTATCTAACATGCAGCATGGTACCCAAAGCAACCTTCATCACTGCAGTCCCAGAAGGTAGGAATACTACCACTCCCACAGTTAGAGAGAAGATTGAGGTTCCGGGATCATATATCTTGCCCCAGGTTCAAGGAAGTATTTTGTCTCCAACTGGTACCTGATGCTTACTGAACTCACGCTGGTCTTGCATGTCACCGCAGCTCATGAGAAAGTTGAGATTATCAGAGGGAATGGGAAACTCTGTCCACAGACCACAGTAAATGTATGGACTCCCCGGGGAAACACGGCTGCGATTGATTCTAGCTTTATTGACAGTGTGTCTCGTCATATGATGGAACAAAAATGAGCAACATTAGTCAGCAACAGACTATGTAGAGGATGATTTATTTCTTCCGTAATGACATGGGGGTGGACAAAGTTCCCCTTTCCCAAATTGTAACTTTATCCATGGACCTGTACAACCAGATTCATTCAGATTCCACCATATACAATAAAAGTCTTATTCTGGGGCTAGCAAGATGACTCGACAAACATCCATACTGTGGGAGCCTCACAACCTGAATCTACCCTTGAGGACCTGGAGTAGGTGACAAAATCAACACCTGAAAGCAGCCCTCTGACCTTCTCATGCACACCCTAGCATGCTGACACGCACATTAAGCAAGAAAGAAGTAATATTTTTGATCATCATATTTTCCAACCACATATCCTTATAAAATGCCAAGTTGGCCATGAATGAATCATTGTCTTCTCTATCAACTTTGAAGCACATAAACAATATTCTGAACGAATCTCACTTTTGGATTAATTAGCATACGTGGTTTCCCATGGCTATGAATGTGTCTGTCTCTTTAGTCTTATGTTAAGCATTTGCTCCACAGCCTGGTCGTTTCTCCATAATCGACACCAGAAATCTTGCCCTGTAGCTTGGCTTGCTGTTGAAAGCGAGAGAAGATTTCGGCTTTATAAAATCTGTCCCTCGCAGCCAAACTGCTGTGACCAAGCCCCGCAACAAGCCACACCCCGCTCATTCATTAAACCAATTTCCCATTGTTGGAAGGAATGAGCTTAGACATTAAAGACAAGTGTTCCATTTCTGTATGTGGACTTTTGCCACCCTCCCTCGTTTCCGGCCCATGTTCAGATTCTTGGCTCGGGAGTGCACGCCACTCTCACACGAACGTGTTTGAGAACATGTGCTCCGCATTTGCTCCTAGCATGCAAATGGCTTAGGCATGCGCTCACTAAAAAATCTTAGCACCAAGGGGATTTACTTAGAGTCATATTGTTTGGCAAGCATTCCGCTATGGAATTTGGGGGGGGGATCATAAAACAATGTCTTTTTATGCTTCTTCTCACCTTTGGACAGCTTTATGGGTTGCTTCTAACTCAAATTTATTAGGATGGTGATCAGTCTTTCTACTAAAAAAAAAAAAACATACATAATTTGAGTTAAGAAAACATTCTGATTAAGACGAGAGTCAATTTTCTCATCCGTGTTAACACATTAATAGATGAGGATAACACATCTGTCCAAAGAGGAATCCTGAAGCCAGCTAGCACAGCTGAATCCACAGTCGAGCAACGGGGTGGATACACGGCATTCCGGGAGTTAAGCTGGGCAGAGGAGTCTTCCCGTTTAAAATGTCTTCTCTTTACTCACACCTCAATCTCTACTTTGTGAAACATCTCACCCCGTTTCAGCTGGCTTGTTTGGGAAATTCAAAAAGAAATGAAAAGTGCCAGTCTCTTCATTTCCCTTACAGATGAGTTATAAAAAAAACAAACAAACGAAAAACCAACCCTCTGATGTTTTCCATAGGGGACAGAGGAAGGTGGTGTTTGCAGTGCCCAGATATTAGAATTGGAAGCTATTCCCCAGAATCGTTATTTGCACGCCTGTGTGCCGCAATGCATGTGTGGAAATCAGCAATGCATGGGTGGAAAACTAGCAAGAACTGGTTCTCTCCTTCCACCACATCAGCTCCAGAAATCAAACTCAGCATCCTCAAGCTCAGCAGCAGGTGCAGGTGCCTTTACCGGTTAAGCCAGTTTGCCAACTATTTTTCATATCCTGAGTGGTACTTCATCGTATTTATCCATTAGAATTTGAGTTGCCTCTTCATTGTTTTTAGTGTTATATAAGTAACTATGTCTGTGCACTTTTTTTATTTACATAAAGATGATACACATGCACATGCATATATGCCATATGTGTGGGCAGTGCTATGTCTACAACCAAATGTGAATATATCCGTGAGAAACTGTTGGTCTCACCTCACTTGTGAGCGAGAACTGCTTCAATGATGCCTTTGCAATGGGTGAGCACTTTCAGATAGCAAAGTACTGATTCTAAATGTCTTCACCAAATTCTAATACTGTGCGACAACACTAATAAAAATTAGAGAAATGGCATTAGCATTTGCCCCGTGAACTCTCAACGAATGGTGAGTTTGTTAATGACAAGGAGGATTGTCATTATCATTTAAGCTTTAATGCGTAAATGTCATTAAGACCATCAGACGTAGACCCACTAATTTTTCTTGAAAGAAGTATACCAAGGGGAGAAATTGCTTTGTAATAGATTGATTGTATTGCACACCTAAATAAAATTATCCCAAGGCCAAAACCCATCAAGATCCCTTCTCATCTCCTGTGATGCGCTCTATGGCCTCCCATGCACCCACGCGTGGTGTGAGTGAAAGCAACTGTGAAGGAAAGGGCTGGGAGCCAGTGAGGGGGTGGGCCTATATGGAGGTCCAAATGCAAGATGGCTAGAAGGGAAAGCAAAGAAGACAAGTTCAAGAAGAGCAGGGAGCTAGTGATGCTCCAGGCCCTCAGGCCTGGATTCTTACCATAGATGCCCCTTAGCATCAGCCACTGCAGCTTCCTTGTTCTCAGTGCCTGCAGATAAGTCACTGGGCCAGAGCTGGCAGGCAGACAGAACACACACGGGGACACACTTTTGTAATTCAGAGTACTTGGAATTGGGTGCGAATACACACCCGCAGTCTGAGCACTCTGGAGGTGAGGGCCAAGGCTGTCCTCAGCTATAGAGCAAGTTCAAGACCAGATGGGGTGGCATGAACCCTATCTAAAAAAATAAGAATTAATGAATGAAAAACATTTTTGATCAATCAGCAAGTTGCCAAATATTTACAAAAAGATTTTAAGATAAATTTGGCACTCAAAATCTTAAGATACAACTAAAAATTTAATAATTTCTTTGAATATTAATTTGGATTATTTGAATATACAATAAGTGTTCAATAAGTTAAAAATAGCAAGTCAACTATATCCATGAAATTCATGAACTGTATACAGCAAATATGAAAGTAAGATCATTTATACAATAGGAGCTTTTGCGGTCTTTTAATGTCACCCTGTAAAATGGTCTCTTACACTGAGGAATCCCCTCCACTCCTTTTATAAGAACAGACATCAAACAGAAATCTGTCTGAAATAAGGCTTTCTGCAAGTTTCATTATTATTATCATCTAAGCTCAGGGTCTTGTGAGTTATTTACAGTCTAGCTTAGTATTTTAAAAAACAAGAGCATAGTCTGCCCAACTCCCTGCATCTTCTTGTTATTTCTCCTTTACATCATAGAGTCACTGTCAGATAGGATGGATATTTCTCTCATAGTCCTAACTATGTGCATAATCATCTTGTTATTTACCCTTTCAGTTACATGATGAAAATCTTGCCACATTTTTAATGCATAGCTCCGAGCTAACGCCTAATTAGTACTGTATAAACTGTAATATAGCCAGACCTAAACATGAATAGCTTTCAAACTAAAATGTATTTTGCCAAAGTTGCACCTTCTGGGAAAATAGACACATGTATTTAGTAAATATGCATATTCTTTATACCAGATACATGTGTACTTCAAAGTCAGGGTACCTTAAGTCAATCTCTGCTGTGCTCTAACCGAGGTACATTATTTAGATTATAATTTATCACTGCCTTTGTGGATGAGAAAGGATTCCAGAAGACAACAGCATCGGCAGTTTATGAAAACGTACCTTGAACATGCTCACAAGGAAATTCCTTATGTTGTTCATTTTCACAACAACTTCTGTAAACAGAACAGCTTGTTGGCAACTACATAAAGAGGAAGAGACATAAAATAATTCCTTGCATGTCCCAGGATAGTCATAGATGCTCTGACCTTGGTTCTCTCTCCCTTTCTCTGCATGCTTGGTTGTGGGTCTCTGCATTCATTTCCATCCTTTCCTGGATGAAGCCTCTTTGATGACAATTGGCTTAGGCACCAATCTATGTGTATAGCAGAACATCATTAGGCATCATTACATTGACAATTACATTTTTGAAGTGACAGAAGCAAAGAAGAAAAATATATACCGACTGACTGAGTTGAAGAGGAGTAAGTTATGACAAGCTTGGTGAACAAACTGCTTTTTTAAACTGTACCCGTTCATCCTTTTGTTCAACGTGTCTACATGCCACACAGTTTGTCCTGGGCTCAGCTTTCAGTGTGGAGCATGTGAAGCCAGGGACTACAGCAGTCTTGTTTTCATGCTCACGCTTTCATGCAGAAGATAAGCAAATGAAACGCAATGACAACATAGAGAAGTCAATCCTATTCTCTTCCCTGGAGCTATAGGACACAAGCAACAAACGCAGAACTGACATTAGGAAAATGGGATTTGACGGGTGCAGTATTATCCCGCGTGCTCACAAATACTACCCTTCCCTTCCCTTCCCTTCCCTTCCCTTCTTCATTAAGCCTCTCAAAGTCAGAGGGCCTGCTTTGCTGCCTCCATCACACGCGTTAATGCCTGCCATCTGGTTTCCATGACAACACTGCTGTTTCTCTGCACATCAGAATCTTCATGACTCCTTAGTCACCCAATCCTCGGGTCTTTCCTTGGGTGTTAATCACCGGAGAGACCCCTCTGCACACTCCACCTGCCTGCTTCCTCTCTGTGTTCTTGTCACCTCTGAGATCTATACCTCGCCTGAGTCATTCCTTACTCTATTTCCACCTCCGTCTTCATCACCTCCGTCTTCAGCATCTCTGCCATCACCTCCACCTTGCTGACATTAAGCATTGCAAGGTTTTAGGCGTAGCCACCTTCCCATCTCTCCTGATCTTCTTCAAAGTCTGTTTTAGAACCCTGATTTCTCTTCAGACCTTCTAGTACCTGACTTCGGCTAAGTAAGCACCACCTTGGTGACTTGTACTGAATCCTGTCACGAAGGCAAAATGTCTTGTATGGGCTCATGTGTTCGGGTGCTTGGTCCCCAGTTGGCTGGTGGCACTGTCGTGGGTGGCTGTTGAATCTATTTTAAAACAACACACACACACACACACACACACACATACACACACACATATTCAAATATAGTTTTTTCAAAGATTTTTCTTTTATTTTATATATATATGTGTGTGCTGCCTTCATCAGAAGGTGTCATACACCCTGGAGCAAATGACTATGAGCCTCTATATGGATTCTGGGAAACAAACCCAGGTCCTCTGGAAGAGTAATAAATACTCTTAACCTCTGAACCACCTTTCTAGATGCCAGCTGTGGAAGCTTTAGGAGGTAGCACCTACTGAAGGAAGGAAGTCCCCTAGGGTAGTTGGTGTACATTGTCCCTGGTCCCAACCTGCCATATGCACACTGCTTCCTATCCCTGCTAGATACAAGCCAGAAGTTGGCACAGTCCTGCTGCCGTGGTACCACCTGTGACCCTGCCTCCTCTGCCGTGAATGGCTGCATCCTCACAAACCACAGGGCAAGATAAGCTTCTGTTTCTTTGTCAGCAGTTTATACCGTTGGTGAGAAAGCAACGGATCCATAAAATTGGTACCAGGTGGAGTCATTATTGATCAGCCTCACCTTGTAATTCACGTGCTTTTGAAACTGGTGTGTGCGAAGAGCTTGGCTGAGTTTGGAACCGCAGGTTAGTGAAGCCGCGGTACGCTGCAAGGAGAACGTAATGGGTACTCCTGGTGGGTGCTTCCAGGATTAGACTGCTAAGAAAGAGAAAGGCCTGCAGTAACTGCTGTAGTCATGAGACTTCAAAGTGGAACAAGGATTCTGCTGGAAACCGAGTTGGAAAACATCAATTATATGCTCAGGCAAAGAATGGGACTGCATTCTTCACAGGCCTGAAAACCTGCGTGAGGTTGAATGCAAAAGTGAGGGTCCAGTTAATTTAGGAAATTTCAAGACAGCATAGCATTCCGGCTAGGTATGCTGTGGTCACCTTTGCATTTTATCTGGCCTTACAGGGAGAAAGAACAAACAATGGAGCAGAAATACATGAAAAACGAGCAACTAGTCAAGGGAGCGTATGAGTTAAAACCTGGGGCAAGGCGGGTAGACTACAGACAAAGCAACTGTAGGTCTTAGTGAGGAGGACCATTAGAGGAAACACATGGACTTTGTCCCGATGCACTGGGAAAATCACCTGGAGAGAAAGACCCCCACCACCACTACCTATGGCTATGGAGTCTGATGTACAATTCAATGGAAAAAAAAAGAGTTTCTGAAAGAGACTGCTTTCAGATACCCTGATGGAAAACAGCCTGCTAGGTGGGTATTTTCCCACAAAATACAGAGAGCCAGCTACAGCGATGGTCCAAGAGGGTCTATTATATCTTTACCTTGTAGTAGATTAACAACATCCACATGGTGCTGATTTTCCAAGCACAGGAGAAGCAAGAATAAGGGAGTCCTGAAGCCTTGTGACAAGGATCCAGAAAGCTGCCGAGGCCAGGCAAGACCTGATTCCTTTCAAGGGGGTTGTGAAACGCCATCGTTTGAAGCTATGAACATAAAATGAAAGTTGCAATGAGACCTTGGGGTGCGGAGGCACCAGAAATGTGGAATTCTTGCCATGGAAATATGAAGGCTTCTCAAGCTTGTCCAGGAGAGAGGCTGGACATGCCACAGATGGAAGAGTGAGACGGGTGGGACTATCCAAGCCTACTGGTAATGCTGTCAAGAGCGGCAAATGCCGGGCAGAGTTAGAGCATCTTATCTTCATCATGCCTTCGTTCAGTCTTGCTTTGGTCCAATTTCTCCTGGTTCCCTACTGCTCTTTCTTGTAACGCAAATGTTCACTATGTGCCATTGTATACTGGAGAGAAACAGATAATAATAGATAGACAGATCGATGAATGGCTAGATGGATGGCTAGATAGATAGATAGATAGATAGATAGATAGATAGATAGATGATAGATAGATGGGTGGCTAGATAGGTTTTATTTTACATAGGATCATAGTCAAGACATTGATTTGAATTGGAAAGGACTTAGGAGTTTTGAACAGTGTTGGGAATTTAAAGACTATGAGGACCTTTGCAGTTGAATTGAGTGCATTTTGCAATATAAGGCAGAGAGTCGCAAGCCCATGGGAGCCAGGGGGTAAAATGTCCTGATTTTAACATGAACTGTCCCTCTTAGGTTACATGTACCTGGCTCCCATCTGGGGGCACTGTTTGGGGTAAGTGTACAACCCTTTAGGAAGTGGGACCTAACTAGAGGAAGTGGGTCAACAGGTTCATGACCTTGGCATGAATTGCCCATCTCTTCCTTATTGAGTATGTTCTCTGAACTTCCTGTTCCACTAGGATGTGAGCAAGCAGCGACCACACTCTGTGCCTCTGCAGAGCCATTAACTGCCATGCCTTTTTCACCCTGATGTATTCACTGAATTCCCTCAAACCATGTGCCAAAGCAAACCTTAAGTTGCTTCTTCTCAAGTAGTTGGTCACAAGATAGGTAATGAATGCATTTCTGTATTTTAAGATGTCTTTTCTTGTTAGTTTTTTTTTTTTTTTTTTTTTTTTTTTTTTTTTTTTTTTTTGTAGATGAGTTACTGTTTGTCTCTATACGTCTCCAATCTCAGCCTTCTGGGTAGGTGACATCACCAGCTTGAGTCACCATACCTTGCTGAATAGGAAGAAACTGTCCCCATTAAGGTAACTAATTCTTCATGATAACAAGCAGCAAGCCTGTAATTACACCTTTGAAAAGCAGATCAGTCTCAAACCCACACTCCACCTTCCTCCTTCTGTTAGGCTCTTGCAATCCAAGACACCATTAACCTGCTTCCCTGAGCCATTCCAGAGTCAAAAAGCCTGAGGAGAGACTATATCTCCTTCCCAGATCTTACTTGAATTAATCTCATTAAGATTTCATCTTACCCCATAAAGAATGACAGGAACCAACAACAGAGCTAATAACAAGAACTAAAGCAGTAGGGGAGAAAAAAAAAGCCTACCCACAGTGGCACACTTCCTCCAATAAGACCATACCCGCAAAGCCACACCTCCTAATAATGCCACTCCTTATAAAATTATGGGGGCTAATTAGAATCAAACTACCACAGATGTGTAAAAAAGTCACAAGGAATCATACAATTTATTAAAAGCCTATAATATAAGTAAGTCTGTGGAAGGGTTTGGAGGGAGAAAATGGAAGGGGGAAATGATATAATAATATTATAATCCCCTAGAATTTTTTTTAAAAAGTGACAACTAAGAAAAAAGAAAAGAAATATAAAAGAAACACAAGTAGACAACCTCAATAAACAAGTTGAGTCACTATATACTGTCCTTATAAAGCCTTACTATATAAAACTGAATTGAACACTTTTTGCTGGATTTTTCCCATTGGGATCCACAGAATAACACAGGAAGAATCAAACGTATGGCACACTGGAAACCCAGAGAGACACAGAGATGCTGCAGGTCTTAGCAGTCTTGGTTGAGGACTATTTGGAGGTGACGTACACATGACAGAGTCAAGCTGCCTCCTCATCTCCTTGGTACAGATACTTTCTAAGTCCATCAGCGTGATCTTCAGGTTTTACCCATGAACGTTCATACTGTGTTTTCGGGATGGGAATCCTTCTTTCTGAACCAAAGTCTACTTACCCCCAAAACTCTAGAGACAAGTTTTCATTCAAATGGAATGTTGAAGGCATAGTCTAGAATGTTTAACCTAATTCCCAAACACATGAACATCTGTTTACAGGCAAATTAAATAAAAGCTCTTGACACAGTCTTCCAGGAGAGTGTATATTGACAACAGTAATTCAATAGTTGTGTGTTGTCATGACAACAAAACTATATGTAGTAAGATGGGAATGCTTACATTCACTAAAACAGGAGATATGCATGCTCATACACATACAGAGATACATATTATATATATTGTATTTATATAGCATATGTAATAAAATCATTAGAAATAACAAGACATTTGTTTGCCTTTTTGTCTTCATTTTTAAATTTTGCTATCCAGACAAAGAATGATATTGAATATAAATAATTTCTGGTCAAGTTTTACCACTTAGAATGAGAAATACATAAGAAACTGCACAGCTGTCATGATGCAAAATACATTTCAGACACTGAAGAAAAATGAAACTAATGACAATAGCAAAACACTCCACCCTTTCCCATTTCCAAAACCTGGGCTCTTCTGTACCACACTGCTGTTGCCTGGCATTGCAGTCTGACTCTAACACAAGAGGCCATAACACATTATAATAAAGTTTGGTGAAACATCTCAACCCGGTCAATATTTGAGCACTTTTGCAATGTGTGCATGAATGTAAGAGAGTGTGTACTCTTTGGCGATAACTTCATAAGAGCAGACCTCATTTGCATCAAGGAAGACAATAAGGAAGAGATTTCTGGGTAAGACGGGTGATGAGGCTGCCTCTGTGTACTCGGAAAAGGGGATAAACTAAGATAAAGCAAAAAAAAAAACTGTTCTAAAATAAGAAAGAAACAAGTGTCAGAAGCCCTCAAAATTTATGGTAAAATCCCTAAAACATGAGGAGAAAAAGAAGTGCAACCAACGGTAAAGTGGCCAAGCTGAATGCCATTTCAGCCACACACTCTCTGTAGGGGAAGCCAGAGACTGCCGTGATGGGAACAGACTGGAAGTCCTACCTTCAGTGCAAACCCACAGTTGACATCAGCGTAGACCCAGCCACGGGTCTAGAGTCTTCCAAGACAGTGATTCCCTTCCTGGCAGTCTTGAATATTCTGTCCCTGCATGGCTTCTAGGACATGCAGGTACACTCTTGAGATAGAACATAGTCCTTAAAACTGAGCTACTCTTGGGGCTCAAGAACACGGAACAAGCACATGGCAGGCAGCCTGACTTTGCTCTACCACAGCCAAGGGTAAGAGAGAGCTTGTGAGGCTAGTGAAAGAGGAGGACCACTTGCTAACAGAAAGCCTACATCAGGGGTCTGATGGTTCAGGGGATAAAGCACTCACCATGCACACGATTCCCAGCATCCACAGGCAGGCATGGCAGCACCCCTGTCATCCTAATGCACATGCTTACCACATGTTTGTACACATATGTGAACACGAGGGGACTCAGCCTAGGAATTACGTGGGAAATATAGCCCAAACTCAGTTAACTTGCCAGAAGCTGACCTCACCAACTAAGAATAATTCTAGAGTATGATAACCATAAGCCCAAGGTCAGCCAAGCAACCAGTCTCTGTAGCTACCTAACTGTTATTTGTCGCTATAGAAACCAGAAACTCTAATGCTCTGGTGGCTTATTTGATCCTATTTCTGTATCTCCCTAGCTGGGTGATTAATAATTTAATTAGAAGGTCCAGAAAGCACAAAGACAAGTTTTCTGGCTATTCAGACAGACCTCAGTGTTGTGGCTGCCTTCCGCATCACCAACACACTTGGGAGATGCTACCCAACCCCAGGAGGAACACTGTAGGTGGGTGAGAGAAGCTGCCCAAGACACACAGGCAGCAAGGCAAAGTGTGGCCAACAGAAGCCACCGGTGCACACATAAGGGAAACCAGCAAAGTGGAACAAATCTGGTGGCCAGTAGACCCTGGTCCAGTACAGACGAAACAGCATGAGAAATGTTAGAAAAGTCAAGTCCACAGGCCCGGTCCATCATCTCCTGACACCAGTGCACATATCTAGCCGTGTCCAGTTTTCAAGACCCAGAAAAAAATCATTCTTTCTCCTTTCCTTTCTTTCTTTTCCTTATTCTTTCTTTCTTTCTTTTTTCTTTCTTTGTTGTTTTCTTGTCCCATGAATGTCCCTTTTTCCTCTTATTCTTACATTTAGTACTGCTTTACCCTCAGCACATATGAAAAAAATTTTTTTGGTTTCATGTGATCATTTAACTTTTCCATGCATTTTTGCTAGATAAGGATCCTTTCCCCTTGCTTTTTGGTCTTTCCCCCTTTGTTCCTCTCAACTGTATCTCTATTAATATTTATTGTTTTTTTAAAAAATCTTCATTTTTGCTAAATTTTCATTCTTACATTTACCTAATATTACCCTCTAACTTTCTCATCGTTGTGAAACCTTTTCCTGTGTGCTGTTTTACCATTTCTTTGTTAAAATTGTATTTATTATTACTGTGTGTGTGAGAGAGAAAGTGTGTGCGTGTGTGTGCGTGTGCGTGTGCGTGTGTGTGTGTGTGTGTGTGCACCTTTAGGAGTACAGGGATTCCTGGGATTGGATTCAGGCCATTGAACTTGCACCATGCCCCTTTTCCCCCCTCTGAGCTCTCTCCTGGTTCTCTTTTCTTTTTTATCTTTTCTAACCTCTTGTTCTTTTCTCCTCCATAACATTCCTCCCCGTTCCTTTCTCTTTCCATTTATTTAATCATTATTCTCCCTCTTTTTTTAAACCTTCCCCGTCTCCTTCCTTTACCACTTTCATTTCCTAGTTCCTATTCCCACGCTTATCATAAATAGTTTTGAACTTCCTAACATATTCTGGTTTGCTTTCCATTTTCTGCCTTATTAGCATCAATGATGTATTAGCAGACACCAACTGATTTGTAAGTTTATCTCTGCATCTTGTATGGTTTGATGGCATTACTGTTGCAACAATTCAATTACTCCTCCTTGAGCATACCTAAGAGTTAAGACCCCCATAATAATCAAAACACTAAACATATAGAACTGGGAATGAATATTAAAATCTGGGAGGGAAAGTAACCAGGAATATATAAATGCAAATCTTTTATGTTTATGCCTTTTTCATTGGAGATTCTAAAAGTCAGAAGGGACTAAGCAGATGTGATGTAGACTCTAAGAGATCACAGATGCCAGGACAGTCTATACCCAGAAAAACTTTTAATCATGGAAACAAGATATTCCACAATAAAACCAAATTTAAGCAATATCTGCCTATAAATTCAACCCAACAGAGATACTACAACGAAAACTCTAACCTAAAGAGGTTAACTTCAACTAAGAAAACACAGAGAACAAATAATCCTAAACAAAACATGTGCATTCACACACACACACACACACACACACACACCACCACCACCACCAACAACAACAACAACAAAATAATAGTAAATTAGCAATGATTGGTCTCGCCATATCAGTGGTCTCAATTCTCGTATAAAAAGACATAAACTGACAAAATGGATAGGAAAACAGGATCCATCCATCTTCTGTATCCAAGAAAGACATATTAACATCCAGGGTCAATATCACCTTAGGATAAATGGATGGAAAAAGATATTCCAAGCAGATGGACCTAAGAAGCAAGCTGGCATAGCCATTTTAATATTTGACAAAATAGATTTCAAACAAAAACTAACCAAAAGAAATAGGGAAGAACACTACACTACATACTCATCAAAGGAAAAATCTGCCAAAACAACCCTGTAATTATTAACACCAATACCCCAAACACAAGGGCACTCAATTTGTAAAAGAAATCCTACCACAAAACCGACCATATACTCAGACTCAAAGCAAGTCTCCACAGATATAAGAAAACTGAAATAGCTCCCTGTATCCTATCTGACCACCATCAGAAACAGCAGCAAGTTTACAAACTAATGGAAACCAAATGATGCTCTAGTGAATGAGAATTGGGTCAAGAAAGACATTAAGGAGTTCCTAGAACTAGTCAAAAGTGAATCCTCAGCATACCCAAACTTTGGGACAAGGAAACAAAGAAAGAGGTGCTAAGAGGAAAGTTTATGGCACTAAGTCCTACACTGAAAAAAAAAAAAAAACCTGAAGAAATTTTATATTAGCAACTTAACAGCACACTTGAAAGCTCTAGAACAAAAAGAAGAAACCACATTCAAAAGGAATAGACTTGAAGAAATAATCAAACTCAGGGCTGAAATTAGTAAGACAAAAAAGGAGAACACTACAAAGAATGAAACAATGAGGGTGTTGAGAAAATCAATAAGACTGACAAATACTTCTACTAATGAACTAAAAGGAGGAGAGGGAATACCGAAATTGACAAAATCAGAAATGAAAAGAGGGAACATAACAACAGAGACCAAGGAAATCTAGAGAATCCTAAAGGCATACTTTAAAAACACTTACTCCTCCAAATCGGAAAACCTAAAAGGAATGGGCAGTTTTCTCAATGCATAGCACTTACCAAAGTGAAATCAAAATCAGAGAAGCGGTGCTGAAGGTGGTGGTGCAGGAGGAGGAGGAGGAGGTGGTGGTGGTGGTGGTGGTGGTGGTGGTGGTGGTGATGGTGGCAGTGGGGGAGGTGGCGGCAATGGTGGCGGTAGAGGAGGTGGTGGCAGTGGTGACGGTGGTGGCAGTGGTGGCAGTGGTGTGTGCCTGGGCTGTATCTCCATGCATTATTTACTGAGGAGGAACCAACTCATTGCTTCCGTTTCTTGGCATGAAGAATGTTTCTACATGAACTGCAAAATACAAAAACATAAATAATTTTTAATTAAAATTAAACTTTAATTCTTTATTTTAATTTATCCTTTAAACTTTCCTTTTTCTGACATTTTATCCTCTAAGGATGAATTGATTATCATTTAACAAGGGCCAGAAAATGATGGCCAACATATCAATCCTTTAAATACAGACTCCAAACAAAACCCCAGATACATTATTTTCTGTTTTCTGTTTTTTTTGTTGTTGTTGTTGTTGTTTTCACCATCTCTAAACACATTCAGCTTAGCACACTGCGTTCTCCTTCCCCTGGTTTTGGCTTGTCAGTCAACCTTGCTTCTCAAGAGACAAAGAACAGCAGCTAGACAGGTTTGATAAACAGGCTGCCTCTCATTACACTTTGGTTGATCCCCAAAGACCTTTATTTTTCAGATGGAAAAGTGGATAGAAAGAAAGAGCTGGAAGATGGGGAGAACGGCCATAGGATGTCCTGGGAAACACACGACCATTTCATTCATGAACACCCCTATGCACCTACATATCTGTAGTCTATGTAACTCTACCCCTGTAGTCTTGGGCCTACACAAGTCTAACCTATCAACCACCATAAGGGAGGGAAGAGAGTCTCATAGGATCTCATGTCTCCCTGCTCACAGATTGGCTGCTGATAGATTCTGGAAGATTCTGTTTTCAGTTGTGATCCCACTGAGAAACCCACTATTACCCCATGGGTAGTTACAAACCTGTGATCACACAGATGGCCCTAGTTAAGTTCAGTGCATCATCAAACAAAGCAAAATGCATCAGAGTAGGAAAGAAGGAAAGAAGTTTGGAGGTGTGTTGAGAGAGAAACAAGAGAAGGCAGGGAGTTTGAGTGATCGGAATGCCTTAGATA
The DNA here is from genome assembly GCF_014885135.2 of Alexandromys fortis. Lineage (NCBI taxonomy): Eukaryota > Metazoa > Chordata > Mammalia > Rodentia > Cricetidae > Alexandromys > Alexandromys fortis. Next base: position 3,199,427 of record NW_026067917.1, on the reverse strand, counting down.
TATCTTTGAAATTATAAAAGAATGTATTTAATTAAATGCTTAAAATCATGGGGCCTAGGATAGTGCTAAGTCATTAGAAGTATGCCCTCAAAAGGAATTTATTTTGGACAGCTAGTCTTTTACCCTCTTTTAACTTCCTGATCACCACAAAGTGCGCGTCTTACCCCACCATGTACTTCCCGGGTGATGGTCTTTTCATCTGTGCCACAGACTCAAAAGCAAAAAGCAAACTGACCGTGAACTGAAAATTCCCACATCCCGTGTAGTAAAACAAACCTGAATTTATTTTCTAGTTTCTGATCACAGGTATTTTGTTTTAGTAAAGAAAATTGATTAACACATTTATATTAGTGAAATAAGTGAACACCAAATAATCTCAAAGTCTATTCGTATTTTTCCATAATGTATACTCAGACCAAATCAATTTCCATAACCAAATGAGAAGGAAAAAAGACAGTTTTCTGAATTTGTGACTTTCACAGTTGTAGATAAAGTATTAGGAATTTAAGTATGTTAAGAAAACTATATCCTGAACTTCATATATTTCACAGACAAATCTAACATTTAAAGCTACTTGTAGAATTTTGGAAGTGCACACATTATTTCTAAGTATGTTATTCTACTTTAGATTTGTAAAAGATGTTTTCTATGTTATATGACAGCTAAACTATAGAAAGGAAAACTTGCCAAGCAATAATAAAATTCTTTTTCTGACTTTTGTGTGAGCAAACATTTATACACCCACATAGGGCACCGAGGACAGACTCAATAAGCATCCACCAGCACTGACCTGATGAGTTTCAAGTTGTTACTTAGTGTAGCCTAGGTGACTAGAAGCCAAACGCATCTCCAGAAAGCTCACCTTGACAGGGTGGCCAGAGGCAAAAGCTGCATCAGAGCTGCCTACAAGTGCTCTCCAAGGGAAAAGTTTCCTCCCACCCAGGCATGGGGAGAAACCCCGCGAGTCTTGTGACTCTCTGCGTTTCTTGTGTTTTATGGGGCATCCCCCTCACTCCAGACAGCAATACACTAATCAGGAGAAATAGTTACACAATGCCAACATACGTCATAAATACTTTCAGGGTTTTATTGGGAGGAAACAAGGGAAATTCCCTGTAGTGGTTCATATGATGGTCAACTCCACAGGCTCTAGAACCCACCCATGTCAAACCATCTGGACATCCTCATAAGGAACTAGCTAGAACAAGTTAATTGTTATGATGACCTGCTTTAACTATTGGCAGTATCATTCCATGACTGGGGTCCTGAACTATTTAAAAAAGACAATGAATTGAGGACAAGCACTCCTCACTGTGCTTCCTGACTCTGGATGCCATGTAACCTGGTTCTCAAGTTCCTGTTCTCCTCTCTGCCCCATCAAGATGGACTATGTCCTGACAGTGACCCCAAACAAACCCTTCCATCTCTAAGTGGCCTTGGTTAGGAGTTTTATTACAATGATCTAATTAACTAATATACTACTTGTTCATGAGTTGGAGAAGAAAATTTAAATCACCATCATTTTAGTTCTTAAAACTGTGAGAGAATAATCACTGTGATTACCTCTTCTAAGGCTGTCCCTGTTTCTGATGAAGTTGGGAGCCAGGAAAGGACTTTTCAACCTACGGTACCATAATACTTTACTGGGGGTCAAACAAGGTCAGGGGATGCAAAGCCTTCTTGTGTCCAAAATAGCAAGAAACTGTCTTCAGATGTCCTGGGTATTATGAAAAACTCTGTTACCTGTTTATATTTGTGACTTTCCCAAATATGCATATGCTCAAAATCTATTTGAATGTGGTATTGTGGAGAGATCTCAAGGCTTTGATGTACACGCTCAGCCATTATTTGTTGAGCAGCATATTATGTATGAGAAAGAGCACTAGGCACTTGAGATACAATGGTGAATAAGAAGCCTTTGTTCCATTTACAATACAGTGGAGAGATATAAACGGTCTCTGAGGAAAAAGGAGTTGCGCTATAGTCGTGAAAAAAATAGGGGGTTTTGATCACAATCAACGGATTCTCTTAATGTTCACCGCATGCCTTGGGATAATTTGAGCTTTCTGCCTTTGGATAAGGCGAAAATAGAACGTGGCTAATAAAAAATAACTAGCACTTATTGAGCTTTCTATAGCAGGCCTTCTCAGAGCACAGCCATGTAATTATCTCATTTTATCCCCAAACGACTCGACTAGGGTGTACAATTATTGTTCCTATTTTACAAGTAAGAAAACCAAGTGGTAAAGAAAAGAAAGAACCTTTGCAGGATAATGCAACTGACTATATGTCCAAAAGCCTTTAATTATTTTTCCCCAAACCCAAAAAGCTCTGCAAACCAAAATGTGCTTTCCATAATCATTTAACATAAAATTGTGCCTTGGACTACAATCTTCATATTTCTCACTTAGGGAGAAAATTCTTATATTTATTCATTTCTATACAGAAATGCTGTTACGGCCTCAGGAAGGAAGTCTTATATAGCATGTGCTAGCACACTGTCTACCTTTATCAAGAAGCAACAATTCTGTTTACATCTAGATGACTTCTCTCTAGGCCATTCTCATTAGATAATTCCTAACAACCTTTTTAGTAAGGCTATGATACATGTGTCAGGTGGTCCCACGATTTGTCATCTAAATCACTAAGAGAAAAGATCATTATAAATAATTGCTCAGGGACCTGAGCATAAACTGCTAAGCAGAATCCATAGTTTGTTCCATTGGGGTGATCATGTGACCCGAAGAAAAATAGAGGTCCAGTAAGGAAGTCTTTACATCTCATCTGGACTACACTTGGCTTCTCGGGGCTTTTCCTACAAGCCTTTGGGAATTCAAATTTAGAAAGATTGTGAGTAGTAGAAGGGCCCTTGGTTTTGAGAACACTGCTCACCCAGGGTACATGAGCCAAGAGTCTAGAAGTACAGCTGCAACAATTTAGACGGGGGTGGGGGGAATGAAGCTTCCAAATGCAGTATGAACATGGACCGAGGGGCAGCCCAGCCTCAAGGGAAAGACTTCACGGCACTTCAGATGATCAACTGGACACAGGAGATAAAGAAAAAGGCAGAGTCTAGAAAAGGCCACAGCTTTATGGCTTGGGCACTTAGAAAACAATCTGTTAAGAGAAGAAATATGAGAAAGAGTAGCCCAAGATTTTTAACTTTAAGTTACCTATGAGACATTTCAACCTCTGCTAGCAGAAGGAAAAAAGAGAAAGAAAGAAAAATTCGGTTAGGTAATGAAGTTCTTTTTCAATTTTATCCTTATTTTGTGTGTATTGTTGCCTGCCCGTGGGTCCGTACACCACATGCATGTCTTGTGCCTGCAGTGGCCAGAAGAGAATGTTGGATCCCCTGGAACTGGAGTTACAGACACTGTGAGCAACCATGTGGAGCCTGTGAGTTAAATGCAGGTTCAACTCCTCTGAAGGAGAAGCCAGTGCTCTTAACCATTGAGGCATCTCTCTAAACCTGTTACCAACTTTCAAGGCAGTCAGATTTTATTTGGACTACCAGTTCCCAAATAATGACAGGGAGACTTTTTATTAATGATAAAAGCTTGGCCTTAGTTTAAGCTTGCACCCAACTAGCTCTTAAAGCCCAACTTAACCCATTTATATTAATGTACATCCTGCCTCGTGACTCATTACCTCTCTTCAGTACCTTACATCCGATTTCCTCTGCATCAGTCTGGGAAACTTCCCCCCTCGTCCCTCAGATTCTACTCAGAATTCCTATCTCTGCCCAGAGTCCCGCCTATCTTCTTCTGTCTAGCTATTGGCCTTTCAGCTCTTTATTAAACCAATCAGAAGGTGCTTTAGGCAGACAAGGAAGGACAGAGACGCATCTTCACACAGTGTGATCAAATGTCCCACTACAAAACTTCTTAAATGGAAGGGGTTTTTTTTTTCTATCAGAAAGGGTAAGAGAAATAGTTCAGGGTCAGGAAACATTCGTTGGTCATCTATCATGGAGTAGGAAGCGGTCAAGAAAATCCCCCAACACATAAGAACATGTAAAGTACCCACCCATAATGCATAACACATATGCACACTCAGATGCTCAGCTAATAAGGCTTTGTTATGCTACTTGGAGCTAAATGAGTCCATTCAATCAAATAATGACATCAACACTACGATCTCCAAACAATTATATCATTTTAATTATCCCATCATAAAAAGATACACAAACACTCTAGTCAGCTGTACTGAATACACAAAATCTGCAAAACCTCTGATAACAGTATCTAATCAGAATCTCACCATTGCCGTAGTTTGCAAGTGGCAGTGGTTGGACATTTAATCTCCCCAAGTATTTCACATAAAGAATATCTTCAGTCCGTCCAATGGTGTCAGGTAATAATAAAGTAATGTCTTAAAACAATGAGTGGGGACACGAAATTAGGAGGTTTTAAGAGCCAGAGAGCTGACTCAAGTTGCTGCTCTTCCAGAGGACCAGAGTTTGGCTTCCAGCACCCACATCACAACGACCTGTCACTCAAGCTGCAGATCCAACTGTTCTGGCCTACAGGGCACCTGCACACATATGTTCACACACATATAGACACACACATACACACAAATAAAAGTGAAACAACTTTTAAAGAATGGACTTTAAAATTCTATCAATTTAATCTTTAATGTCTGCAGGGTTTCACTTTAGGGTTTAACAAACATTATGGGTATCCTTTTTGAAGCAGGTTCTGGACAAAGAGGGCCTCGCTATATGAATAAGGTCTTTATCACAGAGCCATCTGCTTTTATAGACACCATAAGCTTCTGGGAGTAGGGGAGAAATGTGATTTTGAGGGCATCAGCAAGCTCTAGCTCTTTGAAGTTACTAAAATATGTTTATTTCACCCTGTGCTTTTCCTATAAAGCCATCTTGATTCCAAATGCTGAAAATTTCTGAACATGTGGCCTCCAGGACACATTTTAACATCATTACTGTGCCGGAGGACTTGGCACTGTCTCATTTGATCAGTGGGTTTCGTGTAGCATCTTTGTTTATAAACACTGCTTTATGATGAGAAGAAGGAAATCAAGTTCTTCACAGACTCCACTCTTCCAAACAAGCACAGGCTGGACATTTATATGGATAGCATAGTGGAACACACCCACGATGAGGCCAAAAGAAGACCTCCCTACCTCCAAAGTCGCCATGTCTGAATAATGAAACAAATTCAATGGATGAACGCATTGGGTTCCCCTGGGCAACCACGATCTAGAAGTCACATAGTGTGCTAGGTAAGAGCACAGTAGCTATTCAAATGCTTGGGTCATAACTAAGTTGCTGCAAGGACAGAAAATGGGCAGTAGTGTCCACATTTACTTTTTAAAAGTTCCCATCTGGGGAGGAGGCAGTAATTTTTCAAAAAAAAATTTAAAAAAAATAAAAAAATAAAAGTTCCCATCCAAAGACACCAGCATCCTTGAGATAAATGCTGTTGGGGGCGTGTTATTCAGGGTAGTTTTCAATGAAATGCTTACGCACCCAAGCAGAAATACCCACCCCACCCTGTTTTCTTTCCAAAGGGGTTCTTAAGAAGCCTATAAAACTTTCAACAAATTGTGAAACTTCCTCAAGTCCCAGCTGAGTAGATAAAATACTTCCATGAAGAACAGTAGAGGCTTAGGTTTAGGTACGCGTTCCTACACGATGAAGCACAGATATCCAGCAAGATAATAACAGATGATAAAGCAGGCATCACTCTTATCCACAAACAAGGCATGGTGACAGTCCAGGCAGAGGTTTCCTCTCATTGGGGCCTGGTCAAAAACAGGAGTTCAAAGACTTTGGATAGAGAGGAACCACACTAAGGAACCTGCAATGACCCTGTGTAGAGAGAGAACTTTGATCAGAGTAAGAATGACTAGGCTTATCACTGCTCTGCTTGCTTCTAGTCAAGTAAATCAGAGAAGATTCTCGATTAAGTCATTAAAGATATCCAAGTCAGACTGGGTGTGTCACTTAATTCTTAGAGCCTCGGTGTCATCTTCAAAATAGGGACTTGAAAGATACATAGCTTGGTACTGATTCAGAGTCTTTGTCACTCCTATATGACACAATGAACTCAGCCTCTAGCCAAGCACTTGGAGTCTGGGGGTTTAACATTACTTCTTTAGTTTAAGGCCATACCTTCTCAACAAAAATACACAAATATGAAACTCTGAAAAGAAAGCTATTTAACCTATGGAAGGCCATCTCCAGCTTGGGGAGATGTAACGACCTGATGAAATGAAGACTCAATGATTAAAAGAAAGTATATTTAGGCGAAAATTCAAAATGAAGGTGGCCTGAAGGGAAAAGGAGCCCAGTCAGTGAATCTTTCCAGCTCTTGGAGAGATTGGGCAACCCCGCCACTTGCCATTGAAAGTCAAATAAGCCCAACTCACCACAAGGATAACCTTGAGCCCAGAATCTACGACGTAAGCAGATGGATGTAAGGAAAGCAGGTCAGTGGGTCTATGTAGAAACAGATGCTATTTTCTTCCTCTTCCCACCTTCCTTTCCTGCACCCCCTTCTTCCTTCCCTTTGAAACTATTCAAAATATGCCTTTTTGATGGAGAGATCATTTTGAGTTGTTTTTATAAATTAGTGTGTTGAGTAAATTTTCTGATTATGGTGTGATCATTCGATATGTGTATTTGTGATAATCGAATGAGCGTAGCCAACATTCCTTTATCCGTAAACCTTTTCAATGTTTGCATAACATTTAGTTACATACAGAGTATGTATGTACAGAGTAATATTTCAGTACATGAATTCAATATGTATTGATAAGTCAGAATGATTAGTTTCTTGTTTTTTTTTTTTTTTAAATAAGCTATAGTAGCACAAGGAACTCTGAGAAGTTACCCTTTTGTGAAAGAAACGCATACTTCCTCCTTGTATAAGTTAGCATCTTGTCACTGTGGCAAAACACCTGCAGCAGAAAACTTGAAGAAGGGAAGGGTTCTTTAGCTTGGCAGTTTGAGTCCCGATCCACAATTGCTTGGCGCTGTAGAGAAATAGCGTGTTGAAGAGCTCATAGAATAAGAAGTTTCCTCATTCTGTAGCGACTGAGAAGCAAAGAGGAAAAAAAGGAGGTGGCTGAGACCCCAGTATTCCCTCCCAGGGCATATCCCCAGTGACCTATCTTCTTTCATTAGGTCCATTTTACTAAGGTGCCACCACCTCCCAGTTGTGACTGGCTGGCAACCAAGCCTTCTGCCTCTGGCCTTTAGGAGACACTTTAGATCCAGACCATCAGCTCTATTTAGAAAAAAAATCTCCATTCTTGAGGATATTCCATTCTGAACCAGGGAGGAACAAGGACTGAATCTTTAGAGAATCAAAGAGCAGGAAAGCAGCCAGTTGTCTCTACCCAAAATGGCGTAGTTTCTGGCCACCTTGTCTTACCCTGGCCTCTTGCTCAGCCATTCTTTCTTTCTTTTTCTTTAAAGTTGTGTGATAAGTTTTATCTATTTTCCCATATATTTTAAATTTTCTTTTTTTAGTTATTTATTTTTAATTATTATTTTTTAAAAAAGAAAACAATCTTTTTTCATTATACATATCCAATCCAAGTTCCTACTCTCTCCCCTCCTCCCATTCCCTCCATTCACCCCCTCACCCCACCTCCCATCCACTCCTCAGAGAGGGTAAGGCACATTGCTTTGGGGAAGGTCCAAGGCCCTCCCTACTATATCTAGGCTGAGCAAGGTATCCATCCAAAGAGAATAGGTTTCTAAAAAGCCAGTACATGCAATAGGGATAAATCCTGGTGTCAATTCCAGTGGCCCCTCAGTCTGCCCCAGTCATGCACCTGGCAACCACATTCAGAGGGACTAGTTTCATCTTATGCTTGTTCCTTGCCAGTCCTGCTCGAGTTGGTGAGTTCCCATTAGCTCAGGTTGACTGTTTCAGTAAGTGTTCCCATCATGTCTTGACCTCTTTGCTCATATTCTCACTCTTCCCACTCTTCAACTGGATTTCGGGAGCTCAATCTAGTGCTCAAATGCAGCTCTTTGCCTTTGTTTCCATCAGTTGCTAAATAAAAAGTCTATGGTGATATTTAAGATATTTATAAGTCTGACTACAGGGCAAGGCCAGTTCAGGCACCCTCTTCTCTATTGCTTAGGGTCTTAGCTCGGGTCATCCTTGTGAAAGGATATTGAGCCTATAATCCTAGAGAAGCTAAGTAACAAGGTGAACCCTAAGAAAAACATATATAGATCACCTGGAAAGTTGAAATAGACAAGATCACCTGACAAAATTGGGTTCATAGGGGTGGTGGAAGAAGGGAGGTTAGAAGGGGAAGAGGAGGGGAGAGGGAAAGGCGAGGAGAAATTGAGGGAATGGGATAGTCAAGATGGAGGAAGGATAGAGATGAAAGCAAGGAAAAAGATATCTTGATTGGGGGAGCCATTATGGGGTTAGCAAGAAACCTGACTCTAGAGAAATGCTCAGCCATTCTTTCTTTGTTCAAAAGATGATAGGATGTCTGGAGTTTAAGACAGTTCTTTATCTGGTATAGTATTTACTAATTTCTCTGGGTTATCTTGTATCTAGACAAGAGATAAATATGTAAATCCCTGGTTCCTTTTTCTTGTTAATCTTTTTTTTTACATAGGAATGTCCATCTTAGAGTACATGACGGATGAAGAGAAAATTGATTTGAATTTCTTCATATTCCTTCCTCTCTTCACTGTGTATTCATTAGATCAGGGGAAGCAGAAAGCTGCTTCAGGCAGCTGACAGAGCCATATCAGGTTGCCAGGAGGAAACATTCAGAGGGCTGGATTAGAAGTACGTGCAATGCTCTGTAGCTAAATAACTAAAATTTTATAACATAAAATGAAATAAAAGGCTCTGTGAAGCCATCCATGTAAGCACGGATAATAAGCATTAACTTATACCCGTGAATGCGGGAAGAATGTGTCCCCATCTGGGGCCATTGCATGCATGGTCTGAGGAGAAACCGGACACAGAATTTAGGGCTTACCTCAGAATGTGTCAGCTTCACTGAGTCGATATTACTGCGAGCTTATCTCCTCTTAACAGATGCGGAACCTAAAGTCAATTGATAAACTTCCCTTCTAGCTTCTATACTCAGAAAATGATATTTATTTTCCTGTGGGCAATGCATTAAAAAGAAAATTCAAATGTTACATGCACACTGTTGTCTACAGTGTAAGCATGAAACATTCCCTTCTGGAGGGAAGAGGCGGGTCGTAAGACTCAGGAGGTAAACAAAAGGTCACATGTCTGGGAAAGCAGAAATTTGGAAGTTTCTTGAAGGACTTTTCCCAGCTTTGTAAAATGATTAAACTGCTGGGGGAGGAGACTTACCAATTGAGTAGATGTGCAAATAGCATCATAATCTGAGTGTGTGTATGCACGCTCACTCTGCACACGTGCTTCTGTGTGCATGTGTATGCGTGTGTGCGCATGTGCATATTCATGTGTATGCGTGCATTCAAGTGTGTCCGCATGTGTGTGCATATGCATGTGTGTGATGAATGTGCGTGTGCATGTGTGTGTGCATATACAAGTGTATGAGAGCATGCAAGTATGTGTGCATATATGTGCATATGCGTGTGTGTGCCTGTATGCGAGTGTGTGTGCATGTATGTGCATACGCATATATGTGCATGTTTGTGTGCATATGTGTATGGATGTGCATGTGTGTATGCCTGCATGCAAGTGTGTGTGTGCATGTATATGCATATGCATATGCGTGTGTGTGTGTGTGTGTGTGTGTGTGTGTGTTTGTGTGTGTGTGTGTGTGATGAATGTGTCCCTATTCCTATTTGGACATCGTCTTGAGAAAAGAACTGCAGCTCTATGAGTTATGTCATGTTTTCCAGTCTGGGCTATATTGCTGCTTTTTGATGAATACTTAACTCTTTCCAAGCAGAAGGTAAGTTGCATATATTATTGTTCAAAGGTAGCTCGGTGGTGAATGACATGCTAATGAACAAATTGCCTCATTAACAATTGTTGAAAGATTTTTCAGCCCTGAATTGTAACCGCCCATTGGCACCTGAACTGCAAGTGAGTTCTCACTTATGGTGAAGTAAATCCTTTAAGGAGACATTTAAGGAGCAGAGCAGATAGAAGGGGACAGGCCCACAGCGACTCCTGATGGTCCCAGGCATCCTCAGAATTACCTAGACGTGTGGGCCTAGAGCTTTCTTATAGTCAGAATGAGAGCGCAGTGGACAGCAATCATGAGACTCTGGCAGGAGTCCTTGCCCTCTTGCTCATCCAAATCATGAGGCTATGCAGATAAAAAGAAGAACCCCCGCTGGTAAGGAGGGCTCCGGGTTAGATGGAAGAGAGAACGCTGTGGATTTCAGCTGCAGTGAATGCCAGCACTAAGTGAGGCTGATCCAGGACTAACTGAAACCACAGAAAACACATCTCTCCAGAACCACAAACAAAAGAAGCTTTATCCCCCCCGCCACACACACACACCACCACCACCACCCCAGCAATGTGCACGCAGACATACTGACAAACAGCATCCTCTAGGAATCTGATCAGGACTTCAAGAAATAATCTCAGTGGCCTCCTCTCACCTCTGACGTATCAGGAGTTTGACATACCTTGCTTGCTTCCTACATCCCCATGACAACAGAGAAAAATAATTCTCATTTTGCAGATAGGAAATCTTAAATTTAAGGCAAAAACCACACAGCTGGAAAGCTAGCGAGTGGCAATGGAACCAAGCTCATATGGCTTCAAACCATTAGCCTCTCCATACTGCCTGCCATACCCAAGGATGCTTTTTATTTGTCCAGAGACATGAATAAGTCCTAAGCAATATCTGCTCCCCATGTCTACATCTGGCTCAATAGATTAATCAAACTAAAAGAAGAGTAAAGCAAGAAAAAGTTTGATAGAAGCCACGGGAATCGAGATTCTACTAAAATAATGTCCTGGAACCCAATACTCCCACGCTCTTTCTGTAACGAGTTCTCCGGCTCCTTATTGACTCTAGTTTCCATTTGCTGGGGTTACACTTCATTACGCAGAATTCTCTGGAAATAAAAACATCTCACATCAAAGCCGAACTTGTTGTCTGACCTATTTTTGATGATCCTCGGAAACAATGAGATGTCTGTGAGCGGCCTTCTCCTTCGTGCGCCAGCTTTGTGATCGCTAACCCACTCTCCCATCTTCCGTAATTGTTTACACCGCAGGGCAATTACTACATTTCGGGAAACGCACAACTTTCAAAAGGAATTTCCATGCAGAGTTACAAAAACTGAATGCCGCATTTCTGAGCAAAAGAACCCTTCCTTGGGGGCATTGTGGATTCGTCTTTGCACGCTAATGGGTAAGGGTGGAGACGATTTTCTTTAGCAGTCCCACAATGGACTGAAAATTCTCCCACGTAATTATGGCTTTGAAACCCATCCTTTGGTGCCTGTCTCTGGATAAACTATCCGCTGCGCTTGCCCTTAAGCTCGGCTGTTGCTCATTTAGCCACTTAGCTGACAATCGCTCTGCCTTTGTAGAACTATAAATCAGAAAGAATCCGATCTGAAACCTGTCTGTGATTTGCCTAAAACCCATGCCAACCATGAACACTCCGACCCTGCCCGACCAGCACTACACACGCCCTTGAGCTATGTGTCCCCAAATCTCCTGGGTTTTGTAACGACATGGTGAAAACTGAGGAGGTTTAGTCTTTTATAAATGAATTAATAGCTCCCAGTATTGGATCAAAGTAGAATGCCCAGGATTTTCTTTTTCTTAAACTCCTAATAAGCCGAAGTGCCAAAGATGTGTGGCATTGATTGTAATATGTATTTGATTCAAAGGGAAAGAAAGGGGGCCTCTAACACCATGTCCCTGCTTCCCTAAAGAGAAACGATGGAATTAGGGATGGGAGGAACTGGGCAATAATCACCCCCAGAGAATTCCAGCATTCTAATGAAGCAATTCAAATTAGAGCTATTGAAGGCATCTCCAAGCTTTAAATTAAGCAAGGAGCCTGAAAGTCTTTACTGTCTGGCAACAAACAACGCTGGATCTGCCAGAACTTTCTCGGCTGTAGAGTTAGGCTTGCAGCTCCTTCTTGAGAGAGCAGTTGAGAAAGCAATCTAAGGTCACATCAGAGAACGCCCTCTGTAAACTGAAAGCCCCTATGGCAAGAGTGCCCCAATGTCAGGATGACTGAAGGATATGGCTCTGATCCACACCTGCCTAACTAATAACTTAGAGGAATCCAGACCCCCCTCCTCTCCTCCGTTTCTGTCTTCTTTTGTGTAACCTGTGTGCTGTAAGCACACGTGTGTCTGTGTGTGTCCAACAACTAAAAACATTACGAGTGTTAAGAGCAGCAGCAAGCATCAAAACTACGTTATGTGCTCCCACGATCTAGCCAACTTCATCTGTGAAGGCGTAGTCTTTGTTCCCTGCCTCCACAGCTCCACAGCCCACTCTCCCTTGAAATACTATCATGAAGATTCATGCATAGTTGGTTATTTTACTATTTTTATGCTTTGGTCTTTTAGGGGTACCCACTGCCCAGCTCCCAAGTAAACACACATAAGCTTATTCTTTCTTATGAATGCCTGGCCTTAGCTTGATTTATTTCCAGCTGGCTTTTCTTAACTTAGATTGGCCTATCTACTTTTTGCCTATGGGCTTTTTACTTCTCTGTGACTAGTTGCATAGCTGGGCAGCTGACCCTTCTTTTCTTGCTTCTTGATCTTCTCTTGCTTTCTGTTCCTTCCTTTTCTACTTCTGTTTATTCCTTCTGCCTGCCAACTCTTTCTGCTGCCTGACTATTGGCCATTCAGTTATTTATTAGACCAATCAGGTGTTTTAGACAGTCAAAGTAACACAGCTACAAAGTAACAGACAAACGCAGCATGAAAGAACGCAACACATCTTTGCATTATTAAACCAATGTTCCAGAGAATGAACAAATGTAGCCCATCTTCAAATAATACTCTACAATACTTGTGCATTATGATCGCCATGCCTCAGGTCACCAGCTACCTCTAAGTTCCCTCCATATGACTGAACCATCTCAGTCTCCATCTCGCTCAATCCTTCTTTCCTACTTAAAAAGTGGGTCCCTCTGATTTTCCTGAAATATTCCTTTCAGTTGCATCCTTGACACCTCCCCTTTTTTCCTCTACTCTCCCAGGCTCATCGCCTCTGGTCCCATTATTACCCTGGGCCTGTATTAGAAACACTCCTTCATCAGCCCAGTTCTCAAACCTCTCCTCTCCTCTTCCTCAGGCCTTCCTACACGATTGCTTTCCACTGAGTACTGTTAAATATCTTCATAAGCAATCACTCCAGCTTTATAAGGATCTCTAAACACCAGACTTTTTGCCAAGAGGAAAGATTTTGCTACAGACTAACATAACTGTCTGATGAGTTATTCAGCTTGGGTTACTTTGCTGAAAGCCATGAGAAATCTCCCCCCTCTCCTCAAGCTGCATGCATTAACAATGGGAAGCCATGCTTTCACAGTTCTGAAACTAGAAAGCCAAGATTAAGGAATTGACAGTGTTGGTGCTTCATAAACCTCTTCCCTTTTTAAAAAATATGGCTGTTTGATTCCCTGTCTTTACTTGGTCTTCTTTTCATATGCAGCTGACCTCACAGCCTTCTCTTGTAGGAATGATGGGGGAAGCTCAACCAATCACATTTGGTTAGGGTGTGGCCGCCTGTTGGGCACCAGGTGTTGACATATTTGGTCGGTACCATAAATAACCAGACCAGCTCAAGAAGAACAGATATAATTTAATAATTAAAAAAGGGGGGAACTCACACTACAAGAGTGAAAGGTCCAAAATCCAAAATGGTCCGGCGAGCACTGCGTAGAGAGAGTGCGTGCTTGCTTGCCTGCCTACCTTCCCGGTTTTTCTACCTGGGCTACAGGAGGCCACACCCTAACCAAATGTGTCTGGTTGATCTTCCCCATCATAGGAACACCAGTTGCTTTGGGTTAGGATTAACCTAACCTAAATTACATTTCATTTTTAAAGGAGACATCTCCAAACACAGTCACAAAGCTCCAATTAATCAAATTGGGGCGGTACATCTAATTCAATCCATAACAAATCAGAAACTCAACTTGTTGCTTTTAAGTTTATTTATTCTTAAATTCATATGCATATATATATATGGATGTGTGTATACCAATGACCATATCTTCATTTGAATAAATAATGGTAATCTAAACTTGTCCAAATTGATCTTGATACTCTATCCCACCCCCACATACTCTTAACTGTTCTTTCATATTCTTGAAATTCTTATATTTGGTCAATCTTCAAATAATATCTGCTCCTATATGGTGCTCTCTATTGTCCTATAGCCATTAATGTTTTAAACATTTATATGTTCATTCCCTGTCTCCCACAATAATGAAAGCAGAGCAAGTATTTTATTCTGTTCAATGCCTTCAGCTAGAACTTTAAATAGTTATTTAGTAACTAGTTCCTGAATAAATATATATATATAATTACTATAAATACATTAGATACATTTGTTATTGTCTTCCTTTAAGAGATAAGGAAATGAAACTCAAGGAAAATAATTGATTTGCTTTAGATCATAGAGCTGGTAAGGAATAGGGGTTATGGTTTGAACCCGGTCATCAGGATCCAGGCCCATAAGCAGTAGCATTCTAGGATGAGAAATGTTTTTCCTAGGGGTGCATAAAATATATTGGGACACATGGGAGAGATCCTTTACTTAGGGCCTATAAAAGAAGACCGTAAAGAAGGTACTTAAGTCAAGACTGAGTCAATTTCATAGGTTTGGCTAAGAAAGTACAAACCTAAATAAGATTTGTACTCGGTAATTAGATGAATTCATGAATGGATGGATGGATGGATGGATGGATGGATGGATGGATGGACAGACGAACAAGTGCACTGCCATTATACTATTTAAACCTAGAGCTATCAGAGTACATTCTCATGAAAGAGAATTTTGGCAAATGAAAAGAGAAGAAAGAATTATTGACAAGGACACAATCAAGCAAGTGCAGTCCTTAGGCCTATAATGAAGGATTAACTATTCCGAAGAATATTATAGGACCAATGTTGGTCAATAAGGTCCCAATCATAATTAAGATCCATTAGTGCATTAGGAAGTGCGGCGAACTCCCTGACCAGCAGGAAAGAACAGCCACCAGACGAGGATTCTTCTCAAATCACGCTTTATTGGAGCCTCTTGGTTATAGGGAGAGCAGAAAGCAAGGGGCCCCAGGCTCTGAGCTGTAGCTGCTTATATAGGGAGTCTGTCTAGCAACCTTTGATACTTTGATACTTTAACTGCTTTTCTGGAGACCCACCGGCAGGAAAGAAAGCAGGGGAACATCCCTGTCAATTACAGACCACAAGGAAGTTCCCCTGCCCGTCAGGGGAAGTGTGGGCAGCTAGATCACAACAACTCATCCTGTTTTCTGGTGGAAGAACTGCAACCTTTATTATGGTATCAAGCGAGGCCGGGGCCAAATGCCATCTTGTAATGGCAGCCACTCAAATCGGCTCCCAGCAGGTAAACAGTTAGGAAAAATGCAGAGTGCTTCAGACCTCTGAGGGTCTAAGGAGGATTGTGTCTGTAGTGGAGGAAATCAGAATCCAAGTCCTTTACAACCCAAGCAGGAAAACAACAGAAATATTAAACCACATACATAAAGGTTTTCATAAAACCCGGTTGTTTCTATGTAAACAATTGATAATTCTTACTTCACCAGAAATCCCATTTTAGTATTTGTAGTACTAATCCAGCAATAAAAATCTATGTCTTGGGCTGGAGAGATGGCTCAGCGGTTAAGAGCATTGCGTGTTCTTCCAGAGGACCCGAGTTCAATTCCCAGCAACCACATGGTGGCTCACAACCATCTGTAATGAGGTCTGGTGCCCTCTTCTAGCAGGCATATATGCAAACAGAATATTGTATCCAAAATAAATAAATAAATATTTAAAAAAAATCTATGTCTGCTATTGAGAGCTACATGTTTTGCGAGGTAATAACAAAAATGGCATCTAATCCACTTCTCAAGAGTCTTCATTCCCTTCTGAAATCTCCTCGGTTGGGCCTTCACTGTCTACATTTCTGTAGTCATTTTAGGCTACCACTGTTTTAATCTCCCTTTTTCTCCTAAGATAAAACTCTCCAAGCAAGACAAGTTGAGGGAAAGAAAATACTTATTGCCATTTATAGCCCATTCTAGAAATATGTAATGGCAGTAACTCAAGCCCTTCTACCCTTCCCTAGGTTCTTACACTTTCAAACTTGAACTAGAGTTATACCATCACTGCCTTTGGTTTCTGAGACTGACAGCCTTAAACTGAGCCATGCCACCCAATTCCCTAAGTCTATAGCTTCTTCGACCTACAGATAGCTTGTTATGGAACTTCTTAAGCTCCGTTTTCACCTGAGCCAACCTCTCAATAAAGATGACCTACACATATGGAATAGTCTATATAAGCAAAATGTTTATTTATATGTATAGATACATGATATATCTACTTCAGTGACATGTATATATGTAGTTAGCATACATGCACACACATGCATGTGTTTCTCAAGAGGCACATGCTGAATACCGACAGCTTAAATTTCTGCAAGAGTAAATTATTTTTTCAAACATCCCAATAGATTATTTAAGGTAATTTCTGAACTCCCTTAATACTCCTTTGTAAATGGAAGTTGAACATTTTTCTCAATCAGTATTACACAGTCAATAATGCAAATATTGTAACACCCACTTGGATTAAATGCTGGATCTGCCAAAGGAGCCTTTAAATGGCCAAATATAAAACACTCTTATTGACCTCAGTCAGATTCAAAGGCACAGTCTTTAAACTATGTCAAGCAGTGTGTTGGATCCTTATTCTAGAAAGCTCATATAAAACACTCCTTATTGACCCCAGTCACATTCAAAGGCATAGTCTTCAAACTACGTCAGGCAGTGTGTTGGATCCTCATTCTAGAAAGCTCACATTTGCCAGAAAGACATCTCCATCCCTGGAATTAAGGGAGCTATGCACACTGGTTGACTCACAAACACCTTCAAACTTGCTGTGTGGATGCTATAATTGTACAAGTGCTACACACTGATTAGACACAAGTATGTATTCACACCTATATTACAACTAACTTGTACACTAACACCCATTTGAGTATGGAATTCAATGTCCTGTGCTGGAAAACTTGATGGTTTCCAGTACCCACCCCACCCCATCCTACAAGTTCTTCCACGTAGTTGGCTGTATACCTGTTTTTTTTTTTTTTTACCTTTGAACCCAGTCAGTACATAGAAAGACAACTTGCTTAACCCACTACCTTGGCCCCCACAATTTATAGGCCCTGTGGAGATAAAACAGTGCTCTAGGAAGAAGGGGTCCCAGTAGGAATAAGCTACACACAGTTTAGGTAAGAGCCACAAAGATGTCTGGCAGTGGGAACACGTTTCCCAGGAATGGCATCTCATCACAGACTTAAAGCTTCGTCACAAGGCTGCCCATCAGGAAAGAGCAATATTCTGGAAAGGGGACACTATAAACATGCAAGTCCTTTAGAGTCCCATCAAATCCAAGCTAGCACTTTGGGCTTCTCTCAGGAAAAAATCCCTGAGACCAAAAAGAAAAATAAAAACCCATAGCCCTTCATCTTTTAATAGGACTTATTCATTATTTCTCATTTTTACCAAATGGCTTTCTAAAAAACTTTTTAAGAAATAATATTGCAGGGTCCTCAAATTGACAATCTCTGAAAAGTCTTTATCTGTGTCCAAGTCAAAGGTGAGTGCAGATGGAAGTTTCTGGTTATTTTTCAATTTCTACTCTTTTAAAAGGCCATGTGACTTAAAGTGACTCTTTTCACATAGCAAGAAAATGGAAAGTCCTGAATGATGAGAGGAGATGATAATAATCATAATTATGATAAAAGCACCATCAGTGTACTTGCCTAGAAGATACTTTCTATAACACCCAAGAGCTTGGCACAAGAAAGAGAGGGAGAGAAATTGCTCTTATTCTCCTGGTGTTCAGGCATTTGAAGCCAGTCATGTGTCAAGGATAGAGAATAGCATGGTAGCAGATGTCAGACTCAAGAGCAGTACTTTCCTCCTTTGCCTTAAAAACAAAAAGGGTTTACATGAATACTTGCATCAACCAGGAACAACGGACCCGTTTGTCTCTGATCCACAGGCTGGTACTGTGCATTTCCAAGATGTGCAGTTTTTTTTTTTCTAATCCAGATGCCTATTTCCTGGAATTTGAGTTAAGCTTCAGAGCTTAACATGGTCAGAATGTAATGCAGTATGTTTTATGATTCATGGCTCATTATATAAAGAGGTAATTTAGCATTTATATGTAAGCAATTACAAGAGCATCATTAAAGGAAATAATTCCTTACAGGACCTAAATCCTTCTGAAAGGCTGCCAATGTGTCGAGGCCATCTGAGATACTTAAAACCTTGGGTGTAGCCTGAAATCAGCACTATTAATAGGACCAAACAGTGTCTCTAGCCAAGGAAACCTTATTAATATTGTAGTTTCCTAAGAAGAAATTAAACAGGTTTACTGGCTGGAAATGAAAAGCTCTAGCCGTTTCCCCCCGTGAATACAAGCTAGCATTCTCCACAGTGTGAACTAGAAATTCATATTCAAAGCAGGCTAAACTGTGTGCAGGAAGAAAGCTAAGAATATTATTAGCAAGGACTTTCAACTGAAAACAAGAAGCACCATCTTCTCAGTCATCCCCTAAAGCTGAGTGTTGGCTAGCTTTGGCCACAGCACAATTCAGATGACTTCTTGATGTCCAGATCTGGAGCATGAGAAACCAGTAAAGACAAACAAGGACTGTCTAAAAGGGGAAAAATCAGAGATAAGATGCATAAGCTCAGAAGGAGGAAAATAATATTCGGTGACTTTCTTAAAAGGCGCATAGTAGCATGCATGAGGCAACAGAAGGAAAAAGAATGAAGCTTAGAAGGAGCAAGTGATACTCAAGAGTCTTAGAGAGTCTTTTGTATCCCACAAAAGAAGAACAGGCATGTTGGGAGCAGAGAAGAGGGAGTGGATCCTATAGCCTTTTTCCAGGGTTTCTGCAGGAGAGGCAAGACAGTGCCAATAGTCAGGAGTAAGTCAAATGCTGTCAGACTTTTATTATAGTGTCTACTTGTATGTCCCTTGGTCCTTGAATCATTTAAGACTGGAAATATTGACTTGATGTTTGAGACTCAGCTAAGAAAGTGCCAGAAATAGGAATGGGTACTGACTTTTCTGTTTGATTATTTTCTTAGTATGTCTGTGGCATTATAATATAAATTCATAAACTAAGGAACATAAAAAAATGAAGATATAATTCTTGCAACTTGGGAACCTTGGAGGTCTAAGACGAAGACATTAGCATTTGATGAGGAATTTTAGGTTAGACTTCACATAGCAGAAGATATAAAGACTTGAGAGTGCAATGTTATGTGCCCACATAAAAGAAAAGAAGAAATGAGAGAGAATACTTCAATAAAATCATGGAATGGGCCCTGTCTTAGTTCGTTGTTGACAGAAGTTTCTGTACTGCCCAGTCCCACAGCCATTCAGTCCCAAAGAAACACAGAAACTATACTAATTACAACATTGTCTGGCCAACAGCTCTGGTGTATTCCTACACAACACTTACATCTTAAAAATCTATTTCTATAGTTTTATATTTTATCACAAGGCTCGTGGTTTGTTACCTCACATCTTGCTTCTTGGGTGGCTACATGCTGTCTGCCTGACTGCCTTTTTTCTCCTTGCAGTCAGTTTAGTTTTCCTGCCTACCTATATTCTGCCTTGCCATAGACCAAAAAAAACCTTCTTTATTAACCAAAGGTAATAAAACATATTCATAGCATACAGAGAGGAATCCCACACCAGTCAGTGTTCAGTGTTTATTGCTATGGAGAGACACTATGGCCACTGCAACTCTTTGAGAAAGAAGCAAAAAGTGGAAAGTGGAAAAAAGAAAAGATATTGAACAAACAGTGCTAGCATAACTGGACATCAACATGCAGAAGAATGAAAATAGATCCGTATCTATCACCATGCACAAAACTCAAGTCCAAATGGATCAAAGACCTCGACATAAAGCCAGCTACACTGAACCTCATAGCAAAGAAAGTAGGAAGTACACTTGAATGCATTGGCACAGGAGAACACTTCCTAAATATAACCCCAGTAACACAGACAATGAGAGAAACGATTAATAAATGGGACCTCCTAAAACTGAAAAGCTTCTGTGAAGCAAAGAACATGGTCAACAAGACAAAATGGCATCCTACAGAATGGGAAATGATCTTCACCAACCCCATATCTGACAGATGGTTGATCTCCAAAATATACAAAGAACTCAAGAAATTGGTCATCAAAAGAACAAATAATCCAGGGGGCTGGAGAGATGGCTCAGTGGTTAAGAGCACTGCCTGCTCTTCCAAAGGTCCTGAGTTCAAGTCCCGGCAACCACATGGTGGCTCACAACCATCTGTAATGAGGTCTGGTGTCCTCTTCTGGCCTGCTGACATACAGACAGAATATTGTATACATAATAAATAAATAAATATTTTTTTAAAAAAAGAACAAATAATCCAACAAAACAAAATGGAGTACAGACCTAAACAGAGCACTCTCAACAGAAGAATCTAAAATGTCTGAAAGACACTTAAGGAAATGTTCAACATCCTTAGTCATCAGAGAAATGCAAATCAAAACAACTCTGAGATTCCATCTTACACCTGTAAGAATGTCCAAGATCAAAAACATTAATGACAGCTTATGCTAGAGTGGATGTGGGGTAAAGGGAACACTCCTGAATTGCTGGTGGGAGTGCAAATTTGTCCAGCCCCTTTGGATATCAATTTCTCAGAAAGTTAAGAAACAATCTTTTTCAAGACTCAGCAATACCACTTTTGGGTATATACTCAAAGGATGCTTAGTTGTACCACAAGGACATGTGTTCAACTATGTTCATATCAAACTATTGTTCGTCATAGCCGGAACCTGGAAACAACCTAAATGTCCCTCAACTGAAGAATGAATAAGAAAAATATGGTACATTTACAAAATGGAGTACTGCATAGCAGAAAAAATAATGACATCTTGAAATTTATAGGCAAATAGATGGGTCTAGAAAACATCATATTGAGTGAGGTACCCCAGATCCAGAAATATAATTTTCATATGTAATCACTCATAAGTGGCTTTTAGACATAAAGCAAAGAAAACCAGCCCACAAATCACAATCCCAGAGAACCTAGACAACAATGAGGATCCTAAGAGAGACATACATGTATCTAATCTACATGGGAAGTAGAAAAGGACAAGACCCCCTGAGTAAATTGGGAGCATGGGGACCATGGGAGAGGGTTAAAGGAGGGGGGAGGAAAGAACGAGTGTTGTGGAGAGATCACTTGTTTGTTTCCTGGCCACCTGGCAGCTCAGACCTGAAATAATCACATAGAAACTGTATTAATTAAATTATTGCTTGGTCAATTACTTAAGCACATTGCTAGCTAGCTCTTACATCTAAAATTAAACTATCTCCATTATTTTATATTTTATCACGTGGCTGGTAGCCTACCAGCGAGGTTCTGTCATCTGTTTCTGGGGCAGGGCTACATGGCTTCTCTCTGACTCTGCCTCCTTTCTCCCAGCATTCATTCTAGTCCCCCACACACACACACCTAAATTCTTCCCTATCAATAAACAGGCCAAGATAGTTTCTTTATTCACCAATGGTATTCACAGCATACAGAGGAAAATCCCACATCAAAGGGGAGCAAAGAAAAATGTATAGCTCAATAAAATCAATTTTAAAAAAATGCAGTTCAAGCCTGAGTTCAAAGCTACCTCTTGGAGAGCTCCTCACTCTTAGGAAGATTTTTCTGTATATAGAGGTGTATACTGGCTGAACTTACATTAGCTTTTTCTTTCATCAGCCTTTTTTCTTTTCTTTTTTTTAAGAGGACATTGGTTTCTAAATTTAAAAAGAAAAAGAGAAAAACAAAGAGATGATCATCCTTTTTCTTCCTCATGGTACATTCAAACAGGTCCTTTTTATGTCAGTTGGTTATTAGCTCATCCTGTTCTACTCTTCGATACTGAAAAGAGTCTTTGTTCTTTCTCTTTGTTTTTAATTACTCAGGCATTTTAATTACATGCTGTGTTCTAACCACTGCAATATGCAATGGAATGGAAAACTTATGTTCCTACTCTCTAGGAACTTACAGTCATGAGTCAGATAAGCTTAAGTACTTGATTAGCAACCTGGTACTCCACTTGGTTTGGCCGTTCACACACCCATCTACGAACAACGCACATAGAAACCTATTGGGAATTCTAGAGGCTACATCTACATCAGACTATGTGCACCTACTTTAAAAAAATGAAAGTAAGTTATCCTCCTTAGCTTCTCCTTGATACTGCCCTGTTTTTAGTTAGCTGCATGCTGGAACACAACCCAGAACGATGGGCCATGGCCTGATCAAACCTGGACTGATACTGGATGTATGTGCAATAAAGTAGAGTGGTACCTCCATGGGAACTTTTAGGGAGAATTCCCTCTTAACATCCCAGTGCCTATGCATAGCTGGGCATGCATAAGCTTAAATAAAAGTACATAGAAAAGAGATACTAAATGGACCTGAGCAGTGTCCATTTAGACAGAGTCCATTTATTTCTAGAGTCAAAGCTTGTCTCTAGACAAGTATTATGAAAACTAAAATATGAAAGTTGCACTATGGGACGAAACATGAGCAACGAGAAAAAAAAACATCTATGTAGCCTAAGCTTGTCAATCAAGATAAAGAAACACCCAAACTACACCTCATAGCAACCTAACTCCCTCTCTTTAATGTTATAAAATGAAGTCTCAAATAAGAATTAGAGCCCTTGAATACCCTCACTCATGGGGTCCCCTATCAATCTTGAGAGTGTCTCTTTCTAATCTCTACTATTGTTTTACTTCAAATAAAGAAACTTAATTTCCTCAGTATTTTTGCAAACCTATGTGAGCCTTTATTTTGGTTCTTTGCTTAAGAGACCAAGGATCTAGAAGCATCTGCCTTAGACCCCATACCCGGTAATAACTGTCCTAGACTCTGTCCCTGGTTACAGTCACAGTGAAGACAGGAAGAAAATGAATAGGTGTTTAAAATGTGCCTAACAGTAAATAGAGCCAAGGTGTAGATCATTGTCATGCTACATGAATTGGGAAAGAGATGCTAAATGGAACCAAGAAGACGGAGAGTTTTTCTAGAGCCTAGGTTCATCTCCAGAGGGTCCCAAGAGACCAAATTGGATGAACCTCCCTGGAAGGGTCCTGGGGATACAGAAAACTCTGGGTCCCATTTTGAGGCTATAGGCTTCATTAATAAAAGAACTTACAAATGGATTTTAATGGAAGCACAAGGATTGGATTATGATTAAACTATGATGAAACAACTAAATTGAATATGATTAAACTATCATATTTTATTATAGTTTAAAAGAGAAACCCCCAGGCAGACAAGCTGAAAGTCCAACTGTTGTTCAGAGGAGAAGGAAGGGGAGAAGCTGGCATGAAGGCCAGATACATGGTGGTGGTACCAGCCTCCACATGGCAGGGAAGGAGAAGTCAGAGAAAGAGTAAAGAAGTCCAAAATATTGGGGGAGGGGGATCCAAAAGTGTTAAGAATGAAAAGTGAATTTAAGAGAGAGAGAGAGAGAGAGAGAGAGAGAGATACACTTGGCATACAACTCTACATGTCTGTGGTCTGTAAGCTTCTACATCAAGGGAAGAGGTTTTGGGTAGAGCATCTCATTAAAGTATTGAGTATTTTGCCTACCTCTTACCATGGCTTAAGAGGAGCCCACCTTTCTAGAATGTTGCTCAAGAAACAAGAAGTTGAAATGCAACAAGAGAGAAAATTAAATGAGTTAATTCTAAAGGTCCAAGGGGTGGAAAGAATAAATATATTCCTTTACCTATATTTACTAAATGCCATAGCCACTACCCCTGTAACAAAGGACAACTGGACAAGAGAAAAGCACAGTTAACCAAAGCGTTATCTGTTAAGGACTCTTCAGAAATGAAGTGTTGAACACCCCATTCTTTTTGCTGTGATTGTTGGAGACCTGATAGCAGTTCAGAAAGGTGACTGGACCCAAATATGTCGTCTCATATCACAGAGAAATGCCATAGCCTGTCTGCTCAAATTCTCTTGGTCTCTATGTGCAGCATTCTGTCCTCCTGAGTATAAGGTAGGACCCCTCTGGAATGAGGGCCTTGTGACCTATTTTTAGACAAGGTAAGTCGTAGAATTTCTTTATGTATGTTCTTAAATACAGAGGTTAGCCTGGTTGGAGCAATTTCTGGTTTTTGTGGCTGATTTTGAAGGAGAATTGATATCAAGCAAGGACTTGATGTACAACGCACAAATATTTAGTACCAGGCTTTTGCAAAAATAAGACTTGATGGTCACGTGGCAAGAGCTTGGAGCTGGTAAATAGTAAATCTGTTCGTCCAATCAGCTGACTTGAAGGGGGAGTTACTTGTCTGGATGCCGAGGGGCTTTGTAATTCTTTCCACTTGCCTAAATGCTCTTCGTGTCTCCAAACAAAGCCCCCAAACTCCATGTTTTCATAATGTACTTTAAGGTTAAGTCCTAACGGGGGCATGTGTAATATCCCCTTCAAAAGTTATCAGGGTTCCAGGAGAATCACTACTTCCCTTGCTGCTCCTGTTGTCACGCCCCTTCCTCTGTCAAGACTGTGATTCTTCCAAACCCGCTCCTTCTGCAGCTACCAACGTGCTGGCTGCTCCCTGGCTCTGCCACTTCTCTACCACATTGCCCCAAACAGTCACACTTGGGGCCTCACCTTAGGAGCTCAGGTGATGCTCTAGCTATAACTGCCACATCACTAACTTTAAGTCTGTTGGGAGCCATGCAGCCTAGCTTTGGACCAATAGATGTGTGCTTGTCCAACTGGTCTCCAGATGAGGCAAAGCCCTCGGGGATAATCTTACTCTGCAAGGACCAGTGGACTTTGGGACAGCTCAGGGCACTGCTGGTATTGCGTGTCCTCTCTTCTCTCTCGTAATAGCGATCATTTTTTTGGTGGTCTTTCATGTCACTTTGTCAGTCACACATGAGACAGATATGATCATTCCTGGAAAAGCCATTTATCTCTCAAATATTTTCCCCTAAAATTCTTTGGGAGTTAATGCTTCTCAGATTCCTCGCCCCACGATCCTGGCTGTGACTCCAGACCCTGGGAGCTGCCCTGACTTGGAGTTGAGAGGACTGGAGGCAATTTACCCCAATTTCTGTAAATGTGCTTTGCTAAGTTTTGAACAAGATTGCTGTTCTTGAAAAATGTGTGCCTATGTCTATCACCTCTTAGTTTTGTAAAGGCAGGATGTACCTGGCTCGATATTTGGCAAAGCTAGCAAATTATAAGTATTGTTTTGGTTTAAATGCTTTGGTGTGAAATTTGGAAAAGAAACATATTTGACATATTTCCTTTTCCTGGACATTAATGTTGAAGGGTTGATTAAACATATTTGTTAGTATGGAAAAATATGATTTGTTTGGAAAGTATAAAAATGGTTTAAGCTATTCAGGGCTGGCCACTTGTGTGAAACTCACCAGGTGGTCGGACAATTCATTTCTTCTCACCAACACCCCTTTGCTGTCTCAGGACCTGAACCCAGGCTGCAGGGGGACCATGTCATAAGTCATTGAGGATACAGTGGCTGGTGCCAGTAGAAGGGCCATCTGTCTGGTTACCTAACAGTCCTTAGTTTATAGCAGCCAGGGAACCAGAGATGAGGCCAATAGCTGCCAATTAAATAATCCAACCTCCCCATTTCCAACATTTTGCAAACATCAGAAGGAGAGCTTTAGAGGGAACTTGACTGTCCATACCATTCTTAAAGGCAATTAGCGGCACTTTGAACAATGCTCAGCTCGTACCCAGGGTCCTGGGAAGAGGCAGGCACCCTCAGCTCTCACTGTACTATGCATTATTGCTTTCTGAGTCCTAATAACAACAAACTGAGAGAATCTGGCAAAACAAAACAGAAAGACAAGTGTCCACTCCAGGTAGAGGTTAAGGATAAGAAATGAGGCCCTCAACCCCAGATGTTTTGCCTCTTGCGTCCTCCTGGGTCACAGACTGTTGACAGAGGGGGAAAGGGTGTGACCGAGACAGCCCTGCACTTTCTCTGGCTGTTGCTGGAAGCACTGAGCTCTGCCTTAGTGGAGAAGCAGCTTCCATCAATTCTTCTTAGGGGACAAAAGGCCCCGCTGCAGGTCATCTGTGAAAATCCTTTCTCCTCCTGATTTCCGGACAAAGGAATTTATACGCACATACTTTCCCTTGAGCATTCTTCCCGGTAATGGAAACCCGAAGTATTCTTGTTCAAAGCATACTTCCCTAAGGCCACACACATCCAGCTGGCAACCCAGGGCTCCTGCCCACCCCTTTTGCCCACCAGCCCCAAGATGCCTTCTCTAAACAAATTACGACTGGAGAAAGAAAGTACGGTGCCAGGGCGGCAGAGCCTCCCGGTGTAAATACTACAAGCCGCAAACAGCTCAGCAAGCCGTTTTGCTTGTGCGCATCTGCCCCAAATTAGATAGACTTCTGAATGGAATACCACAGATGCCTTTGAAGTTATTGCCATAGAGAGTTCTGCACCCTAGGGGCCTTTTCCTTGTTTACATAGCTTGTTTTGGTCTCCTGGAGAGACTGAGGGAAGTCGGCTAACCACCCTGGTTTGCATTAGAGACCGGTTGGAGCAGATGAAAAGACTTTGTCCACTGAGTCATACCGCCTGTTTTTTACCACCAGGGCAAAAGAGCAAATCAAGTTAATCCGATGGAGCCTTGAGTTATGTACGCGGGGATCATTACAGCAGATAATTCCACGTTTCTGGGAAGATTCAGCTTGGCAGAGGACTAAATGACCCCTTAGCCTATGCTCAACATGTGATTTTAGAAGGCCCTCAGCACATTTTTTTTCTCTCTTTTTTTGCTTACTCTCTTGTAGGCATCTACTAACGTCTCTCTGTTTCCTTGATGGACAGTTTTCTTACATTTAGCATACTGTGAGCCTTCCACATAGAGGACTTTGAAAGAGAAAGAAAATCGACATGCTGTTGAGGGACCAGCACGTTCAGGTTGCATAAATCAGAAAATGAAGTTAGAAATTAGAAAGTTCTCTAAACTGAAGGTGCACAGCATGTTAAATGGAAGAAGGAAGGGAAGTCAAAAGAACATTGCACAGGCCAAACGAAACTGTCTAGAGGTGACATTGTGTTTAACGACTCAGAGGCAGAGTCCGCAGACGCAGAGCAGACGGTCTGGAGAGAAAACAATGTGACATACGTGCAGGTGAAGCCAAATGGATTTTGTACGTATGTTAGCTGCTGAGCTAGACAGGCACATTTAGCGAGAAAGTTCTGCATCGTATAGGCTAAGATTAGGCCTTATGTCTCGGGTAAGAACGTGTGGAAGGCATTGGACTGACAGCCGCTCTGACTCCAGTCTTTTAGGCACTCTAGTACACTTGGCTCATGGAGCATACTCAAGAGGTTATGTCACGGTCTTTATGGCCCTGAAACAGAATGTGCTCTGTAGACGGCCTGCCACTAAAGAACTTTCTGTATGGAAAGTTCTAGGCTCCTCTAATAAGCCTCCTCCTCCGTAATATTTAACGTGACCATAACAAATAGAACATTCTCTACCTCGATCAAAGTCTTCAAAGCTCCAGGTGTGTTTGTTTGGCCCAGAAAACTGCCTTGAGAATCAATTTTTAAGAATCCATTACATATACTTCACTTAAAAGTTTTGTCAAAGTCGACAAGAGACATGTCCCTAGCACTCTCTCTCCTATCACACATTTTTCTACCAAGTTACCAGCAAAACTCAGGGAAAATGGCGAGCACTGTGTGGAAGTCTAAATGGAACCAATTAAGACCACAATGGGTTGGCAATTTATTTTGTCATGAAAATTCAACTAGAGATTCTATCTTCCTTAAGACTTTATCTTTGAGCAGACAAGCTTTCTTAAAAATAGGCTGTGAGCTTGAGGTTTTGCTTTTAATTGACTACATCGCTGTTTTCAAACAAGCTGATGGCTCCTTCCTGTAGAGTTAGTTCATTAGATGACCTTGTTGTCTCAAATTTCATGTTTGCTTGTTTGGGTTTGGAGTGATCTGGTTTGCTTGTCTTTTTGCATCTTTCAATTCTTAAGGTTAAATCTATGGTCTCTGTATGTTAAGCAAGCTCTCTACCACTGAGGGACATCCCTAGTTCTTTTTTGACTTTTTCTTTCCAGACGGATCTTACCTAGCTTCCCAGGCTCTCCTTGAAAACAACAGGTTTTGAACTTACAGTCTCCCTGCTGATGAGTACAGAAGACTGAAACTAGTCAATGGGATTGGGACTCCCAAAACAGAAACCCTGGAGATGGTCTTGCTGGAGTTAGGGATCCTGGCAGAGAGTTCTGCTTCCTGTTCTTTGTCCCCTCCTGTGATGCCTATAAGGCTGAAGCTAAGAGGAGGCTGGATACATGGTTTGGCCAACTGAATATGGGAACCTATAGAAGTGGATTGGTTCTACCCTAACTAAAGGTCAGAGAGTTCAGACCTATTCTTGCTCCTTGAAGGTTATATGACCTAAGGTTTGACCCAAGGTGTGCCTACTAACATGATGTTTTGACATAGGGTATGGTTACGTGACGTTTTGGGTGACGTTATGAGTTTTAAAAAGGCCCCATAATAGCAGCTCCAGTTCCTGAGACTCCCCCTTCTGATACACAGAAGTTCTACTCTCCCTTCCATCCCTCCTTCCCTCCCTCTCCCTTCCTTTGTCCCTTTTTCCCTCCCTCCCTCTCTCCCTCCCTCCTTCCTCCCCTCCCTCCTGCCTTCTCTCTTTTTTCTATCCCTCCTACATAGTCTCCCACTTAGAGATGCAATAAAACTCTCTAAAACTCACACTCTATGGTCCCTGAAGTTCATTCTTCAGATTTATGACAAAAAAAAATTTAAAAAAAAAATGAAATCAAAAAAACAAAACCACTGACTTGGAGCAGTTGTGGTGGCTATTGAGTTTCCCCTGATCTCTGCTCCCCACCCAAAAAAAAAAAAAAAGGCTTCATCAATCTCAAAGACACCCCTATAGCCCCTTCTGATAGCACAGCCTAACCTCCTTTGTATCTGGGATTACAGACCTGCACTGATGGGAAATCTTTGCCAACTAATTCTCTTTAAGAGGTGGGACCAAGTTAGGGTGTGGCTTTTGGGGATCTGGAGAAAAAAAAAAAAGCCCAGGTGCTCTCTCTGTGTGGTTCCCTAGCAACACAGCAGAGTTTGGCCTTCTCGTTCCTGTTTTGTGAGTTTTCCCCTTATAATAAATAAAAACATAAGTGTTTTATCTTTTAGCTAGCCTAGTTATTTCCCGAATAGAGCTAACTTCTATGCTATACCACCAGGCCTGGCTGGTTTTTTTAATCACTGATGTTCTTAGTTTGTAAGAGAAAAAGATTGACACAGATCTTCAGGAACCAACGCATAATTTGTGTGTGTGTGTGTGTGTGTGTGTGTGTGTGTGTGTGTGTGTGTGTGTGTTGGCAGGAACATGGTCAAGATATGGTAATAGGAAGAAATAAATTTATAATCTAAGAAGAGATGACTAAAGAGAGGATTAGACAATATTCATAAAATCCACAAGGAAAAATTAAGTCTGATTTATAGTATGCTGGTGTCCCAAAGGAAATTCAAAGCTGACCGAGTCATGCATCCTGACTTGACCCCTTTTACTGCTTCTATTGCATTGCATTCCCTTTAACAAGCCAACAAACCACCCATTCCAGTTTAATTGTGCTAATGTAAAAGAATGGAGATGCTTATATTTTGCTAAGAATGATGCTAAACTCATAGCCTTTTGTTGAGATATAAAAAGAATTCCAAAATAGCCCAGAATGGAGTTTAATAAAGGTTTATTTATTAGGGGATGAGCTCACAGAAAGACTAGTGATTCTTAGGCCTCCGTGTGCACTGGGAACTGGTACTGAATCCAGCAGCCAAGAGGCCCGGGCTTGCTTTTTGTCTGCATTTAATTATATGAGACTATGCCCAAAGTGGGCCGCTATCTTGAAGACTATTGGCCAAAGGAGTTCCCATAGCAGCCTTTGCTATTATCTTCTCCACAAGATGGGAATCACTGTGCCTTCTCAGTCTACAAGGTAATATTTTACTCTAAGCCCAACCAGACCTACTAGCACTTCAGAATTTATGAGTATATCAGAAATCACGTAGAGGCCCCACCTCTACTAAGGCTGTGGAGTGAAACCCAAGAATCCCAGCTTACTCTTCCAATGTGGGTTCAAGAACCAACTTTAAATAGTATTTCAATTTGGCATCAAAAGGGCAGGCAGAAATAAAAGTGAAATAAGAAAGTGAAAGCCTGTGTTGGTCTGAATCATAAACAACTTGTAAGTAACACAGCATGCTTATCAGCTATCTTTTAGAAAAATCTAAATTCTGTCTAGTTCTGGATTTACTCAATCACCAGGCTTTCCACTTCCCGTTACGTTTTTTGTTGCTTGCTTGTCTGTTTTTTGCTTTGTCTAGAAGGATAATCTGTTTTGCTCCCCTAGTCTCCTCAATTTTACAAATAGATATTTCTGCATTCATTTGTGATGTCACTTTAACATTCCTTATTTGCATATGCATATAGAAACACGTATTTCTCTGAACTTTCTTTTGAACTAATTGTCACATTTTTCTCAGTTCACTCAGTGAGTTAAAACAAATCCTCGCCGCATGCTCATTTTATCATGACATGAAGCCAATTTCTATCTTCTTTAAAATATTACCTTTTAGCTGATACTCCCTCTTAAAAATTACCCTCAGATGTGGAATTGTGCTTTTGGTTGACTCCAGGTCACTGTTTTAAAACAAGTCAGTGACTCTTTCCAGCAGAATTGCTTGTGGTTTCTGTATTCCCTAACACTGAACCATCAATTTTAAAATTTAGTCTACTGGGTCACTGACCAGATTCGGGTCCTATGGGATCCAGCTGCCTACTTCCTTTTGTAATAACACAGCTGCTCTAACATGTTTAACCCTACTTTCCTGTTGCCATCGATCTCACTCAATGAATTCATGTTTGCTTCCTTCAAATCTATTATTTAGAGGGATAGCCCAGCCATTCTTATTACTCAGGATGTTGACCTCGGTCTTTAATTAACAACAGCAAAACCACAAAACACGTGCTACCTGGTTTAACTCCTACACACTCTTGTTGTCGGTCAGTAGGGTATGAGGAGGAGGCAAGTTTATGGGCCAACTTAGAATCCTTTGGATTTCTAGGGTCAACAGGAAATCCTAGCTGCCTGGTGGGGGTCACAAGACAGATCTGTCGCTGGATGCTACACTGCTTCTGATCAGGACCGCTTTCTTCCAGGACAGCATCTGTGTTCTATAAGAGGAGCTTGGGTTCTCTGCCCGGAAGAAGCCCTTCCTGGGCCCCAAGGCTCTGGAATTCATAAGAGACCCAAATTTGACTCTCACGTGTCAGTCCGTCCTCTATGCTCCCTCAGCTGCTTGATTTGGAAAACATAACACTCGTTTCTAAGCGTGAATTATTCTCTGTGATCTATTGTTTCCCTGTGCTTGAAAAAGGCTAGATGACATGTTGCAAGGAATATGAAGGACCAGTGCAGTTAATGTAGTTCAACTATTGTGTGGAAAACAAAAGAAATGATGTCACTCACATCACCTGGACTTAGCCAAAAGGCCCAGAACTTTTTAATCAATTGTTTTCTTACAGTTCCTATATGTATGATCACTTCCAGATTGTCATGTAATCTCTATATCCCAAGTTCTTATGTTTTCATAGAAAATAGCTTATTCTCTGCAGCAATTAAGAACATTTGGAAAATATAGGAAAAAAATAAAAAAACTTTTCTGTACCGGACTTTTGCCTCTTGCCATTATTCCTTAAACAAACAGTATAACAAGAACTGCATAGTATATATGTAGGAAATCTAGAGATACTTTAATATACAGAACAGTGTGCAAAAGCTGTCTACAAATTCCTTACTACTTAATATAAGTGATTTGAGCGTCTACATATTTGGAATCTGTAGAGTGTCTGGCAACCTATCCCTCATAAATACCTAGAGACAGTCATATTTACAGAGAATAGTATTTTTCTAAAAGAGTTTGTGATTTTATTTCATTGTAAATTATGTGGATTCTTTGTTTGGGTTTGGACACAGGAATGGCGGTGCCTGCGGAGGCCAGAGGTGTTAGATTCTCAAGATCTGGAATTACTGGCGGTTGTGGGCTGCCTGACAGGTGATGGGAATTAAACTTAAGCTCTCTGGAAGAGCAGTACATGCTCTTGGTAGCTAAGCCATCTCTCGAACCCCTAAAATGTAGTACTTTAGGGCTTTGGGGTACTCTCCAAAAGGGGAATGAGCCATGTTAAATTTTCATAATCCTAGAAATTTCTCTAGATCCCGTGGTAAATAGGGCATCCATATTCCGCTATGCTGTTTGAGGCATCCAGCAGAGAAAACTGCTCAGACTCAGGTTCATGCCAACAGGAAGTTTTTATTAGCCTGCCAGTGAGCACACTGGGTGCCTGGAGCCCCCGTCTCAGGGTGAGACTCTAAGCACAAAAATCACATCCTTGTCTGTCACACCACAGCTAGCAAGAACAGCTAGGCAGAAGCAGAACCACAGGCGCCAAAAAGCCAGGGTAGTAAATTTATGAGCTTTCCCAAAACTATAGATTTTGATGGATTAGATGTAGTGACATTTCATTTGTATATTAATAAATAAAGCTTGCCTGAAGATCAAAGAGTAAAATAGCCACACTGGTCACACACCTTTAATCCCAGTAGCCACACTAGTTAGTTATAGATGCTGGGCAGTGGTGGTGGACACCTTTAAACCCAGCACCAGAGAGGAAAGTAAGACTAGAGGAGGCAGGTCTCAGACATAGTCTCATTCTGAGGATTTTTGGAGGCAGGTTAGCCATGGTCTGGAGGTAGAGATAAGAGTCAGTGGCTGGCTGTTTTGCTTTTCTGATCATCAGTTTGAAGCCCAATATCTGTTTTTGGGTTTTTATTATTTGTGCTACATTTAGGTCTATATTCTTATTTCAGGAGCTGTTGCTGCCTCTGTGTTGGGGTTCAATACCTGAATAGTACTTGCATCATAGTGTCTGTTGTGCTATGGTCTGGGGCTGGGAGCCTATTACGTTCTCCACTGGTTCTACGGTCATGAATCACACTGTGAACTCATCTGAGAGAAGGGCTTATATCGCCTCCTTAGCATTCAAAGTTTAGCAGAACTAATTCTCTGTTTTACATAACTTTGTAGGCAGTTGAGAAAGCATGATCCTATGTTGAGAGCTAGGAGTAAAGGGATTAATGGCCCAGTCATGGCCGTAAGCAGAGTAACAAGGGAAACAAAGATTGGTGCTAGTTATCAGATTTTGCTTTTCCTGAAGGTCATTACTGACCATGGCTGAACGTTCTCTAATTATCCCTTACCAGTTGGCATAGAATCTACAAGCTTCTCCCGGTGCCATCATAAAAGGGAGGTCTAATCCTCTTTTGATTCCAAAGAACAACCTTGGATAAGGAATCTTAACTGAGCGTCCAGGTCTGAAATGGAATTTTCTAGATGACCGAGGTCTGTGTCTACTTGAGCACTGCGTTCCTTAAATTTTTTACTGCCTAAGTAGGGGGTGGAGTTTCCACTGCAGCAGAGCCCTCTGATGCCTGCCCTGCTCACAGGGGAACAAGACTGGTGGCTCACTGGGCATGGGGAAGCCCAGAAGCTAGGTTAGGTGCCCTTTTCCCCATTACAGATGAACTCATGTGGAATACCATACACAAGGGCACAAAGGAGTGGGGTCTCCTCCACTGCAACCAATTCAGAAGACGTGCATTTGGATCATCAGGTACCACTCTACTAGTTTGGTGGCTCACTTGGGCTCAGTCACATCCCTTCATTTCATTGGCCAAACATGTGGTTCACACAGCCAGCCTCCCTTTGCTTTCTTCACATCAGTCCCGCGCTGATCCAGCTAAGCCTTGCTAAATATTTAAGTTTGCATAAGGAGGTGGGTTTTATCTGAGAAAGATCACAGTTGGTGCTTTTTCAGGCATCCCCTATCCATGCTTTTCCCTTTCCTGTGGATTCCATACCCTGGTAGGTTTCTGGACTCCTCTTCGCCCACTAATCCTAGCTCGTCAGTTCCAACTCCCCAGACCCCCATGTGTTTAGCATCACTGTACACTGAGCTAATACAGCGCCACTAAGTTTACACACGGACTCTCATCCACAATATAAACGTGTGTTGCAGTGAGGTGCACGCTCTCAAGTCACTCCGAAGTATGATCGCTTGCTCGCTGCCTAACTCGCTGTCTCTTTACCTTTCCTCTGCATGCAGGGAGCAATAAAACACATAAAGTTCAGGAAAACACGGCTCGAGGGAGAAAACTGAGAAAGGATAAACATCCTGAAAAGAGCTGTCTTAAGCACAAATGAGTCCACGGATGCACACAATGTTAAAGTAAACGTTAGTGACTGGTGTTTCTTCTCCATAAGTCTGTGTCTAGAGAGCCATGGTCAAATTATGGCATAAAGGATCACGGTCAACTAAAGGCTCTCCCTAGTGCTGAATAAATAAGTCTGCTGTTTGCCTTTTACCTGACTCCTGGGGTCTATGCCATTGACTTTGTGCCTTCTCACCCCCTCCCTCGAGGGAGCTGTTAGGGCCAGAAACACCTGACTCTGCCTTCTTTCTCCCTCTCTCTCTGCTTGGATCTCCCACCTAGTCATATTCTTCCCTGCCATAGGTCAAAGGAGCTTCTTTATTAACCAATGATACTAAAATATATTCGCAGCATCCCATATCAAGTTAGTAGAGATCAAGTTGCTGTTGCTGCTTCTGCTGCTATTGTTGTTGTTGTTGTTGTTGCTGCTGCTGCTGCTGCTGCTGCTGCTGCTGTTGCTATGCCATAGATTGAAGTAGAGCTGCAGAGAATAAAGTGCAGGGGCTAGTCTAGATGAATGACCCAGGCAGATGGCTAGCTGGCAGGACTAAACAGGCAAACAGGTAAGCAAGTAAGCAGCAGTTAGAGCAGGCTGCATCAACAGCAGGGTCCAGGCTAAGCTGAGACCTCAGGACAGAGGGCTTCTCTGCCTATTGATCCTTTGATTCATGTTCCATGTGTTCAGCAGGGGCCATTGCCATCTTGGTGTCTACCTCTTTTATGGGGTCCAGATGTGGAAGCTAAACCCTCCTTTTGGTCTGATGTGTCTGAGACATTCACAGGCCTAGTTTACCTAATATGAATGTATTCCATATGCAGTTACAATTTCAGTTTACTTTAATAAATGTATAGGTTGGCACTCTTCCTACTCCCGGGAATAGGTCTTTTGTTACACTGTACCGGGTGGGTGGTCTTGTAGGGAGGAGAAGAAGCGGTGAGTGAGTGAACTCCTGAGTGCATGTGTGTCGTTGACATGGGCATGGCCATGTACGGGATCCCAAGGCTTCAACTCCATGTGGGGAAGAAACCTTTAGTGGGTGAGGCTCTCAGGGATGGCACCGGCTTCTTCAGGCCAATGCATGGATATGGATGGTGTGTGCAGAAAATGTCTTCTGTGATTTATTCCCCCCATGGATGTTTACACCCTGAAGATTGCTGCTCTCCAGAGCCTGCTTCTACTGAGATTAACTAAACCTACCTCCTTGTTCAGTTGTATGCAATAACCCTGCCACTGTGTTCAACTGTGTCCAATAACCCTGCCTTTATGTTCACCTGTGTGCAATAACTCTGACTCCATGTTCACCTATGTACAATAACCCTGACTCCATGCTCAACTGTGTGAAATAACCCTACCTCCATGTTTAACTGTGTACAATAACCCTGTGTCCATGATCAACTGTGTAAAATAAGCCTGCCTCCATGTTCAACTGTGTACAATAAGTCCACCTAACATGATCAACTGTTTTTAGTAAATTCACTCTTGCGTCTACAACAATGCTACTTTTCCATGTGAGACCCCAGTCTACCCAATCCTAGGTCATATCTGTCTGTCTGTCTGTCTGTCTGTCTGTCTGTTATGTCTTTCTTCGCCCACTACCCCTTATCAGGTCAAATCCCTAGAGCCATGTGGGAGTGGCCTCGTGTCAGACACATTGGACCATTCTCATTTCTAACAAAGACGTCTCCCATCCTCAAGACGGAATGAAAAGCTGCTTTTAAAATGGAGTCTCTCAGAGAAAGGCACAGCTATTTCATGCAGTGTGGGGTAAGTTAAGGCAGGAAACTGCCTGAGTCCAATGTAGTTCCTTCTGTATGGCTCCAGCATGGCTTTTTAAAAACGTAACTTTTATTCCTTTTATTGACTTTGCTCATACATGTATAAAATATATTCTTTTGAGGGTGGGTTTTGAGACAGAGCTTCTCTGTTTAACAGTCTTAGCTGTCCTGGAACTCGCTTTGTAGACCAGGCTGTCCTTGAACTCACAAAGATCTGCCCTGCCTCTGCCTCCCCTGTGCTGGGATTAAAGGCGTGCGACACCACGCCCAGCAAGTGTATCACTGTCACTGAAGTCCGCCACCTAATAGCATCCCTATTGCGCTCACTTCTCCCCGCATGTCTCTTTCCACGGTGCTGCTTAGCTTTTGTCAAGTAGAGTCACCTGGAAATAGGGAACCTCAATTGAGAAACTGATTCATGAGATTGACCTGTGAGCCTGCCTACAGGGCATTTTTCAAATTAATAATTGGTGTGGGTGGTACCACCCCACTGGGAACGGTGCCACCCCTGAGCAGGTGGCCCTGAATTATAAAAGAAACCAGGCTGAAGAAACTAGAGAAAGCAAGCCCGTAATCAGTATTTCTCCTTGGTCTCTGCTTCAGTTCTTGATGCAAGTTCCTGCCTTGGCTTCCCTGACGATGCACTGTAACCTGTGAGATATAACAAACTCTTTCCTTATCAAGTTGCTTTATTCAATGACTTATCACAGCGACATAAATAAAATTGGGACATCCACCTTCATATTTTATTTTATGTGGAGTTTAGCCAGACTCATTTATGTGACCGTGGACTTGGAACCACCCACTGGAATCTGGTGGGCTCCTCACTGGGTACAATACTGGAAGGAATAACTCCCTCCCCTAGATTCCACCAGTAGCCAATAGTTTGGCAGAGAGGCTAGGCATGAGCACTTCCTTGTCTCGTGATTGGCTGTCAATAGACCCCCCCCCCAACTACCACCACCATCCTGCATAGACCCAGTACAGGCAGCCAAGCTGCTGTGAGGTTATAAAAAAAATTAGCTGTGCCGTATCCAACAGAAAGCATTTCACTGCCCCCTTCTCCATCTCTTCCTGTTCTTAAACTCTTCCCACACCTTCGTCCCCAGGGAATCCCTGAGCCTTAGTAGTGTTCTAATTGCCTTGTTATCTTACGGCTGAACTCCCACTGTCCACGGGTTCTCAGCACCTTGAGCAGCCACGCACCTCTGCCTTCACCACAGTCTATATGGAAGATAAGCTTCAGAGACTAAGTGTGGGAATAGGATTTGTGCTTGGCTATAAACCAGCCTTTAGAAGACGTCTGGGAGCCCTGACAATTTATGGTGACAACACTAGTGAGTTCATCGCTAAGGCCTAAGACATCAACTGTGGGGTTTTGATCAGGTTTACAATACCAGCTGTGTGAATTCTCACTTGTAAAGAGGCTTCAGAGCTGATCAGAGCGTTGTTGGTTACTCCCACCACAGGCCTGCCACTATTGTGCCAGCAGACATAGCATGACAAGAAAGCTGGAATTGCTTTTCATAGGCTTCACAGCTGGTCAGACCACTGATGTATTTTCTTCCTCAGCAGCCCGTATAGCACCTCCTGGTACCAGGAAAGCTAGGCATTAGAGAGGAAGCTTCCAGCTCAGTTCCAGAAGGCTGCTGTGGAGGGCAGGAGGTGCTCAGCCATCTCTCAGCCCACAGAAGAGCTTTTGAAGACAATGGCCTTAGCCTCTCTGCTGCCTTGCATAGAGCTCAAACAACAATGCAGGGAATGGGAACATAGGTTAGCTCTCTCACCACCCATCTTCAGAGGTCACACATTGTCACCCATGTCACAGGTCAACACAAGCTCTCTCTGAGTCCTTTCTCTACACACTTCAGATGATGTGATTCAACCCCTGGGTGCCTACTATTGAGATTCAGAGAGAAGAGGGCACAGCTCTCCACCAAACGGAAGACTCAGAGGCTGAAATGCAGATCCTCATGGTCCATGGATGACTGAACATCACAATGAGTTCCCAAGTCTGATAAACACATTTGCGGGCTAAGAATTCACAGCAGGGTAATTTACCAAATATTTGAAATAAGTTGTGACAGGAATCTAACACCTACATTATGTATACTTTATTAGCTGTATGTGAAAATCATATAGACATAATATTGTGTGAATGTAGAAATAGTCACCTGACATATGCACAGAAATGTATATTCTAAATGAATTCACACATATATGAGATAAAATTGTATCTCTCAACGAATTATATTCGTGCGTGTGAATGGCTCCTAGAATAGAACCACCTTTGATCCTTTCTCTCATTTGGGTACAGAACTGAGCTGTCAAGACAAGCTCTGAACTAAAATATGATCTCAGAAAACTTATGCTTGCTGTTACCCCCTGCTCCAAGGCACGTGGCCTGACCTCACACCAGTGATGATAAACCCAAGAAATTGCTTCATATTTTAGCCACCAGGCATTTCTTTAGGGGCATTCACTGATGCTTACAGATGGGGTGGCCTCTTTATTTATTTTATATGTTTAATAATTTCACTTATTTTTTAAAGAATCTCATGCACATTTACAGCGTATTTACATCAAATTCACTCCCACGCTTCAATAGTCCTGATCACCTCAATGTGTCCAACCTGACAACTACAGGTTCACCTTTCTCCTTCCTTCCCCCTTTCTTCCTTCTTTCCTTCCTCCCTCTCTCCCTCCCTCCTTCCCTCTTTCTTTCTTTCTTTCTTTCTTTCCCACTGAATCCAATTAGTGCTGCCCATAGTACATGGGTGTGCCATCCACTAGAACATGGGAAAGTTATCACACACTCTTAAGGGAAAGTGACTCTCTCTCCCCCAGTAGCTCTCAGTTGTCAGGAGTTCCTCAGCTAAGGGTGGAACTCTTGAGGCCTTCCCCATCTGTGCTAGAAAGTTGACTGGCTTGACCTTTTTCAGGTAACCTCAGGGCTGAGGCTCATGGGTGCAATGGTCACATCACCTCGAGAAGACAGCATGTCACAGCACTCCTCCCCACCCTCCAGCTCATTTATTCTTTATGCCCTCTCTTCTGTGATGTCCCTGAGTCTCAGGGATGGGAACTCACACTGATGTCCTTGAGTCTCAGGTATGGAAATTCACACTGATGTCCTATTTACAAATGGATGCTCACAGTCATTGACTTTCAACAGTTCCACAGATTGCATCTGCATTAACTGATTTCCATTTCTAAAAGATGTTCCTCTGATCAAGATTGAGAGCAAATCCATACAGATAGACATAAATATTTAGAAGTTTAGCATGGCTGTTTAGCAAAACAGTAATAGTAGTTTCACCCAGGGCCTATAACCTCCTAAATTATAGGCTTATGACCAAATGTACAGAACCAGGCATAAACACCTTCCTCAAATCCAATCAGAAAATGTGGTTGCTGCCATAATGTTTGTGTCATTATTGTAGCATGGGCGCATCCCGCCCAGCAGATTGGTACTGCAACTGTAGCATGCAAGGTCCAAAGCTGGTCAGATCATTGGTGTCTTTTCTCCCTCAGCCACCCACATTGCATCTCTTGGCACTATGAAAACGGGTCAGTAAGGAAGAAACTTCCTGGTTAATCCCTGACTAATTTCTCTGTGTCCTGAAACCAAAGTGTTTGGTATCTGCAGCAATAGGGCTATGCCAGCTAGCTATGGTGAGCAAGGGCTTTGCCGTTAAGTGGCTATTGGTGTTGTATCTGTTGTTGTTTTAACACAACATCTAGAAGTATAAAGTATTACAGGAAACTCTAATACGCCTCCCCAACAGCTGAGTGAAACGGTGAAGATTGGGACACCCTCTCAGACAGGGTGACAGAAGAAAGGACAGACGGTGAGTTTGATTGGTTGTTTGTTTGTTGCTGTTTAAGACATACTTATATTTATGTCATGCATATGAGTGTTCTACTTGCATGCATATGTGCACACCACATGCATGCCTGATGCCCGTGGATGTTAGAAGTGGGTATCAGATCTTCTGGAACTTAAGTTACAGGCAGTTGTGAGCCACCACGTGAGGGCTAGGAATCAAATCTGGGTCCTTTCCAAGAGCAGCAAATATTCTTAGCCATCAGCCTTCTTTCTCTTCGACCCCTATTTATTTATTCTTTTTACATTCAATTATTTTTGGGGGGGAGAGAGCCTTGAGTTCATCTACCTGTGTGTAGATGGAAGAGGACAAGTTGAGAAACTCCGTTCTCTCCTTTCTCGATTAGGTCAGGAGGTCCAACTCAGGTCATCAGGCACGTGCCTTTATCTACTAAGCCATCATTCCGGCCATAAGTGAGCTTTGAATACAGTCACAGTGAACAAAGACAGGCCCAGGTGGAAACAGAGAGCCAGACGCCCACCCACTATTCCTGTCTGCTGGGGTTTTACAGTCGCTCAGAGACTGTGCTGCGCCGCCCCAAGCTCAAGAGGTAGGTTTCACAGAAGGACATACTGAATTTATTGCCATCAGTTTCCTATTCAGTTGTGCGGTCAGGTGAAAGCTGCCCTTGCCCCTGGGTTGTCTGTAACCTTACTAGTTGTTCTGCTATTGGTTTGGTCTTAGCTGGCAAGCAGCAGCATGAAGCTGGGATATTATCATACTAGAATGCGTGATCTGACTCCTTCCTCAATTTGTGACTCCTTGCCTTCAGGCCACAGAATGTCAAAAGCTAGTGGCTTTTAGGTGACCCATAGAAAACCGTGCTTATGATCACGTCAGCCACCTACAGGCATTCAGGCTACCACTGATTTGAATGTAGAATGTATGATCCCAAACTGAGCATGCTCAGCAACATCCCCACTCTTACCCATGGTGGTGACTCTTCCCTAAGTGTACATGTGTATATGTTTTTAAATTTAAAATAAAAATGAAAGGCCCCCTGCTAGCTTTGTTCAGCAAAGTGCTGCACGGGAAAAACACCAGCAAGCTCTCCTTGCTCCATGTAACAAGCCTGACTTGATTTCCTGGCTGTGTTTATCAGATTTGTAGTCACCAATGAGTGAACCCATTTTGCTTGATTATAGCAAGAACCATCCATAATTACTATGAAAATACCTACCTCCTCAAGAGTCTTATTTTCTCCAGCATGTGTACGCTAGGCTTAATTATATTTTTCGACTTCCCGTGAGATCAGGTGTAACTGAATTTACTCAATGGTGTATGAGCAGAAACAGTGTGGGCTCCTTCCAGGCCAACTGTTCTGATAAGTGGACCCACAGACTGGAGGCTGAAAATAACAAGATGGCAAGGTAGTAAGCTGGACCAAGGAGCTTGGGTTTTCCTGGCAGCTTTACTAGATAGAGTAGTACCTCTGATGGGATATACCTGCTAACAGTTCAGGTGAGTAAGAAGCAGATATTCCTACATATGAGCTAGTCTACATGAGCACGTCTGCCTGCTTCCATGGCTTGTGTTCTTCTGCTAAGATAAATATCACTGTTTCAGCAGCTGGAAGCACACATTGATCTTCACGCTTCAATGCACACCTAAAGTCATTTTCCACTTCCTCCGTCCCTCCCACATTGGCATGGCTGAAATCCCACAGGCTGTGGAAACTGCTGAAGATCAAAGTTATCCCATGCCAGATGCCACTCGGCAAACCAGCTTAAAGAGTCTGCTTCGGAGAAGGCAGAAAGCAAGCGCACGCTTCATGATTGCCTTTAATTGGTACCTGTCATCTGCGTGATGGAATTTTATTAGCAGAAGTGTAAACATTCGTTGCAATTCAAGAACACAGGAATCTTAAGCAGCTTATGAAATTCAATCAAAGTTCTTTTTCTTTTGCGTGTTTGCTGATAACTCATTAAATGACTTGTACCGTTATAAGCTCTGCCGCACAGAAATGCGCCTTGCAAGCAAAAGTGATAATGCAGAGCCTTGAGCGCAGCAAAGGACCTAGTCCAAAATGGCAGCATCCTTCTCCACAGAAGAACTCAACCTAAACAGGAGAATACCCACCACTCAGATATTAGTATTTTTTAGAAGATGGATACAAACTATTGTTACATTTGCACATCGCTGTTTGCAAAACCACAAACTCATTCACGTATACAAACGATTCTGTAGAACTTCAGGTGTGTATAACCCCAGGAAACCTTACTCTCATTCTGAATTCTTCCGGTGATGAGAACATTCTCAGTCTATTTGACTGCGACTGGAAGGCAGTTGTAAACATTCTCATGTTCAAAATTTTGTTCCCAAGTCAAGCAACAGTACATCTCCATATGTGCACTCAGAAGCTTAGGTATCAGTTGCGTGCATGAAAATTGGGCCTACTGCACTTTAATTTCTTCCTTGGTTCATGAACATCAATAAAATAGAATCAGGCAAATGGGCTATAGTTGTGTTATAAAGCAAAGGGAAATGAGGCCAAAGGAGTGGAGCTCCTCACTCTAAGCCAGTTCTTCCCTGGCTGGCACTAGCCAGGGTGTATGTTTCTCCTTTATCTGGAAGATGGGTACCCTGAGGAAGGCCACCAGGCATCAGAAGGTATTCTGTTGGCCCAGTTTCATGTCTGCAATCTTGCAGATATTTAGCATAAAAATGACACGTGCTGCATAGAATCCGGGCTACAGAATTCCTAAGATGATACCAAAGGAGATGCTAGCTGGAAAATCATTCTTGGAAACCTTCTAATTATTGGCACAAATATCATAAAATCCAATGTGATCGGGGGCCAACAAATCACGGAAAGTCTATAGGTCCTAGATGTTATCCTGTTTGAGCCTTCCTGGCTATATTAAAGTCTGTTAATGTTTATCATGCTGACAGTACTGTGAATCATCTAAGCTAAAGGCATCTCCACAGAATCTTTGTGGGTGCGCCATTGTGTTCTTCTCTTCTCGGAGCTTTTGGTATAGCTAGTGGTTAGGGCAACTAATTCAAAACTATAGTGCACTGGGACTGCATTTGGACCCCATCTTGGTTGCCAGCTTCTAGGTTCCAATGATTTCTTGTACTGTAGCTTTGTTTAAAGCCTCTGCCTTTGACAAACACTGTTCCTGTAGTGGCCTTGGACTCTTTGGTGGCATCAACATCGTGGCTGCAGGAGCTACACCCCCATTTCAAGG
Source organism: Alexandromys fortis (assembly GCF_014885135.2). Classification (NCBI taxonomy): domain Eukaryota; kingdom Metazoa; phylum Chordata; class Mammalia; order Rodentia; family Cricetidae; genus Alexandromys; species Alexandromys fortis. Next base: position 3,155,991 of record NW_026067917.1, on the reverse strand, counting down.
GGCTTTCCCCAACAGTCATCTCTACAGATCTCATCAATCTGAGATTCTATCCTCCAATACACAGGGTTGATGGAATAGGAGTCTCCATTCATGCACCAGATTCAAAGGGCCGGGAGTTTCACCCTAACTGCCTATCCCCATGTCTGTTTGCTGCCGTCATTACTGCCGCTACACCACCGTCTATTCCTCCAATTATTATTACAATGGAAACTAAAACTTCCCTAGCAGTTATGATTGAATTTAAAGACTGCTCATTCCTAGAGCTAAAACTTAGCCCTTGGGAAAAAAATAATATTTCATCTTCCCAGCCTGCTTCTTCTAACCTGTATTGGTCCCATTTTCACATCCCAGTACATGAAGTTCTCAAAACATCACCCCGTTCAACCGGGACTCATTGCCAGTTGGTGTTCCCTTTGCATTTTAAAGGTGCTGTTTCTGGGTGAGAAGTGCTTTGTCTTGGTGACCACTGGTTGTCATCTCATCCATGCCTGGCTCAGAGCAGATTCTCCACACACTGTGACTGAACAGCCTTTGTTTGTCATGGTTTCAGAAGGACACATTCTCAAACACGAAGCCATAACTGCTACCCCTTCCCTTCACATCACGTTCTCCCTTTCCTTTCTCTATGGTCCTAGAGAGGGGCACCCGCACTGGGGAGTGACAGCCTCTTGCAACGGTGGTAAACTCTTCCTCCGACCTCCCTTTCCCGCAGATGACTGGGGGCAGAGCACACCCTGTGTGCACTAATGGGTGATACGCATTTAGCAAGCAATAGACACCTCGAAAACTCACTTTTGCTTCTTTTAGCTTTGGTCACAGCAAAACAAGAATCTTGGACCGTTTTTTCTTCTCAAACAAACACGGTGTGAATCAAAGAAATTGTGAGTTAAGTTTCAAAATCAGCTAGTGGACATTACATCTTCTATAAGCCAAGTGGTCACCAAAGTAGGGCTCGTTTCTCTTGGTGTCAAGACTTGGTAAGTTTAGACTTCTCAGAGAACGGCTGTGTGTTCTTGCTGTTTTCCTGGGACCTCACCAACAGCTTCTGCTCCAGGTCTTGAAACAGACTTCATCTGGTTTACATTTCCTTTGGGCTCCACTCTGAACGCTAATGGGGGAGATTTCAAATTTCTCTGCTAATACTGCGGACTAAGTGACGAAAATCCCAATAGAATTCAGACTTCCTCTGTATTTATATATGTCTGTAGGGCAATTGTGAGTTAATAATCTTTTCCTGAAACCACTTTATATTTAACAATTATTTCTGGCCTTATTCCCTCTTTCCCAAAGGAAATTTCCATTGGTTTATTGCTAGCACATATATAAAATATTCTTTCTAAAATGCTATGATATTGCTTGGCTTCTTAGAGTTTAAACTACTTAGAAAATAGTAAGATCTTCCTCTGAGTATCTATTATACTTCTAAGCAAAGATATACCTTAAGAACAACTAAGAACTCAGAAAGTTTTCAGAAGTATTATCCCCTTATTAGCTAAAATTTAGTTAACCTAAAAAAACATAAATTTCTCAACATCTGTGTTTTTCCTTTTTGTTTCAATAGCAAATGTACTTGTTTAATGGGATTAAGTTAGCTTATTTAAATCCATTCTCCATCAGATAGCTTAAAATTCTTCAAAACACGAAAACTGTCAGGCACCTCAGATATTACGTATTCTTTAAAAATTGGGATTAGAAATTAGCGCTTTAAATGCTTTATAGATAATCTATCTTGTTGATATGTTTTTTTCCTGCTTTCCACTATCCAAGTTGTGAATACCTCTTTCATGGCTGTCTCAGGTTCCCTGCTTAGCCCTCATAGGCCATGACAGAGCACAGGTGATAACACAGACCAAGGAGAAGCCTCACCAAATGAGGACATTTGGAAGAGCTGATTTTTTTTATTGATTCTAAGAGTCCCCTGTGGCTTCTAGGAGTTCTTTTGTGGCTACACAGCATGCCAGGGAACTGCATCTCTAGGTATGGGGATGTTTTTACCTAGAAAGCACCCGTATCAACTTTTCTTGTTGCAAGGATACTCTTCGTGTTTAGTTACAGCTGTTGATCACACGTGTTCTATCAACCAGAGAGGCTGATGGGCAGCAGGACACAGGCAAAGCAAACACAAGTGGGCAAGAGTAGGCTTTTGTGACTGTCTTCACTATTAGCTCACTTTGGGGAAGCAGGCTCAGCTCCTTTGTCCTCCAAATAAAGCTAATAAAGGATCTAAGGGGTTCTCTAATGTGTTTGCTATTATTTTAAGGATGATGATGAGGGACAATGTCAGGGAGGGTTAATCAAACTGAGGGGGCTATGATAAAGCCACATAGAAACTTACTACCTGGTGCTCCAAATAAAAACTAGGCTGGAGAGATAGCTCCATGGTTCAAAGAATTTGTTCGTACAGAGGACCCACATGGTGGTTCATAACCTTCCATAACCCCAATTCCAGGATGCATACAGCACACAGATGTACATGTAAGCAAAACATTCATGCAAATACAATACAATAAATAAATTTAAAAAATTAATAAATGTATAAAAGCAATGTTGTTTCTCAATATATGTACTTACTGATCCTTCTATTTAATTTTTTCATACTATATATTTTGATCGTGTTTTCTTCTTTCCCCAGTGTCTCCCAGATCCTCCCACCTCTCTCTCCACCCAATTTTGAAAGTTGGACAATGGAATTCTCAGAAGTAGTGGGTCACTAAACTCTAACTCAGTGCCATATGTAGGGTACCACTTTATGAGTTGTGGGTCAAAGAGAGGACCAAAAGCCTCCAAAACAATGCAGGCTCTTCCCTCTTCATTGCCCACCACAAGGAGTTCATAAAACCCTAAAGACACCAGCACATTGGATGCAAAGTATAAAGAGTGAAAGTTGGAACTAACTGGAAGCTTCCTCTGTGATGCCCGGCTTCCTTAGTGCCAGGTGGAGCACACAAGCTGTAGAATGTCTCTTTCTCTAGCATGAGATTCCTCAGGGAAACAAAGTTGGGGGGGGGGGGTAATAATCTATTAGTTTAATAATCTGATAGACAACATTAGGGCCCCAACCGTGTCTTTAAAACATCCTCATGTCTGCCTAGCTGGTTATGTCACAATTACTATGAAGAATACCAGTCCTGGTTGGATTTGAGGCTTATTCCACAAAAAGGAATTCCTTCCTTGTACCAGGCCTTTCCTTTTGGGCCACCATCCAGCTCCCAAATCATGACACCGAGATTTATTGTTAGTTTTGGATGCTTGGTCTAGCTCGGGAATGTTTCTGGCCAGCTCTTTTATCTTAAGTTAACCTGTTTCTCTTTATTTGCCTTTTGCCTTGGTGCTTATTATCTTTCTTCCTTCTACATAACTTTCGCTGCTTCTCTATGTCTGGCTGGCTAGTGTCTGACTGGCTTCTTGCCCTGGCCATGTCCCTTGTTCTCTCCTCCTTCTCTTGTTCTTCCTTCTTCTCTCTAGCCTAGATTTCTTCTCCTATTTATTCGCTCTGCCTGGCAACCCCACCTATCCCTCTCCTGTCTAGCTGACTGTTCAGCTTTTTATTATTAGACCAATCAGGGACCCCTGGCAGGCAACGTGAAATAAATACAACACATCTTTACATAACGAAACACACATCCCTTACATCATTAAACACATGCACCATAAACAAATGTAACACACCTTTAGACAGTTAAAGTAATATTCCACAGCACTTCCCAATACTGTAAATCCACTCAGAAACATGACTGGGGAGGTCTTGGGCCCTAGGGGAGTCTCCTACTACTTCTTAGCTAAATTAATTTAGCACCACACTGCTTTCTAAATGTTGATGTTTATACCATAGAAAAGGGCTACTCTAGACCTTAGTCAGAGAAGTCTGTTTTTGCAGTCATGGGGGTGAATGCAGAGACTATTGGCTGCACAAGATGCTAAGAATAAAATACTTCTGAGGGCTTAGCCCTAAGCAACCTGTTTATCCTACCCACCTTTTCAAGGCTCAGGGAATGTTGTGGAAGAGGAGGCCAGTTTCTAAACACAACAGGGCCATGACAATAATGAACTAACAACAACTATTGCCCCTGCTGATGTTGGATCCACATAAGCGGGACCTGACTCAGCTATGGTGGGAGAGGTGAGCATGGCTATTAGTAACTAACAGGTTCCGTGAAGAGCAGAGGCGTTCTCTCAGCTGTGTACCCACTAGTGAGCCCAGCAGGGTCCAAATCCGAGATTAGGCAGAAGGCCCTATTAAACTCCATGGACACAAAACAAAAATCATAAATACTACAATATTTGAAAGACATTTCTGTGGAAGAAAGGGGCTGCCAAAGGTGGGAAGGAAGGAAGTGAAAGTTGGTGGAGTAGAGCATCCACAATACATTACACACATATGTGAGATTACCAAAGTACAAAATTCATTAATGATAAATGATACTTAAACTCAAAATGGGAAAATATACCAAAAATTCATAAAAGTAAAAATGCTAGACTAGCAGTCCCCAAACATCCAGGAATGGGAATGTTCTGGTAACTGGGAAAATGCAAATGAAACCACTGACGTATCTAAAATCTCAACCCCTTAGACTGGTGGGTGGCAGAGATGTGTTCTCTTACGCATCCTAGCGAAAACATAGGCACTGTTTTCTAAACAAGAGCAGTGGGTGTACACAGCCTTCATCCAATAATTCTATTTAGAAAAACCTATTCCTAGAAGACAATTAACATTGTATGCAAAGTATGTAAAAAGATGTTCAGACCAGGCGGTGGGGGTGCACTCCTTTAATCCAGAGGCAAGAGGATCTCTGCGAGTTTGAGTCCAGACTGGCCCACAAAGTGAGTTCCAGGACAGCCAGGCCTGTTACACAGAGAATCTCTAGCTTCAAAAAATAAATTAATTAATTGATTGATTGATTGATGTTTATTTATTATATTTTTATATAATATATTATTTTATATATTATATTATCTAGTGTTATCTAGAACAGTATTCTATTCTAAAGAACATTCAGAGCAAACACTGAAATTATTTTGAGATGATCTTGAATTCATCTTACATAAATTTAAGAAAGAAACACTACATTGATTATCAAATGGATGGATTGCATTTTTTTTTTAAGTGAGATGAGACTGGTCATTCCATTACATTCTATAGCCTCTATTGTTAAATTCAGATCGTAGCTCCTAATAATGCAAGAATGTTCTTATTGCACCTTTTCTGTCCCTGACTGGTGTGCATACACGCATGCATACACCATTTTGATTACATGCGCTAAACCTAGTGAAAATTGCTAGCATAACTTTTCTTACTTTTGGTAAATGGCAGTGAGATTACTTACTTTCTGGGAGCTAAGGAATGCATCCTGCAGATGTCTTCCGATAGCAGAGGGTTTGGATTTCCTTTTATGGTCATTGTTTATCTTTTTAGTTGTTCACAAATGAGGTGGGAGATCCTGGAGCTATGGAAGGATCTCAGAAGAGAGGATGAGTGGAGCCTTCCTTCAGTGCATCAGTATAGTCTTTTCTTAAGAATACCTAAAATGCAGAATTTTCTACTACTCCAGAACAGTGACCCCTGCGCAGGGCTCTTGCTCCAGGCCAGGATGATAGATAGCAACTTTGCACTGAATTTTTTCTGCTCTTAAACTCAGTGAGGACTTAAAGCATCACAGCACAGACATACATGAGTGTGTCTTGGCTCCACATCACCACATCGGACACACTAGAGGAAGCTTGTTAAAGGAATCTTTGTTTCTCTGAGAAGGATTGACCAAAAGGAAAGGGCAATGCTAGTGTCCTATCAAGTCTTTAATCTTCCTTAACACATTGAAACAGAAGTTCTAGAGAGTCAACACGGCCTAGGATTTGGACTGGGGTTTTGCTGGGTGGACTGTTCCACCACAGAAGCAGTCATATGTTTTTATGGTCACAGAACTAAAGGAAGTCGGAACTCAGTGAATTTATCAAATCCCTTGGAGGTACTATTTAGCACAGAGGTTACAGCAAAGCAAGAAATGTCTGCTAAAGTTTCAGAGGCCAGTTAAGCACAGTTTCAGCTTTGGGGTTTGTTGGCTTCTCAGCCCTGTAAGGATCTTGTCTGCTGGACCTGGGATCTGAGGACCTGAAAGAATGGGCTGACTACGGTCTACTGCTGAAGACAAACTTACTTCAGTTTTGGTGCACTTTCACAAAGGAATGAAACAAAGAAAACAGTGATCCGAGGAAGGTTGATTGAATTAATAAAAAAAAAAACATAGTCAGAAAAATATGATCAGTAGGACATGTAAATAAAGGGCAGTAAGTGCATACTAAATAATAACAGAACAGCCTTTTCCAGACCTTTCTCAGGACAGACCAGCTGAAACACAATTGTCTGGTACCTGCTATAGATTATATCTGGGAAAACATGAAAGCAAGGCAGAAGGCCATCTCCAGATTCAGGATACTCTGACCAGATTGGGTTCCACAGCTATGTTCTGACATCCAGCAAAGATGAGCATGGCTTGTGAAGTGAATGTGGTCCTTTGTCTCAACAGGCAAAGAATCGCATCCAAGAACAATCCAGGGAACAGAGTGCACCTGAAGTCCTGAAGTCGATGCACCTGGAGCCTCACTCACAGTTCCCCAAGGCGTTGCTCACCATCTGTCATTCTTCTGACTCTTCCGACAGGGCTGGCTGAAGTCAGTAGTCTGCTCAGTTGATATATGAGGAGGGCATATATCTGGTAGTCGGAAGGGGAGATTACGTCATACACAAGGTGAGTGACAGACGGTTATTGAGGAGGTGCTTTGGCCCAGGACAATTTTGACTTCCAATCTACAGCATTCCAACTCTTCACAATCATGAACTTGGAGTCAGTCAATGGGTCTACAGCTGTGACCTTCTTTCTCTCAGAGAACTTCAGTTCCCAACCATACATGCATATATATATGTAGAGATGGATATGTTAATTACATTGATGGTAGATTTCAGTCCATTTGGAAATGCGTCACAAGAGCACATGGTGCACTATATATATATATTACACACATATATCTCACATTTGTTCAAAATAAAGTTTTTAAATGCATTCTTGCCATAAACTACTGTAGCATGGGTTGTTGTCTTGAAGAGAAAGAAGCATGGAGGAGAGAGGTCTTGAGGATTCAAAGAGTTTTCTAAAAATCCCTCCACAGAGTTTAAGGTTCATTTGATTAAACTAGAAACTGTCTGGCAGTGGACAAGGAACTGGCTTGTATACACTCATGTAGGCACTGATAATAAGCAAAGGAGTAGAATGTTTGCTTTTCTGAAATTGTAGAAGAGTCTGCTGCCAACTTCCGTCAAACACCATTAGTATTTTCATCTCTGTGTGGTACGCTTTCTGCAGTTTGCAGGATCCTCCATTGCATCCTTAATTCTAAAATAGTACATGGTACATTAGTAGCACAGCAAAGAAGGAAGGGAAGGAGGGAGGGAGGGAGGGAGGGAGGGAGGGAGGGAGGGAGGGAGGGAGGGGGAGAGGGAGCGAGAGGAAAGGGGACAGAGAATCATAGGGAAGGAGTAAGAAAGCTATTTTTCCATCCACAAAATCTGACAACCCAGTAGCAACTTTGATTTACAATATATTATTTTTTTATTTTACTCAGAAAGATTTTGAGTCCCTCTTAAAAGCCTCAAACTTGGTTAAACTACAAAACAGAGATTGCTTGTCAAGACAGCATGACGGCTCTCACAACACATTGTGCATTGTCATTAATAATAAAATATCCTTTGTGTTCATGCCACCAATATATTTATTCAATCACGCATTCATCAAACTATCAGACCTTGAGTACCAAGTGTCAAAAAAGTAGAAGCCTATTCCCAAACTGGCCAAACCTAATGGCAGACTCAAATAAATAATGAGTACTATAATAGAATTATGTGTAGTTTTTCAATTCTGGAAGGCTGGAGAGGTGTCATGACACAGGGGTCTCGGAGTGTTATGTCCTCCTGGAAAGGGCAGCATTTCACTTGCATCTTATAAAACAAGTAGCAGTGACCAGGGTGAAGAAAATAGTGTAGACGCTTGAGACCAGTCACATTATATGCTTTAGTTGCTCTCCATCTTCTCTGAGACAGTGGCTCACTATACCTGAAGCTCACTGATCTGCCTAGGCAGGCTGCCCAGTGTGCTATTGGGCTCTTTCGGTGCGTGTCCCTCCTACTCCCCTTTCGCCCCTCCCATTCCCCTGGGCTGGGGTCACAGAGGTGTACCACCACGCCAAGCTTTTTGTGTGAATGTTGAGAATCTGAGCTGGGATCCTTATGCTTGTGAGACCAGCACATTCTCAACTAAGGCATCTTCCTACCCCCAGAGGAAGCTTGAATTGAAGGAATTAGAAGGCACACTCTCCAGACAGGCGAGAACATGGACATCCTTGGAACTGGCAAGGATGCAAATATACAAGGAGAAATGAGTCTTAAGTCTGGCGAAGAGGGTCAAGCTGTGTGGATGCCCATCTAAAGACCTTGACGCCTTGGGAGTACAGGCCTTGCTCTGAGGGGAAAAGAGCACGCTGGATGGAATAAAACAAGGAGATAAACAAGTCAGTTCATTTGTTTGGTTCCCCTTGCTTCCCACCTCTCCGATTCGCCTTCCGCAAAGATTAGCCTGTGTTCCGTGAAGATTACGTATCCAAAGGAGACTAATCTGACACCAGCTATGAGTCAGTTCTAGTGACTATTGAGGATTGAGGAATGAGGCAAGGGCGATGGGCCAGCAGCAGACAGATACCGGAAATGTGGCTGGACAGGATGCCCCTCACAATTACAGAAACCTGAGGCACGGTTTAAATGCAAAAAGAACATACACCTGCAGGCAAAAGGCCATGTCATCGCATATGATATAGAGTCTATTTCTTGATATGCCTCGTTAACAAGACTGCTGTCTATATTTTTAAGGAAACTTGAAAACAATTGGTGGCTGCCGTGTTGCCTCGGCAACGACACGGTACACAGCTGGAAAGGATGTTCGGGAGACAGGGAGACAGCGTCACACTAGAGTTGCAGGGAGCCATATCTCCAGCAGTAGCTTCCCATGAACCGGGAACTGTCTGCACTTGGGGGAGGTAGCCAGAAGCATCAAGTCAAGCACTGAACGAAAGCATTGGCATTGGATTTTGAGAAGCATTTCTCCAGTGATGTTACAATTCCATCCTTTGTTCATGGAATTCATTTTATAATCCCCGTGATTAAACCTGATGCAGAGACATGACCCTAAAGTTGGAAGCCACTTTCACAGCTTGATTTCCCTGCATGGCGATCACTAATTAATTGTTCATCTCGGGTATGAGCAGAGTGCACAAGTATCTTGTTCAGGAAATGCTGCCTTCTGGTCTTGCTTCTGCCATAATTTCCTTGTGCTTGTTTTAAAGCGAATAATCCAAGCAAGGCCAGCTACATAATTTGCAAGGTTTAGAGTAAAATAAAAATCACAGGACCCCTTGTTATCGGGTGATTAAAAGTTCCGAGAAAGCCAGTGCAGAGCCTTAAACCAAGTTGAGGATCTGCCTATGTGTGGGAGCAGGTAGGAAAGTCATATCATATACTGGGGAAGCTTCCATTGAACCCCAACTTTATCTAGAACAGCTGAGCCAAGGCCTGTTATGGTTGAGAGAGTCAACAAGGGGAAGCGTAGATTTACTTCCTTTTAACAGTTCTGATTACGAGAGAAATGTGTGCTTTTATTGCCTGATATAATCGTATCAACCTGAATCTATGCTATTTGTACCTATTACGAGACATTTGCCAAATAAGCAAATGAGTTAGATGTGGCTGCCGAGAAGGGAATGCCTGATAGCGCTATTAACTAGAGCGAAGGGAGATACTCTGTTGAAAGTCAAGTGTTACGTGGATATATCGGCTACCAGGATGATGTATTAACAAAACTATGCATTCTCCCATGTGTGGTGTTTTGTGCTCAAAGGGTGCAATCAAAGAGCGGCAGTTTTCGTCACAGTCTCATGGCTCTGGAACCAAGGCAGAGAATGAGGCTCAGCGATAAGGGAGGACCTGGAGTTCAGAGGCATCCCACCTTCTTTCAGGTCTCCACCTGAGCTCCAACAGTGGCAACACAGGAATGATAAAAACAAAACAAAACAACAACAAAAAACTAGAATAAAGTTAAAGCAGTTGTGGGAAATCAAGGCCTCTAGAGGAAACCATGGACGTGATTTAAGCCCATCCTGGAAAGACACGCGGCTTCCCTCTATCTGTGGTTTCTAGATACTCACATAGAACCATTAGCAAATGAAAATGAAGCCAAGCCATTGGGGACGCTCACACATGGGGCCCATTGTCAACCTTGTCAGGGTGACCCTCTGTAATCATTGCCATCACATTGTTCTGAACAAAAGCATCCTGCTTCTTTTGCAAATTTCAGTGAGAATATATATATAGAAAGAAAACAGCAGTGAAATTGTCCTTAGGGGACTAACAGGAGGGTAAAGGGTGAAAAAAGAAGGAGGAGAACAGGGCAGGAAGTATGTTCAGCACTAATATATACTGCAAGGAAAAGTTTTTAAGTAAAAAATAAGCTCCAAAAATATAGAGTAATTTTGCATGCTAGCTTTAACTCTAGTTTACCCACACATTGGCTAGCTGGGCTCAGTCTAAGAGAACAGAAATGGCAGAAACTCAATTCGCTAGCCAACATGCTTTCAGTTAGCCCATTTACTCATTAAAACACAGACTCATGGGCTGGAGAGTTGGCTCCAGAGGTTAAGAACATTGCCAGCTCTTCCAAAGGCCCTGAGTTCAATTCCCAGCAACCACATGGTGGCTCACAACCATCTGTAATGAGGTCTGGTGCCCTCTTCTGACCTGCAGACATACACACAGACAGAATATTGTATACATAATAAATAAATATTTTAAAAAAAAACACACAAACTCACTTATAATATGGGGCCCACAGCAGACTTAGGGCAGAGTAAGACCTTGTGATCTGTCCTGCAGCACTATCTTACTGTCTACACTGCATAACTTTCGCTATCCATGCTATAACACCATTGGACAGGTAAACACTCAGAAGACAATCATAATATGCAGAGCTTACATGACAAGGGTGTTTGCTTACTGTGTTAGTTTCTTGTCTCTTTGACACAATGCCCAAGAAAGAGAAAGGGATGGTGGACTTACTTTGCCTCGTGGATTGAGAAGTCCTTAGACCTTGGATACAGACTCTGAGCCCATGGTGAGGAAGAACTTTTCAGCATGAGGAGCATGGGACACAGACAAGGGGAACAAAAATCAGATATAATGCCCAAAGGCACACCACTAGTGACTGACTTCCTCCAGGTAGACCCCAACTAATAAACTTTCTAGAAATTCTTAAAGTAGCACTGTGCCCTTCCACAAATGACCCTTTCTGAAGGATTCACCCTATAGGCAAACTGTAGAGCCAGCCCCCAGAGTCTTCCTTTCAGCTCACGGTCTGATTAGATAACCTCCGAGGTTCTTTGTCGACTTGGTACAAGTTTATACGAGTCCAGAAAGCCATATGGCAAGAGAAGCAATTGATTCTGTTCAGATTTAATTTTAACAAAATGACTTCCACATTTTACTTTGTATATGCATGTGGCAAATGCTTTCGCTCCTGACAGCTAATCTACTGCAGTGTTTTCAATGGGTTCCCGTGCTTTGGGCCTAAATGAAGTTGTGCTAGAACGGAAGTAGATAAGAATGGGCGTCTGGAGAGAGTTGATGCTAGCCATGCCTTCCTCCCATTCCTGCGTTCTTAATCCCTCGAGGAGCCTCTGGAGCCATTCTGATTAGCTCTTATAGGCTGAGCAGAATGAAATGAAATGAATTAGGAGCTGATTAAAACTCAGGAGGAAATGGTTAGGACCTGTAGATTTGGATGTGTCTGGTATATTTTGCAGACCAACCCTGTGTGTAGTGTTTATGGCTATTTTTCCTCCTCTACTGGGAAAAGCGGGAAAAAGCACCGAGTCTAGGGTTGGCAAAGCTGGTCTCCTCTCACTCATTAACTGTCTGACCTTGGGACTGTCAGGTAATCAGGCTCCCTGTCTATAAAACTGGAATGCATTCATGGAATATATCCTAAGGTTTAACCCTGGCAGAGCATAAGGAATGGCTGATGACCACCCAGCTGAAGAAGCACCCAGCCAAATAGATGTAGCCGAGGAACTTCATGTCCACTTCACTGTTTCACAGCGGTATTCTGCTTTCCTTCCTTTGCTCGCAGACGTGGTTCTGACTGTTCATTATCTACTGTGTGTCCTGGAAATCCTTTTTCTTAGGAAAGAGCATGACCAAGCTGAAGTGCTTTGAAACCAGGGAGAACCGTATTCAGTCTCTACAGGCTGGGACGAACTGATTGGTTAAATCTCCCTTCTCCATTTCTGGACGAGGTGGACGGCAGTGGCATCTCATAAGAATGCAGTCAGAATGGAGCCAACTTATGTCTGGGAAGTATCTAACGTGGGGAAAGTATATTATTAACCCTCTTCTTCAGAGGGAACCACAGTGCAAAACCAGATCTTGAACACATTGCTTTCTCTCAGGACTGAAGAAGTTTCTAGAATGTTTGCCACATTCAAGAAAAATTTACAGAACCCAGCAAATAGTCCAATGTAGCAAAGGAAAAGAAGTCCACTTCAAGCAAGAAGAAGTTCAAGTCTAGTGTGAACAAGGTCTTTGAATATTTACTCAGTTGTATTTCTGGCTACGGTGGTGACTTCACCATATTCTCACATAAGCGCCGGCTATTGGACCTGTTACGGTTTAATAAATCTTTTAATGAAAGGGCCCCCAGATTCCGTTTATATTTTCCAGTGAAATTCTATCTCTTCAAATAATTTTTAACATATGGAATTTATTTTCCCTCACACCTGGCTATATTTAATTTGTTGTGAGAGGTTTGTGGCTGTGTTATATGACCTATTCCCACGATGTTTAAGGGTTAAATGTGTTTCCTGCTTTCCTGAAATCCAAATAAATGGAATAAAATAACCAACCCTTGGATACACAAACGTAATCTCCCGAGCCCTTACACACACACACATACACACACACACACACACACACACACACACACACACACATTTCTGTTTTCTATTAACTTGCAGCTTGTGGGCAAGGGGCAAGAGGGAAGTAATAAGGCAAGGAAATTATGAACCACTTAAAAAAAAAACCACTTGAGTTTTTCATATTGTGGTCATTCTTAAACGTTCTCATCTTCCCAATAATTTACTATGTAACTGACAACTGACACTTTAATAAGTTATTTATCTGGTTCATCTGAGTTTTTTTAGAGAGCTCGTGCTGTAAATATTTAGAGTATGTCAACTGTAAACAGAGAGATTGTTTTAAAAACATTAGCAACAATTGCCTAATATCAATTCCAGTACAGAGCCATATTTTGGAAGCTCTTAGGTCTATTTTCAAAATAAAGGTTCAAGGGTGCTCCTTACGATGAGCACTTTAAAGCATGAATGTTATCATAATGGATTCTGTCTCACAAACACTCTTCCACATTCTAGATTTGTTACTTCGACTACTCAAAGTTCATTCCTGGTACTGAAACTGGATAGATTGTTCTAGGTCCGGTTTCGCAGGTGTCAACGCCTTGCGGAGTAGTGAGGAAGCCCCAATTGTATAGCAGGAAATACGGATATGGTTCCTTAGATGTCCCCAGAGGCTGCTTTAATCCAGCCGTGCCATCTCACCAGGCAGCTCATCTACAAATTGGGCTGGTAGTCTACCTGTCTTGAAACAGAAATCTAGAATCATAGTTTAATGCCATGAAAAGATTAAGAGAATGAATCTCTCCTGTTGCTGAAGATACCACCTACTTGAGCCATAAAACACAGAGGAATGGATCTGATGTTGCCTAGAGACTCCATCCCTATTGGCTAGCTTCACTGTGCTGGAATGCACTAGGCTTACTATTGGAGGAGAAAAATAACTAACAGTCTTACCCAGTTGAAAATGCTGTGAGCTTCAGAAAGGACCGGCCTGGCCAGATACTAGTGCAATCGTAGTACAAAGGTTATGGGAGGGATCAACCACTTTTTTAAAAAACTAGATTAAAGGCCTGCTCCATGAGATAGAACCCGAACCTTATACCACTGTTGGACCAAGGATCTGTAGCCACATAGAACATAGCAAGGAAATGACTACAATTATTTTGCTAGATGAAGATGGTATTAAGCTAACTCATACTGAAGTATCCCCATGCCCATCTTTCAACTCACATCAGAGAGGCTTCTTCTTGCAATTAATTAATACAGAGACACTCACGTGGTCAGTCTGCAGAGAATAAGGGACTAGGGAGCATTCACCCTACATGGGATATCTCTGTTATACCCTGCCCTCAAGTCTCAGAGAGCATCACAGAAAAGGGACAGAAAGGTTGTACGAGCCAGAGGTGGTGGATGACTACAAGAAAATGTCTTCCATATGCAACTGATGACGACACAGAGACTGTGATAGCATGAATGGAACCTGTGCAGGCTCAAGCTGGGAAAAGAAATCCCAGGATGGAGGAGAGAGTTATAGTCATGAAGTCCTACCCCTAGCTGAGGAGCGATTGGCAACTTGGTAATGTGATAGAGATCTAGCACGGGCCACAAATCCCAGAATATTTAGGAAGCACAAATCAACTTGATGCCAGACAGAGAGAGAAGAAAGTTAGATAAGGAGGTGTGGGTCGATCTGGGAGGAGCTGGGAATGAGGAGTGAATATGAGCAAAATACACTAAAAAGTCTTTTAGATAAACCAATGAAAAGATGGCTTGGCAGTTAAGAGAACTTAGGCTCTCACAAAGGACCAGAATTGGATGCCCAGAACCCATATGGTGGTTCATCACCATCTGTAACTCCAGTTGCAGAGTTTCTGACCATCCTCTTCTGATCTTCATAAGCACATACACACATCCACGCAGGCAAACACTCTTACTCACAAAATAAATCTAACATATTGCATAATTAAAAATAATTAAGGGTGTTACCTTTGCAGTTCAAATTACTATCTGTGTAACCCTGGTAGAGACAGTTAGCTTTTGCATCTCTGTATCTTCACTGACAGATGAAGATTAAATTCAATGATGCCGAACAGCACTTGGGGTGGGCCTTGACCAGGCTACCTATGGTATAGTTCAGTATAGGTCAGATACCGGGCTTCTTCACTGATATGTCAAAAGAAACTAGAGGACATCCTGACGTCTTGAAGGTGCTTGATAAATAGTGTTGAATTAATTTTCACCTTGACTTACCTCACATCCTGTAGAAAATTCAGTGTGTTACTTCAGAATGTTATCAGTGTATGGAGTCCTGCTTAGCTCTCATATCTGATGCTGATTTTAAACTTCTTCACTTCTCCTCTGTCCTATTATTCTTCATTTCATTCACAGCCATGGCTACTTTTCTTTGATGAGCCTACTTCATATATCCCAGATAAATAACTAGATACCACTCTGATGATGAAGCTGTCTTATTTGATACCCAGGAAAAATTTAGAAGCAATGGTGAGAGGATCTAAGTCACTTAGCCACGCATGAGGCATGAAGTAATATGCGTTCATATAATAAGCTTTTACTAACATCCTTGGTTACAGAACTTCCCTAAGGGAGGGAAAACAAAAATCCTAAGCAATAGTTCGGCAAACCCCTACAACAATTATTCCTGATGCATATATTGTACTGTACACATTAAATTGTTTCATGGTTGACATTAAAATGTCTATGAGAAATATGATACTCCTGTATGAATCCCTTTCCGTTTACTTGCTATAGGTAAAGATAAAGGTTACAAAATGCACACATATGTTTCAATTACCCCTTAGGTTATCTTATGAGTATATATCCCCTACAACTGGAACACATAAAAACTCATCCTACAGCAAGTATTGTGGTATCAGGAGGATATTAATAAGGATGCTGTACAAACTCTGCTAGACATCACAGATCTTGTTTCTGAAGCCCTCAGCAGTTTGTTTCGGAAAACGCCATTCAGGGACCCAAAAGAGCATCTGTCTGGATCCAGAATTAGACTTCTACTCTCTGTGTGTATTGCCACCAGGAAGGAGTTGTGGAAGGATGTGACAGAGTGTTTTTTCAAAGTCTTCTTTTGTAATTGAGAAAAGCTGTTATGGCATAAAATGAGACCGTGAGAAGATGGAAATCGAGTATTCTAGTAAATGTTCCTCTCGGTGAAACAGATCATTTACTCTAAGAGAAATGTTCTAGTTAATGTATTGCTTTACTCTCGAGAATATTGAAAACATGGTAGGTGTGTTTATTCCAAATGATGAATGAGAACTGTGCCACTGCTGAAAAAGAGCCACACATGTCACCCACAAGAAAAGCTAATGCAACAGGGGCTTCTGCATATGATTGGCAGGGGCTTTTCCAAGCTCACCAACACAGAGTCAGCTATGGGCCCTCCTTTGTGTTCTCTGAGAGCTACGGAGACTGTGGTCCTTTGAATGGAATTGGCCCCGAGAAGCTCATAGGGAATGGTACTATTAGGAGGTGTGGCTCTGTTGGAGCAGGTATGGTCATGTTAGAGGAAGTGTGTCTCTGCAGGGGTGGCCTTTGACATATCACATATGCCCAAGTCATGCCCAGTGCTACAGTCAACTTTCTGTTGCCTTTGGATCAAGATATAATCAGCACCGTATCTTCATAGCAATAGAACCCTGACTAAGACAGAGACTCGGAGTAACGTTGCTAGGAATGGAAGGAGCGGATAAACGCCACATATTAGGGAAGCAAGGACTTGAGTATCTGGAAGCGTATTCTCCCTTTCCTGGAGTGTGTCCTTGTCCTTTGGTTTGCACGTCTGCTTGCACACTATATTAGGGAACAAGGCAACTCAGTGACTCGCAGTTGTGAGTCTGTGCTGGCCATTCACAAGAGAGGAGCGAAGCATAGTGAAGGTCATAGGCGATGGAGCCACGCTGCCTGGATTCCAACTTCCACTTTGTGCCATCTGCTCTGCAAATCTGCGCATGCGGACAGGGGTCCCTGACTTTGGTTACCACATGCATCCATTGGGAGCGATGATGGCCCACACTGTAAGGTAGCAGAGCGTCTTACAATCCCAGGGGGAAATGAGTAGGCAGGCAATAACTCCGCGTAGAATCCGAACAGAGGTAAATTAAAACGGAAGTCTAACCAAGTGCCCCTAATTCCAAATAGGTGAAGATTAAATCACACCCGCACATAGAACTCTAGAGAGACAGTGAAAGTCCAAGATAATAAAGCAAATGACCCTGACCAAGATGACACAGCCATAAAGCCTGAAGAAAACCTGGGGTTATTTACCGGTCCACATATTGACCCCAGTTACTTCTCCCCATCTCCTGAGCCATCTCTAGCTATTACCTCCAGCTCGTTATCTTAGCGATTCGTTACGTACTCTGAACACAGCATTCGGAATGCTAGGCAAGTTCAGTGCACAAAACTTCATTACTCAACAGGTCCACACCACCAAAGATGAGGGCAAATCACTAACTAACAAAGTAATCACGTTCAGCCAAGTTTATACTTCCCCAGCAGAACCACACCAATAACCGGAAGTTCCTCCCACCCCAGATGCTCCTAACAGGAGTCTTGTCAGCCACATCAAGCCCCGCCCCAACGATACTGTGAACCTGAAATTCATTCCCCAAGCTCAGACAACACATTAAGACGGCAGAAATAAGAAAAAAAAATCAGAATCATACACAGGACCAAGAGTGCCATGGTTTTTTGTGGGTAGGGACGCAGTGATGTAAAACTCTGGTTAGAGCAAGGCAGCTGTTGGCAGCTGGCATGGAAATTGCCCCATTATTTATTACTGTTATTAGGAGAGGGTCTTAGGCTGCAGGACTCAGAGGAAAATGTCTATTTGATTGCATGGGATGAGAGTCTGGCCCATTATTGTTAATTTGGCCGCTCTCTAGCCATTAAGTAATTCTTCCTTTGGTGTATAAAATGCAGTACATGCATAACATGCCAAAAAGTTTCTACTTCATTCTCAGGAAGATAATACGTGGCAGGCACAGTTACAACAAAAGATGTAATTACCTGCTTGGGTATCTTTCTGCAGGTGGACTGAAGAGCAAATAATGCTGGTCCAACTTGTGCCTGTGAAGAACACCACTCCATACCCTGGCTGGTCATTAGTTCAGTCTCTGGATTTCCCGATGGGAGATATTTGTGAAGATGTTGCCTGCTGTTGAAGATTCGCATAGTCAATTATAGGTCAGGTTTTAACATGATTCTGCAGCACATCCCATGTTTATCATCACCGACGCTGTGTGTGTTCCTTAATAACATTCCAAATAAAGGCCATAGCTTCAAGCACCAAGAGTTTTGTATTTTAAAATCTACACAATAAATCTTTCTATAATGGCTGGTTTACCTTTCCATGAGTCCATCCTTCCTCTCTTTGCTTTTCACTTAAATGAATTGAAGCTAATTTTTTTCAGCATTTATTTTTTTTTTTTTAGTTGGTTATTGTTTTGTAGGGAAGTTGCAAAGGTCTTTGGCCTTTGAGGACAAAGGGAGGTGGCTGCAACAATCTCATTCTGGAACAAAGCCGTACAGAGCTCTGTCCAGGTACCTCCTCAGGTCCGATCATGCTTAAATCCAGTTATGATGTGTCCTTAAACCCCAAAATTGAACCACTCCAAGCTCCCATTATGTACCATGACCACATGGATCATGGAGGTCTGCTTACCAATAGCGTATTTCAAGATCACGTGATCATTCACCCAAGGCAGTTTTCCCTGGGTCCCCTCTTCTTCCCACATATACAAAGGCAATCCCACTCTACATGGCTGACCCCTCCAACCACAACTAAAATACAATGTAATAAACTTTGCAGGTTGGTCTTTCTTTGGTAGGTCTTCAAAAGAAGCCATTTTTATGATGCCTGTCTTGGAGCCATGCTTTGGAACTTCCTAATTTGTAATCAATTTTGCCTGGGATAGGATATAAGTCAATAGACTTTCACCTCTAGGTAGATCTTGGTGGAATTCAATAAGTTCCAAAACCTATGGCATCCATATGCCATTGATGGCATCTTTAAATTCTCCTGAAACCTTATTCATTTATAAGAATACTTGACCAGAGAGTGACATTTCAAAGGAGAGCCCTGAGATGCCAAATGGAAGTGGTACTATAAACTTCCAAACACATTGGTGTTTTCTGTTTATAAATCTGTCTCTAGTCATGTCTGTCTCTTTCTCTCCCCCTCACATATAAACATACATAAACATACAGTTAGTAGAAGAAAACCAACCAGATCACCTTCACCATAAATCTTTGTTAGATGGTGCCTAGAAAAAAATGTTGATAAAGAAAACCATTCAAATGTGGGGAAGGACAGAGTGCTTTGCTTTATAGGTTATACTTTATAATAGGGTATTAATCAAAGCACTGCTAGCTTGAGAGAATAAGAATATTTTTCGTGCAACCAAGCAACCATTATTTGGAATATGGATTCTGTTAAGAAGAGTAGAGAACTATTAGTGAAAAGACAGAAGGATGTGTAAAAGTAAATGAAGAATTCTTAAGTACTTTAGGAAATATATGTGCATATATATTTCATATTATATATATATACATTCTGAATAACCATACATAGAGAACATCTGTATATAGAGTGTATGTATACAGAGACAACAAAAAGGCAGAGAGAGACTGAGGTGAAATGCTTGTAACACAGAATTCACCGTTGTATCTCTTTTTTCTTCTGCGATTTGCAACTCACTGGCAGTCAGTCAGTCTATTGGAACAACCACAGCTACCACCAGCATCTCCCAAATTGAAACGCCATGGCTGCTAAGTGACTATTCGTTTCTTCCTTTTTCAAGTTCTGGTATTGTCCATTTTATTTCCTGTCTCTGGATAGTGAACCCCTGAGGTGCCTCACATAGATGGAACTATGTGTTTGTGCTGTTGTGACTGTCTTTCCTCAATTGGCACAAGGTCTACAATGTTCTTGTAACTGTCACTTTATCTCTTCCTTTCAAGGAATTGTCTGTCCATACCACACGCTGTTGACATATTTATCCCTTTTGCCTCCACCTCCTTTTCTTTTGAGACAGACTCTTGCTATGCAGCACAAGCTGGCTTCAAATTCATATTCCTTCTGCCTCCGTTTCCTTCTGGAGTGCTGAGTACAGCATGGACCACCACGTCTGGCTGGGTTTGTTTCTGCCTTTGCCCACTTCCAGCAGATCCTCCATGGACTTGCATATTCACCATCATACAGTATGTAGGACTGGAACTGGCAGCAAGCCAGAAGCTTCACACGTGAAGACTCCTAATACTGACTGTCACCCAGTGCTGGTAAAACAAATACAAAATTAAGAAGAGATAGATACGTCTACAATATTAGTAGCATCTCAGAGGAAATGGGGCATGATTGGGAAATATATGAAATTTTGAGATCTGATTTAATGCGACTCTTTTAGTAGCAACTTAATTAGGATTGGGTGACGCTCATGGCACGAGAGTTTACTTAGCACAGCAAGACGGGCCTTCTGAGAGGAGTCTCAGGATGGAACTTGTCGTTTGATCTTTTCTATGAATGGGTGCTACATGGCAATTGAAAATAAACAATAATTATTTAAAATTCATCTCCCAGGGACATGAAAGCTATGCTAATGAACAGAGTGGAATAGGCAAATGTGTTTGATGTGGAACTGAGCTGTGGGGATGTGTCTGGCTCTGACATGAACCACACAGCAGAAATGTCAGCACTATTACCAGCCTCTTGCCCAGGGTTACTGACAGGGACAACACAGGGACACTTACACTATTACCAGCCTCTTGCCCAGGGTCACTGATAGAGACAGTGCCAAGTGGTTGAGACCTAAGCAATCTAACTGGAGAACCTGTGCTCTTAACATTACTCATACTTCCTCTACACCCTGACCCCCCAAATTGGACCATAGATATCAACATTGCATCTCTGTCTGGTCACCTACCTTTGTTCGGATTAGTTTCTTCACAGGACCTAATCCCAAATCCAAATTGTTTTCCTTTATCGGGAACAATATCCCTTCCCACACAGGATTGGTCTCCTCCTAGTCCGTTGCCATGACAGTGCATCTCTCTCACTTGCCTCCCTACTTCAGCAAGCCCATAGCAACGGTCCCTGACTCTGCGTACTCCCATCACAACAGTGCAGGGACACAGTTAAGTTTCCCTGTGCTTCCTCTGGCAGTATGCTGGGGCTCTCTGATGGTCACCTCTAGAGTCAGCATCCCCAAATATTTTATCTCCCGTGTTCCCATATACTGTAACTTTCTGCTGGTTTAGGGTTAAGGTCTGCAAACCCAATTTCTTGTGAGGTGGGTTCCTTGCCAATATTTGCATAGCCAACAAGCCAATATTGGATTTTTTTTTTAGTGTTAAAGTTGGAAAAAATGAAGAAGAAATTTCATGTTATATAAAATCACATAGAATTGAAGTTTTCATGCATGCCAATAGTTTCATTGGAACAGTTCCTTTGCTCATTCACGTATTGTGCATGGCCATGCTCAAAGAAAGAACTGAACAGTTATACTAGAAACGCATGGCCTACAAAGGTTAAAATTTATTAACAAGCTTTGTCCTTCACCAACTCCCCTAGAATGAGCATCTGTGCTGCCCGGGTCTGAATTCAGGGCAACTTGGGACACAGCACAACTAGTTAGGCAACTTAACATTGCTCCCTTGATGAGGAATTGGAGCCGGACCCCTGCAGATCTTAATGAGAAAATACTAGTGTTTCTACACAATCCTTTGGCTCGGCTGGATGCTTTTTTGTTTGATTGATTGGTTGTCACTTTTGCCTCTTTGGATTTTTTGGTGTTCTGTCTTGATGATTTGTAGCTCACCCCTTTTCTGGTTCCTGAATGCCAAGAGTTACTCTTGCATTAAATATGGAAGCTTAAGACCTGCCAGAGAGAAAATGGAAGATGGTTCAGAGCTTTCTAGAGAACTGGAATCAGCCATGCTCACTGACTTCCTGCATTTTGGTGAAGAATCAAGTAAGGGAAGGGAGTGGGCAACCTTACAGGGTACAAAAAGGGAAACCTTTAGAGGTTTCCCATTGGTACCATCAGTGTGTGGTGACTCTAAGTTCCCCCAGGGGAAGCAGAGCACCCGGTGTGATTGGTTATGAGGCCGTATGGCTTCCTCTGCATGACCTTAGTTAGACATAACAGCAAAAGACCAGAAATTGGAGAAAATCCAATGGGGCTGTTACAGAAACAATTGTGTGGCTTCCTGGGCTGATAGAAGTTTGGTAAGAGCCCAGCTTGCTGCAGGCCTGATTTACAGGCACCTGGCTCTCTGACTTGTTTGACATTGAGAAGGGCTAGCTGGTCTCAGGAGGCAAGAGGACAGGGGGCTTTTTGCAGGTCAGAGTTTTCTTTTGGTGTATTATCTGGCTATAATGTGTTTGTACTTTTGATGGGCCAAAAGTAAGGACTGAATAAGATTTTAGTTTTGACTCACTTGAGTTCCAGGACTTCAGTCAAAATATACTATAGGTGCTCAGTGCATTGGCATAAACAAATGACCATCATCTTGATGGATTATAGGAGTAGGGGCTGAGACAGATTCCATAAATTGCGTGTTGCCGTACAAGGGAAAAGCTGCTAGGATTAGCCATGGGAACAGTAGGCTGGGCTGCAAAGGAGAGATGGGGAATGTCATTTCTCCTCCACAATCCCTGTATTTGAGCTGCAAAGGGTTTGTGAGCACAGAATGGCAGAGAAAGACAGGATGAAAGGACACCTTTTGGAGCATTTTTTAAGTTAGACACTGTGTTGCTCGGTTGTCTTTTACTCGGAAGCACCTTGTCCCTCCCTGGGCGTGGCCCGCATTTGTTTCTTCCTCATTCCCAAACAGAACCAGCAACACTAAACCTACACCCATGTATCACTGGCCATTGGCGTCTTCTTTCTTCTCTTTCCTTCACATCTGGCCTCAAGTTCACCTTCTTATCATCTCAAGTCATTTCCTATGTACTCTTCCTGGATCCAGTCCAAAGGCATCTCAAAAAAGCTCTGGCCAAGGTGCTGAGCTAAAAATGTTCGTCTTTCCATTTTGATGAGTTCCATGCCACCTTTTATTGACTATTACATGCTGTGCACGTTTCATGACCTCAGCTTGTGTGAGCGTTCATTGCTGTGACTAAGCCCAGAGAAGGAAGGCACGCACGGCAGCTTACTGTTTTCTACACAACCCATAGCAGAGTTCTGCATCTGGTGGGCAGACTGTAAGTGATGATGCACTGTGGCCACTATAAATGCTCCTTTGTACTTGAAAGACAAATTTTCATGCTAAAACATAGTTCAGATGATAAACACAGTACAGGGGTTCTCCAAATGAGCTCATCGTGTGTTTATGACACTAAGTGAGCTGGTCTTATGAAACAGTATTTTTCTGCTTAGAACGGACTGTAATTTCAGTCATTAATAAAAAAAAAATACTATTGGAAGTTTCATGGTTTCTCATTGATGTCACGTAATCTCATCTGGCTTAGAACAAAGAAGAATTGAAACGTACCACCCGAGCGACTGTTTTCTCTGTTTTTACCGGTCACTCGGAGACAGTTCACACCCATTCAGTTTCCTGTGCTTTTCCAAATTCAACAATGTTCGTCTCATTTTAATAGTGATGATCGTTTAGGAAGCCATCTGCCTGCGCATGTTTTTATATAACCTCTCTCTCCAGTGAGGCTAGTGAGCTTTGCCAAATTGTTTTGAAGAATTGTCTGACACGAGAATTCAATTTTAAATGGCATGGTAATAATAATTTTAATTTCATTTTATTATAATTGCTCTGCCTATATTACTGAAATTTTATCCATTGCTCTAAGAAAATTCTTATTTATAATAATTACGTTTTCTATCACTAAGCTATGTGTTAAACACTATTGCTCTGCTCCTTTTCTGTAAAATGTGACTTACAATGTCCCATTCCTGAAATTGGTTACATAAACTTATTCAACTTTCTAAATCTTCTAAGAGCTATCATCTGCAGATATTCCATGCCCAGGCTTCTCCTGGAAACCATTGTCCAGATGAAGTAAGGAGCTGATTTGACTTTTATTGTCATGGTGGACTTCTTAAGGGGTTGTAATTGTCACACTCATGAATTAATTATTTTGCAATGTGGTATTAGTCTATGAAGGCACAGTGGTGGTGTGTAAGAGAGTAAGATAAAAATAAGATTCCTTAAAGATTCACACAGTTGAGTATTTCAGGACTTTTTCATTTGTGATCTGAGAAATGAGAGTCTACGGAATGCGCCCACTCAGCCTTGGGCTCCTTGGAATCCAACTGGACCATGATCACATCTGTCATTAAAAGCCCGCATCATCAGTCACCAATTATTTCAGCTGAACACATTTAAATGAGGTGGAGATAGCTTCAAAGATCTTTTTAAAATGACTTGTTTAGTTTAAAATAAAGTACAAAAATATCCCTCAAAATAATCATGACAGGCATGTTTCTCAATAAAGATTTGAGGTAGAGCATTATTTTAATAAAAATGGAGAAAGGATTATTTATTTTGCACACATATATGCAAATAATATATATATTGAGATATATATCCCAAAGCCCTCAGAGGCAAATAAAAACAATCTGACTAAATTACGCAACTTGAAAAATGGAGCAAAGAACAGATAGCTAGGAAATTTGCATGGAAAACTAATTCCATCATCTAAATGAAAAATTGGAGTAGAATAACAATAGAAACAAGTGATGATGGGGGAAAAAATTACCTCGGTAGCACTATTTTGCATCACGCTGCTGAGCTCTGTAAACTTCAGAAAACGCCAGCTAAAAGTGAGCAAGTTTTTGTTGGGGTTCCCACAAGGATTGTGTCAGTGAATGCTCCTTAATACAAGCGATGACTCTGTCTACAGTATGAATATCCAAAGTCCTTGGGTGATAGTAAACGTAAAGAGAGAACTGCTATCTAAAAGAGAATCCTACATCATGTACAAACCTAGGTTACTGTCCATGGTACACCAGAGCTGCTTATGTTGCTGCTTGCTGGTCCTTAGAATATGCCTCATGAGTGAAAATAACACAAATACGGGCTGGAGAGATGGCTCAGAGGTTAAGAACACTGATTGTTCTTCCAGAGGTCCTGAGTTCAATTCCAAGCAAGCACATGGTGGCTTACAACTATCTGTAATGAAATCTGGTGGCCTCTTCTGGCCTGTGGGGCACACGTGCAGACAGAACACTGTAAACAAAATAAATAAATAAATCTTTAAACGAAACAAAAAAACCCACAAATACAGTAGGTGTGGACATTGGCTAGATGCAAGTGATTCTAGCTTCTGAAATGAAACTTGAGATGAATGAGAAGTATATGTAAAAGAAGAGCCATGGTAATACTACAGAGCTGGCATTTACCCAGCTCCTACAGTGGTTTAGTCTCTGGGCTTACTCCTTACCTTCATTATCTCTTGCCCGATTTAGTTGCTTCAAGAGTCACATTGTCAGCAAATAGAAAACTATTTCTTTTATGGGAAAAGGAAAGAATTAAAGATGCCAACTAAGCACCAGGCCAAACAGAAAGCCCAACTTAGAATCTGGCTGGCTGGCTGGCTGGCTTCTTTCTGGAAGGAAGAGGAACAAAGTGGGGGGAGGAAAGAAGGAGGAGGAGAAGGAGGGAGGAGGAGGATAAAAAAGAAAAGAAAGATGTTCTCTTTTGGAGAGGGGTTGTTTTTGTTTGTTTGGTTGGTTGGTTGGTTGGTTGGTTGGTTGGTTGGTTGGTTGGTTTTGAAGAATCTTTAGGCCACGCATGCCTTGGGTCAAGAGTCAACAGTGTTGGTTGCATAAGGCAGGCTGTGTAAGGAAAACACAGTTAAGCTGCCAGGAAGATCTTCTCACCCTCCCTTCACTCTGTGGCTCTTGCTCAGTCTGCAGATTATAAACACACCAGCAACTCTGGGGTACCACGGAGTTCCATGTTCAAGAAGCACGGCCAAGGTGGGTTAGAATTCCAGTCCTGGTTTTATTTCTGTATTTGAGGGAAGAGAACATCTCTGTTCTTGGCTGGGATCAGAAACACCACTTTAGGCTCTAGAAACCAATTTAGAAAGCTTTTTCTAACCATTTCTAAACTTACCTACTTAGCTCTGTGCCCAGTCCCATCCAGTGAGCAGGGAAGCCACTCCTGGGAAGCTGATGCTCTGTGGGGCTTCCTTAAGCATATCCTCCCTGTGGTAGCTGTGTGCCAACCCATGTTTGTAGCCTTTTACAGTTGAACCCAGAAGTGTGTGCGTGCATGGCTTGGGCAAAGAGACAACAGTGAAATTGGCTCATTGCCAACCCTTTCCTGGCCTCTCTTTCTTGGAAGAAATGAATATTTTACTTAGAATCTCTTTATGATTACCATTTCTAATAAAAAATATAGTTAGTGGTGCAAGTATAGATTTCTTCCTTGTGCTTGCTGGGGGTGAGCTCTGGGGATGATAGCCGACTCCAATTTTGACTTGAATCAGTTTTCCTGAGCCACCCCCATCTAAGGAGCCCCTGCCACATATACATGCTGCTCAAATTGACCCACCCCCACTACCGGGAGCCATGATGGTCTGTGTGCTTGGAACCAAGAGAGAAAATAGTTCCCTCCTTTTGTGGCTTCATTAGGTATTTCGGCACATGATAAGAAACGCTAATGAGAAGTGAAGGAATATTTTTGTCCTACAAATCTAAAAATGTTCAAGAATGTAAAGCCAGACCACCCAGATACCATTCATCTATTTTAATTCAAGGGTTCTGAAGCTCCAAAGACGATTTTGCTGATGTTTCTTGAGAATAACATGTGAAAAACTCAAGAAACTCTATTTTGCTATCAAACATTTGGTTGAGAAAAAAAATAGCTAGAGAAAAGAATGAGTTCCTTTTTCAGTTGCTGCGATAAAGTACTGCAACCAGAAGCAACTTAGGGAAGAAAGGTTTTGTCTTCTGGCTCCAGAAGGGGCGTCCATAATGTTGGGAGGAGGCATGACAGCAGATGGCAGGAGTGGTAAGCCTAGAGGACGTATCTCAACTGCACACAGGAAGCAGAGTGCAGGAACCAGAAGTGAAGTTGTAGATATCCAAAACCAATCCCCAGTGACAGGCTTCCTCCAGCTAGGCCTCCAATCCCCAAGAGTGCCATAACCTTCCCAAACAGCCCCATAGCTGCGGACCAAGTCTTCAGATACCAGAGCCCATTGGGGATGCTCTCATTCAAACCAACAAGATAAAGTCAAGTAGGAGCCATTTGGTTTCATTAATTGTATAATTTAAATACACACACACACACAAAAGAACAATAGCATTTGTTGTCATAATGGCATTGTTAGCTTTTCAAGGAAAAGAAAACATGTCTCAGAGTTCAAATCAACATAAATTTCAGTTTTCTATGTTTTTGACATTTGTTTATTTTTAAATCCAATTTGTTACTTTTCTAAAATGAATGTATTTGTATGTACATAGAGGTATATATTGTGAAAATATATTCCTTTCTATAATTTCAGTCAAGGAGAAAAATTTCATATATTTAAACTCATTTTCATTCACAAAGGATTTTAACTCTAATATATATTATATACAACTATGATATATATGTCATATATAACTATGATATATATTATATAACTATAGCATATTTATATAATTTATAATCGTAGTGTAATATAAAGGGGGAAAGGGAAAGATATTTTCTTTACAAGATTAAATAGAAATGAAAATACATTATAACCACAAGCATAGACCTATGAAATTCATCATACTCTAAGTGTTACCCAGTTTGAAAAGAAGTATTTTCCTGAGCATTTAGAACAATCCATTTGATTGCTAGAAAATCCTCAAAGGACACCATTGTCTT
Organism: Alexandromys fortis; assembly: GCF_014885135.2. NCBI lineage: Eukaryota > Metazoa > Chordata > Mammalia > Rodentia > Cricetidae > Alexandromys > Alexandromys fortis. The sequence continues at coordinate 3,128,133 of NW_026067917.1, read as the reverse complement.
GCTATAAACCCAGAATGCCTGGAACAGGCTTAATAAACTCTTCTTTCTGGGATCTTTGTAGCTTTGTCTGTATCAACCCTGAAGCAGATTTCTCTAAAATCTGTAGATTCTCAAACTAGCTTCCTTAGTCCTTAACGCTCAGTAATCTGGCCTTGAAGAAGCATAATGGATTTAATGAGCAAGAAATCAATTAGGAATTTTGACACATGCTGATATGCTGAAGCCATTATGTCTGTCCTTAGCAGGAGGCTCTGCTTTTAACATGACAAGGAAGCTGATGTGTCACTAAAATCTCCCAGTGGCTTGGAGCAACCTTGCTTACTGCTCATCACCATTCTGACTTCTTCTTTTGAGGGAAAGCTCAAAAGCAACTGTGGCTGGCTTAAATTCGTGATCTGGACCATCTGTAACTATATAGAGTGACTTATTGGTTTTCTATTTGCTGCTTTGTTTACCCCAGAAGTAACGCAATTTACTTCTGTTCTGAAGCTCCCCATCAAAGGGAATTATTCTAAGAGATGCCTGCTAACTCCTATGGACAAGTCAAACTGCCAATGGTCAAGAAGTCACTTCAGTGTGGCGAGTCCTACCCACCATGTGCTTAGACCATTATAAACGGCCCTTTTGTGTACCTGTGTCTTCACCATCTGATGCTGGAAGGATGCTGAGAATGATGGAAATAGGTAACATTTTGGAGTCTTGGAGCTTGTTATTAGATAAATTCACCAAGCATGTGTCCTGATCAAATCATCCTGAACTCTTATAGGCATCTTACAGTCAGTAAAATTCCTGAAGGAAATAGGTTTCAGGCAACAGGTTTGATGTGGGACCTGGAGATTTGGAAGCTTGTTGTGGGAGGGCCAAGGTGTAATTTAAGGTTTCCTGAGGAAGAGGAGATCTTTTCCTGGGAGGAAGCAGACTTAGTAAACATGTGGCCTATGTTACATGTGACTGGGATAAAGGAGTAGAGTGACTTAGACCATAGCGAGGTCACTGCACTTGTTGTCTGGGTAGCAGAGGGTGACTTGGTCAACTTATGACCCATGCAACATGACAGGAATCCAGCTGTCTTTCATCCCCGGGGGTTATAGGTTCAGAGGATGAGAGAGATAGAGAGCAGGGGATGGAGTGGGGCTGAGACTTAGCATGTTCTTACCTAACTCTAGCCCTCCCTGCTCAGTGTAAGTGTTTACAGCCCACACTTGTAGTGGCATTTCATTTGTATTTTAATAAATAAAGCTTGCCCGAAAACCAGAAAAGTAAAACAGCCACTCTGGCCAGCGTTAGAGACCAGGCAGCAACGACACACACTTTTATTCCTAGTAACCACAATGACACACATCTTTAATCCCAGTAGCCACAGTAGCTTGCCATGGAAACCAGATGGGAGTGGTGCATACCCTTAATCCCAGATTATAAAATGGAAAGAGATAGGTCTCAGTCTCAATCTCATTCCGAGGTTTCCTAGAGGCAGGATCGCCATTTCAGACTGAGGTAAAGGTAAGAGCCAGTGGCTGGCTGCTTTGCTTTTCTGATCTTCAGGTTGTTTTACTTATTAAAACACAAATGAAATGCCACTACAGCCCTGACCATGGCATGTGCTTATAGAGACCTTCCTGAAGGGCTTGTGTTTGCAGGCCTCCCTGCTCAGGGCACATGCTTGTAGCCCACCATGTTCGGGGCACGTGTTTGCGGCCCTACCTCCTGAAGGCACATACTTGGAGCCTGCCTGCTGAGTACGTGATTCCCTGGAGGGACTCCGTTCTCTAACATTTAGTACCCTCACAGGCACTGCAGTGGTGAACAAGGCAGACTGTGAGTGTCATAGTCTTGAAGGAATTTTCAGTGTCCCCCCCCCGCCCCAACTCATCTTTCTTTTTTCTTCTGTGTGTCCCCTTTATTTCTTAACTTACCAGTCTCAACCTCTTTTTAGTCTGCAAGCCAGTTCGATACACTTTGACTGAAGAAAAAAAGCCCGTAGCTGTTTGTAGGTGATGGAAGCAGCTCAAACTAGTTTCATCTGGCCAAAGAATAATTATAGTATAAAAAAGAAGAAGTATGTCTTTAGATTTAAAAAATGACACAGAAAATAGAGAAAACAACAAAGAATAAAAAATTCTTTGCAGTCCCCTCAGAAAACCCCAGGGTCCTCTGCCAGAGTGCCACGCTTGCTTCTTTTTGTATTCCCACGGGGCAATTTTTTCATATGTTTAAAATTATGTTTTAAGAAATCCCACAAGTCAATTTGATCATTTTCCATGTATAATTTATTCAATAGTTCTTCAGAAATTAATATAGAGTGGCCAATTTTAAGAAGACAAGAAAAAATGGCTTCATTTCTGCACAGTGATTTTTATTAAGAGGCTGGAAAAAGGAACACCCTACTTTCTTTTCTTAAAAGAAGGCTTTTTTGAAAGTCATCATATAAATCAAAACCACAGTCTATTTTCCCTCTTCTTACCTTGGCATCTGTATAATGTCTATTGAGGCCTAGCCCTGACATTTATGGTTGTAGATACAACGCAGATGGTAGGGAAGGAGACGGAGGGCAGAGAGCTGGCTCGTGTCTGCCCTGGGGAGGCAATTTGCTCTATCTTTTATGAAACTATTCTCAGGCTGCAGAGTAAACCAAGGTCTAAGGCATAAAAAGGGAAGCATAAAAACCAATTACTAGATGGTGAACGGAGGGAAGAGGGGGGAGGAAGTGTGGGAGGGGAAGCAGGTAGAAGGGAGGGGTGGGAGGAAGAAAGAGGAAAGCAGGAAGGAAGACAGAACCAAAAAAGAATGAAGTAAAAGAAGAGGAAGAGAAGGGGAAATGAGGGAAAGAGGAGGAGAAATGGGAATGTCTGGGAACGCGGGTCAGTGAGGCCTTACATGCCTAGTGTGTGAAAGACCTGGGTTCAATCCTCAACACCGCTGCTCTGAGAAGAAAAACAAGAAGGGAAGCAGGCCCGAAGGTAAAGCAGACAATGCCAGCTTTGACTGTAGAACTAACTCACCGTGTGGATTTGAGCAGAATAAGACTTTCCCACAGCCTGCAATTTGCTCTCCTGTATTCTGACCTCATGCGTGGCACCTGGATATATTCGGAGGGCGGAATGAGTAAAGTTAAATGTCTGGTACATCAAAGAAGCAAAATGCGTGCTCTTATTATTTCGCTGCTATGGGACTGCTCGTTTCAAAGGCAAACTACTACTGGAGATGCCATTTCCTGTACAATTGATAAACAACCAATCACATTGTTTTCTGCTCAACAATACTTTGAGTGGTAGCTTCCCAGCTCCATCTATAGTCTTGGAATTGCCACTTGGGCGCACTCGCGGAGAACAATGCTTCCTGGGCTCCATCCAGATGCCAGAACATCTGAACCAGACCTGAGAACGAAGAAGAAGACAGCATTGATCTAGGACGGAGCATTTGAAAGCGTTTTCTCAAGTGCTGTTCCTGCACCCTTACCTTTGGAAACACAGAACACCTTCGTCTAGAGAAGTGTGAACAGATGCTGCTCAGAAAATCTTGCACCACACTTGCAAGGAGACGAGATATCATTCACCAAATGGACTCTACACTGGCAAAACACAGAGCGTCTAGAGAAATCACAGGGTTCTCATACAGCCCTCTTGTGTCTGGGCAGGAGGGTTGCCATTCCTCTGCTTATTCTCACTCAGAAAACCTCGTTCCAGGAAGAATTTAAAATAAAAGATTCTAGAAAGCACATGTCTGAAAAAAGAACTCTGGAATTAAAATCGTAGAGTTCTCAAGGATGCAAACTCAGGGGGTCCAGCGTGGCTCCTTCCAGTCTGGCCATTAACTCTGGGCTAAGGTTTCTCTCGGAAACTTTTCAGTCTGCGAGATGCAGAGAACTATAGTTCCATCCTCACCTTTTGCAAAAAATTAAATGACCCTGTGTGTACCATGCTTAAGACGTCCCTTACAAAACCAGGTACTGAGAAAATGTCGAATACTTTTACATCACATTGTTTATCCAATGCAACGATTTTATTTTCTTTTGAGAAACTGAACAAGGCCCTCAGATCACACTTGTGCAAAGCTGGGATCAAGACCTAAGATTCTGAAATTAACACGTAACACCGTTCAAGTGTATCTTGCTTCCCTGTCAAAAGGTAATTCTGTTATTACCGATTCACACCCAAGCCTCAACCTGGAGTTAATAAATCACAAACTGAACAGTTAAAAACAGTTGGTTTTCTCTTGATTCTGCCAAGGCTGGCCACCACTGTCTCTCTGTTTAGGAACAAGATGATTTCCTCAATCGTGTGATTCAGATAGGATTTTTACAGCCGCGTGTCTTCAGCTTCTTGAAGGCATATATCAGGAATATTGAAATATGGATTCGAAAAAGAAATCAATGAGGAAAATAAATGGTGGTGTTGCCTTGCTGTGGCTCCTAATTGTGTTCTTTTTATGTATGCTAATTGCTGGATCACCTATTGTAGAACGGTCATAATTTTATTCATGATTTTCTTGTCCATTCTCTAGGGAATGTATGCATGGCTCTGGCATACATCTCCTTCTCTTTTGAAATCCCCGAGATCATCAAGCCATTTAATTATTTTTAGTAATGACTTTGGTAAATGCATAAGACATCCTGCTCTTTTATGGCTCATTCTAAATTCTGATATTTTTTTCTTCTCTTTTTTCTTTTTTCTTTCTTTCTTTCCTTACCTCCTTCTCTCCCTCTCTCCTTCCTTCCTTCCCTCCTTCCTTCCTTCCTTCCTTCCTTCCTTCCTTCCTTCCTTCCTTCCTTCCTTCCTTCCTTCCTTCTTTCCTTTCTATTACTTACTTAGGAGCACCACCCAGCACTCTCTTTTGAAAATACATTGACAGTGCTTCAGGACATTTTGAGGCTTATCTGAGATGCAGTCCTGTTTTCTTTTCCCATCATAAAACAGTTCATGGGACTTCTTCATTTTAGCTTTGGGTTTATGACCCCCAAATGAAGACTGGGGACGATCAGTTGACTCTGCAGCATGAGGGACAGAATGGTAGTTGAGGCCCTTCCCATGTTCTGAGTCACTCTTGGGCCTTCATTCCGTGACTCACATACATGTTTTCTGCACACAAGTCCTGTAGCTTTCCCATCATGTCCTGATGCCCACAAAGAAATCAGCACCTATAGCTCATTAGTCATGTTAATATTACAAAGTATGTAGATGAGTCTCTCGCACAGGGTAAAGGATATATAGTATTTACCAAATCAAAATAAACTGTGGTGTCACACTCCTTTAACCCCAGCACTCGGGAGGCAGAGGCAGGCGGATTTCTGTGAGTTCGAGGCCAGCCTGGACTACAAGAGCTAGTTCCAGGACAGGCTCCAAAGCTACAGAGAAACCCTGCCTTGAAAAAACAACAACAAAGCCAATTAAAGTAATTTATTACATGTAAATTATTTCATAGGAATATGTGTTTGTTTTACATGAGGAATTTTAATGACATAGTCTAAAGGGGAGGAATTTTATGCTGTGACCGGAAAGTAAAAATTTTGGTAATCCAAGAAGCATTTTATAGCATCGTCCTACTCTGCTTCCCTTCGTCTGGGTTCCATCCTTCCAAGCATGGTCACAGAGTACACAACAGCAGGAAAGTAGAGCCTGTTTACCAGCTCCCCACTTTCTCTGTTGGATTGAGTCTAATGAGGCCTGAACTCTGCCCTGCTTCCAGTTTCTTAAATATAGTGAGAATGAGGTCAACTAACTCAAGTCTACTTATACCGAATGCTTGTCTATGTGTGGTACATCATAATCGGCACTGAACCCCACATCTGAAGGAGCTCAGAGTGTTCCTCTGGTAGGATTCCCTAGTCTCGATGACTTTCATGCTGATAGGGGGTAGGAGGGAAACAGGGGAGCATTTTTACATACTAGAAGGACGCATGTCTACTTCACAGTGTAGCAAGGAATCTACACACGTACAGTAAGTAGCCCAGCCCATGTTTTGTTCTGAGCTAGCCCTCAACACACATATAATCCAAATGGTGGCTGAGTAGGAATGAGAGACTCGGAGACACTGGGGCATGCAACCTCCCACTGAAACTCCCACCCAAACGATAATGAGAAATATGCACGAGTCAGAAGAGAAGCGCCCACAGTATGGATCGAGGAGACAAGGCTAACCCCCTGTCAAGAAGTGATGGAAGAGGGTCATCGCTCGCCGCATCACTACAAAGAAGAGGAACAAGGCTAATCTCAGAATGATACCTGGCTTCATTCTGGCTCACTCCAAAATGCATCCACAAGCACTGACTCGGTAAGTCAGATCTTCTGAGGTTTTAGTCCTCTAGTGTCTCTGCTTGCCAGCACTCTAAGTCAAAAGAACTACTTAAAGATGTAATTTCCATCTCGGCTCGCTGGTTTCTTCTGATATGGCAGTCGGTAGTTAGCAATCTTAAGAAAGCATAGCCCCCACACCCGACACACTCATTTCTCCAAGGTTTCTGACCATGGCTTGCCGTGCCTCCTCTTCAGCTTCTTCCCAGCTTTGTAGCAGAAGCAAAAATAGCATCACCAACTATTCCTGCAGCCCAGATGGTCTAGCAGTCTCAGAATTCTGCTACTGAATAGGTATAAGAGACACATTCTAGCTTCTCTTTTCCTAGAACATGGACCAAAGGAAAAATGAATTGCCACACACTCCTTATGAACCTTAATTCTCTTTTCTGCCAACTTTCTATCCTAATGAGTGGGCCTCTCGGTTTGAAAATGCCTCTGTGAGACACCTCTTGTGCACTGAGTGGTCTTTCCTTCTGTTGCTCACCTACTCACACGTCAGAGCTTAACCTGAGTTCAGAGAACTGGGTTTAACTATACGTGCACCTGGGCTAAGTAGAGCCCTCCTGCAACTCAATGGTTCTCCATTTACATGATGAGAAACTCACACCCAGGCCTTGTTTAAGGGAAACTTTTAGACTCTCAGGTAAGACGTCTGGCTGATGTGCCTGGAAGTTGGAACTTAGTTGACTTCTCTCAGGTTCATCAGTGAACTCAGTCACTAAGTGTCACCGTTGGCAGAAAGCCTCAGCAACATGGGGAAAAATTACATTACCGTTTTACAAGTGAGAAATATGAGGCCTGGAAGATGAAATGTGGATTCTGTCATTCTGCCATCAGTTAGTGTCAAAATCTGTCTAATCCATTCAGGAAGGCACTCTACTCAGGGGTAAACGACAAGGAGGCAAGAAAACCAGAGTGCTTCCCAGAAAGAAGCCTTAGGTCTGGGGTGTGGGTCTTTCTCTAAATGCCCATTATCACTCCACTTGAGATTTAGTTTTGGATTAGATGTGATGGTACACACCTACGCAGCCCCAAGAAGGCTGAGGCAAAGAGGATCACGGCTTTGACACTAACCTGGGCTACACCATAAAGCTGTCTGGGCATAGAGGATGCATTTGTGGACACTGACAGCCATCCCATCATCCTCACCTGTGGACTGGGAAGGCAAAGAGAACGTGGAAGCTAAGCTCTTTTGGGTCTTCTGATGAAGGGTCTTTTCCCATGGTCTGGTGAGGCTGGCCTCCCTACTTTCTCACACTCCTGCCCACGTTTCCCATCACTGCTTCTACTCCCTATTGGGAGTTTGAAAGTCTAGGTTTTCCCAGAACACCTAGCAAAAGACAAGCAGTCTAGGGCTTGACGATCCCAGGAAACAGAGTAAGACAGGAAGGTGGAGAAATCAACAAGAGGATGCCTTACCATCTCTTTGTACAACTGAGCCTTGATGCGCATTAGGACCCAAGAGACCAAGGGCATGTGTCTGATGGTTGAACACTCACAGGTTTGTATAGACCTCAAAATGGTCACCTGGACCCTGCAGCAACACCATGAGGCAATATAAGGCAAGCTGAACTTGGGAATGCTGATGCCAGGAGCCCCAGACACATCCGCTTGCAGCTGGTGTTCACAATATAGCTGGAAGAAAGAGGAATACTTACTTCTCATGTGAGACCACCAATGAGTAGCCTAATACAAGAGGCTCTTCTTTGTCATGACTGATCACTAGCCCAAACTCCAGACAAAATTAGTCATCTCCAGCAGACTGTCCATGGTTCCCCGGCTTTCAAAGGCCTACTGTAAATGCAGCCCTCGAGCAGATCCCACAAAACACAAATACAGCTAACTGAATATGGTGTTTACTCAGTAAGGAAGTTTATGTTGGGCCAGCATGATGACTCAGCGGGTAGACATTTTGCCACCACCAAACCCCACAACCTGAATTCAGTCCCCAAATCCACATGGTAGAAGGCAAGAACTGACTCCTCGCAAAAGCTGTCCTCTGAATTCAACACGTGTCATGACACACATGGCAATACATACACACATACATACATACACTTGAGTGCATACACATAAACAATAATTTTTCAAAACCAATTTAAAGAAGACATTGGCTACTTCACAACAGAGTCGCACAAACCATGGAGTAATTAACGCCACTGCCCGCCCCATTATCGCTCAATAAAAAAAAATGCAAACCAGGTCAATAAAGGCTGACATTTCTCCATATACAGGCTTATAGCATTGCACATTATTCTCTCTGATTCTTTACAGGGTTTTTAAGAGAGTCACAGGCCTAGTGACTCTTGTCACAGAGACAAGGGAAGGTGTGGGGTCCTTTGATCAAAGCTGGTAGGTCCTTTAGGACTTGTTGAAATGATAAAGCAACTTCAATCCACAGGATTAATCTTAACCTTTTGTTTTATGAAAGACTCTTTGTGTGATTCTAGGGTCAAAAGCAGAAGTGAGCAGCTGAATAAGGAGGTAACATACACTCAGGGATGCAGACATCTGCAAGGACCTTGCTCATCTGAGCTGAGTTCCAAGACCACATTCTCACTTAAAAATCCAAGCTCGCTTCCTCAGTGTGCCTTGAAGGGTTCTTAACAATACCGGGGGGCAGCATCCCAGGGCACTGAAATGGGGCAGGATGGCACTCAGCAGCCTTTGATCTCACAGCCCTGCTGGCCCAAGTGCAAAGCTCCTATGCTAATTTTTTTCCTAGAGCATTCCCAGTCCCCAGCGGGCGGGCACCACACAATGTTCAGACGCGGTTCCCTTAACTGTCATGTGATGCGTCGCTCGGAAGATTGCTGTTAATTGCATGGTACATATTGCTCACCCTTGTTCTTGGAGTTCATCGTTTTGCATACTTGCAAGTCAAATTAGGGGTGCCTACTCTTCACAAAGAACCAGCCTCCTTATAGTTTTCACCTCCTTCCTCCCTCCCTTCATCCCTCCCTCCTTCCCATCCTTCCTCCCTCTGCCCCTCCCTCCCTCCCTTACTTCCTTTTTCACACACACACACACACACACACACAATACCATAGTGTTCCCTGCTCTTTCTCACTTATATATAAGTGAAGAGCTTCCTGGTGATTAACATGAGCCTGTTTAAAAGCAGAATTCAGTTTTATCTTACACCTATAAATGTCATTTTTGAAAGCTGGCATCAAGCATTAAATTGGACTTTATTTTTAAATACACATTTTGGAGAGACGAACAAATTATTATCAATTAATTAGCTGCCTGACGTGCTCAAGAAAAGTGGCAAAACATTCCCTTGTAAATCTATAAAGCAGAAATCCTGGAGAAGCTCGCACGCTATGTAATTAGAGTTAATTAACACATTTGCTAATTGACTATTATTTAGCTCTCCAGCTGCTGAAGAAAAAATCCATAGGCCCATTAAATATTAATTAGCAAAAGTCTATTGTCTGACGCTGTCGGCGTGTGAATTGATGAGAGTTTTACAAGCCTAGCTTTGTTAGGCAGGACACAGCAATGGCAGCCAGCTACTGGAGGATAAGGAAACAGGACCCTCACACAAGGCTAGGAAGCTCGGACTCTCAGCTAATGTCTTCCTCTTGCCACGAACACAAGACATAACCTGTCATCTGCGCATGGAGCCACTTACAGCCCTCCGCGGTGTGCGCTTAGCAGTCATGTCAAACTCTTGCTGCTTCTAGGGACTCGGGGTGGCATATGTTCCTGAAATGAAAGGAAAAATCACCCAGTCATAGTAGAAGCAAAATGCTGCCTATGGGCTTCACAAATAGCTCATGGGGATAAAATTCACACGTTACACAAGTCACCCATTTGATGGAACTATTGATGATTTGTGGTACATTGTTCAGTTTTTAGTTTCTGAATTTTCAAACGTCAAACAAAACTTCCCAGTGTAACCAGTTGGACGCCATTCCTGGCAGTGTATTTTCTCGATCGCTTTTTTTTTTTTTAAGTGTGTTCGGTGTCCTTGTAGATTCAGGCACAACCTTGGAGTCCATCTATCTACCTTTCAACTCTGAAATCCATACCTGCGCCCACGTGACTAAGACACACCTGCAATCAGTCAGCAGTGCTGACCTAGAGAGGCTGCTCTGAACGGAGCTCCTTCCTGAAGCACCTGCCTTGGCTTCTCCTTGCCCAGCTAGCTCTACCACCAACTACCACAGTTCCCCCACGTTTGTTCTAAACACAAATCCTATGCGATTCTTATTGCACCCAGGGAGAGAGTCCAGGAGCCCTACTGTTCGGGAGTGGCTTGGGATTGAAGAGCTCCTGTAGCAGGAGGGGCTGCTCATTGGGGTTTATGTCCTGCCCAGTTCCCACAGTTGGTAAGCCCCCAAAGAAAATTACACAGAGAGTCTGCATTAATGATAAACTGATTGGCCCATTAGCTCAGGCTTCTTATTAACTCTTGTAACTTGTATTAACCCATTGTTCTTATCTATGTTAGCCACGTGGCTCAGTACCTTTTTCAGCGGGGCAGATCACAGCCTGCTTCTTTGGTGGTCTGAGCAGGACTGGGGAGGGAGCATCCTTCTTTCCAGAATACTCCTGTTCTCATTTCCCGGCCTCTACTTCCTGTCTGGCTACTGGCCAATCAGCTATTATTTAAAACATGATTGACAGAATACAGACAATTCTCCCACACCACATGTGGGTGACACACAAGGGAAGGACCAACGTAGCTCCTGTGAGACTCCTAGTTAGCTCTGAGGAAGATGAATTGCCATGGAGGGCCTGACCACAAACACCACAAATGGCCTAGCACCTGTTTGCAAAGGTACTTAGAACCTCCAGGTTGTCAGGGTTCCTGTGATAATTGTACTGAGCTGCTCTGCCCACCTGCCTTGCAGAGCATGGTCACCCTCCTGAACCAGAGCCCAGTGCTGGCATCATGGCCTTTGGCCTCCAGAACTGTGAGCTAAATAACTATATTTATATTATAAGGTTACCACTGCTCGGTCATGTTGTCATAATAACAGAAACAGAACAAGATATAACAACACACACTGGGACAAAATTCATAGCAGCATGATCAAAACCAAGACGAGAAATAAGTTTATTGGCATTGTCGCCCCGTTTCCCAGTAGCTTGGCACAAGTTCCCGGGCACCTCACGTCACTTCTTTCTTCTTCCCTCAGCCCTGAAAGTAGCAAAAACAGTAGAAGGAAACGTTTCCACAGAATTCCAGTGACATTTGGTTCAAATAAAATAACTTCTAGAAAAATCAGCCTGGTAGTTACACGATGAAGTAGAAATAAACTCTGAAGTAACCAATAATTACTTATAAATTACAGAAAATGTCGGCTGAGCACTAAGCTAAGGACCCTGTGTTCTATCTCACTTAATCCATGAACGGTGGAGGATTTAGGTTCTGGATGTCATAGGAGGGGTAGTGGTGTGTACACCTGAGTTCAATATTCATTTCTTCTGTTGGTAGCTATTATTCTACCAACAAGAAAGAAAAAATAAACGATTTCCGAAAACAGCGGGAAATATCACTTGGCACCAGCTAGAAATTACAGGCAGAAAAATCCATGGTATGCACCATCCCCATTCTGCCAGCACTCAGCAGAAAGGCGTGCCTCATTTACAGCGTAGCTGGGGTGCCCTGGAGATGGACTTCCGAGGAGAGACTTACGTAAAAGCTAGAAAGTAAGCATATTGGTCAAATCTGAGCAATCTCACCTAAAGCCATCCCTTCATAGAAAGATGCAGAAATACTATTTTCCCTGCTCCAACCGTGGGGCTAAGCATCAGTGTAAAGGGAGCATAGGCACGGCCTGCTCTACCTGAGGAAAATCTCTAGCTCGACCTGTTTGCTACAAAGCCCACACTGTTGGGTCACCTCGGGACAGATATTTTTTTCCCACCTCTTAGTCTGCTCATTGCTCATAGATAATAAGAGTTCCTTGCAAGGGAATAAAATTAAAAATGAAAACACAGCCCTGAGCTCAGTTCAATCTAAAGATAGAACAAAGCTTAGCTTCACTCTAACCTGCATTTGGCAGGGGAGGTGATGAGGTCGGAGGGGGTCGAACAAGGTGACTTCCATCACACAGCTACTTGGCAGGGTGAGCCCAACTCCTGAAGGATTGGCTCTCATGACTCTGCTCACATTTACCCTCTCACCAAACCGCCAAATTCCGGGTTGAATCAACTGGTTCATGACCTTAACCAAGAAGAAGCGTCTTGATTTGGTCGTTCTAAACGCTGTGGCCAGCTGGTAACAACAGCATCGCATCACCCAGGAAGCTGCTGCCCCTGTGCCGTTTTAATCAGGCGGTAACTCCCGGACACCTTCAGCTGTCTGGAGCCTCTATCATTTCCCGCTTTTTTTTTTCTTCATTGTTATAACATTATATGTTATAAATAAGTATATAAATAAATGTGTATTTGTTTCTAATGCACCCTTCTTGCTCTAAACTCTGCAAGATTCTCCATTGAGTTTCAAGTACACAGAACATAGCCTGACCCATAGTCAGTACATAATAAATATTGCTTAATGAATGTGTGAACCTTTGTGTCTTGAATACTAACACAGAAGACATAAAATGATTGGATTCTTTGCCTTATCATTATAGAGGTTATTTCCAGTATCAAGTTTAGTTTCTCCCTGACTTGACTGCTGATGGTGTTGGGGAATGATACTGTGATCATTTCTTCCACATTCTGGCTGCTTTTGTTTTCAGTTAGTTTTGTTCCCAGGAAAGTTCACTAAGGAAACCAAATCCCACTTGGCCGATCATGAATGGGTTCAAATGATCTGTTTTACAGATCTGGTTAACATTCTTTCAGGACAATCCCAGATATCCCCTATTAATTTTAAGGGCTGGAATTCAACAGTGCAAGATCAGCTTACTCAAAACACAGTACTCAACGCGATCCACAATATCAAAGCGAGCCCTATTCCAGAGTCACTTTTCATTTATAGAAGACAAAAACATTAAACAATGCACACCAAAACGTACACAAACTTAAAGAGTCAAAGATTAAATAGAAAGGAGCAAGGCTTGAGTCCTCATTCAACCCGATTTCGAGGTATAATGCAAACTTGTAGTTGAAGTGCTTGGTACTGGCGAATTATGATCCTAGACATGAACCTGCACACATACAGTCAGTTGAAAACTTGACAAAGGTGCCAAGAATACAAAGCATCTGCTCACCTCTCGACTAGTGCTGGGAACACTGGTTGTCAGCTGTTGGAGGATGAAATCAACCTTTATCTTATATCACACATAAAAATCAACTCGAATGCGGTTTGCCAGTATTTTATTGAGAATTTTTGTGTCAATATTCATGAGTGAGATAGTCCTGTATTTCTCTTTCTTGGTTGGGTCTTTGTGTGGTTTTGGTATCAGGGTAACTGTAGCTTCATAAAAGGAATTTGGCAATGACTTTTCTGTTTCTATATTGTGAAATACGTTAAGGAGTATAGGTATTAGCTCTTCTTGGAAGTTCTGGTAGAATTCTGCATTGAAGCCATCTGGTCCTGGGCTTTTTTTGGAGGGGAGATTTTTGATAACAGCTTCTAGTTCTTCGCGACTAACCGGTCTATTTAGATCATTCACCTGGTCTTGGTTTAGCTTTGGTAAATGGTACTTATCTAAAAAACTGTCCATTTCTTTTGCATTTTCCAGTTTTGTGGCATACAGCCTTTTGTAGTAAGATCTAATGATTCTCTGAATTTCCTCTGTGTCTGTGGTTATGTCCCCCTTTTCATTTCTGATCTTATTTATTTGCGTGTTCTCTCTCTCTTGTTTAATTAGTTTGGATAGAGGTTTGTCGATCTTGTTGATTTTCTCCAAGAACCAACTTTTTGTTTCATCGATTTTTTGGACTGTTTTCTGTGTTTCTATTTTGTTGATTTCCTCCCTCAGTTTGATTATTTCCAGTCTTCTACTCCTCTTGGTCACGTCTGCTTCTTTTTTTTTTCTAAAGCTTTCAGGTGGGCTGTTAAGTCTCCAAGGTGTACTTTCTCTGTTTTCTTTAAGTGTGCACTTAGTGCTATGAACTTACCTCTTAGCACTGCTTTAATCGTGTCCCATAGGTTTGAGTATGTTGTCTCTTTATTTTCATTAAATTCAAGGAAGACTTTAATTTCTTTCTTAATTTCTTCCTTGACCCAGGCAAAAGACACCTAAGGTCATGCTCAACTTCCTTAGCGATCAGGGAAATGCAAATCAAGACAACTTTAAGATACCATCTTACACCTGTCCAAATGGCTAAAATCAAAAACACCAATGATAGCCTTTGCTGGAGAGGTTGTGGAGAAAGGGGTACACTCATCCATTGCTGGTGGGAATGCAAATTTGTGCAACCACTCTGGAAAGCAGTGTGGAGGTTTCTCAGGAGATTCTGGATCAACCTACCCATGGACCCAGCAATACCACTCTTGGGAATATACCAAAGAGAGGCCTTATCATACAACAAAAGTATATGCTCTGCTATATTCATAGCAGCATTGTTTGTAATAGCCAGAACCTGGAAACAACCTAGATGCCCTTCAATTGAAGAATGGATGAAGAAAGTATGGAATATATACATATTAGAGTACTACTCAGCAGTAAAAAACAAGGACTTCTTGAAGTTTGCAGGCAAATGGATGGAAATAGAAAACACTATCCTGAGTGAGGTAAGCCAGACCCAAAAAGAGGAACATGGGATGTACTCACTCATATTTGGTTTCTAGCCATAAATAAAGGACATTGAGCCTATAATTCGGGTTCTTAGAGAAGCTAAATAAGGAGAACCCAAAGAAAAACATATAGGCATCCTCCTGAACATTAACCTTCATCAGGCGATGAAAGGAGACAAGAGACAGAGACCCACATTGGAGCACCAGACTGAAATCTCAAGGTCCAAATCAGGAGCAGAAGGAGAGTGAGCACGAGCAAGGAACTCAGGACCGCGAGGGGTACACCCACACACTGAGACAATGGGGATGTTCTATCGGGAACTCACCAAGGCCAGCTGGCCTGGGTCTGAAAAAGCATGGGTTAAAACCGGTCTCACTGAGCATAGCGGACAATGAGGACTACTGAGACCTCAAGAACAATGGCAATGGGTTTTTGATTCTACTGCACCTATTGGTTTTGTGGGAGCCTAGGCAGTTTGGATGCTCACCTCACTAGACCTGGATGGAGGTGGGTGGTCCTTGGACTTCCCACAGGGCAGAGAACCCTGATTGCTCTTTGGGCTGACGAGGGAGGGGGACTTGATTGGGGGAGGGGGAGGGAAAGGGGAGGTGGCGGTGGGGAAGAGACAGAAATCTTAAATAAATAAATAGATAGATAGATAGATAGATAGATAGATAGATAGATAGATAGATGATAGATAGATAGATAGATAGATAGATAGATAGATAATTAATAAATAAATAAGAAACCAAGGGGATAGGTCCAAAGGGAAAAAAATCAACTCGAAATAATTAAAGTCAAAAGGATAATACCTGAAACTATAAAACTACTGGGGAAAGAAACATATGGGATTGATGTGGGATAGCCTTCTGTATGCTGTGAATATGCTTTACTGTCATTGGTTAACAAAGAAGCTGATTTGGTCAAGAGCCAGGCAGAATAGAGCCAGGCAGGAAATCCAAGCAAGGATACAGGGGGAAAAAAGGAGGAGTCGAGAGATGCAAGCAGCCAGTAAGATGAGAGCCTTACCAGTAAGTCACAGGGCATTTGACAATATACAGATTGTTAGAAATGGGTTCATTTATATGTAGAGCTAAACAGTAATAAGTCTGAGCCATTGGCCAAACAGGTTGTAATTAATATTAAGCCTCAGAATGATTATTTTGGGACCTGGCAGGTGAGAGAGAAACCTCCAGTTACCTGGGATTCTATATTAGTCTATACACTTGGGGGGGGGGGCTTAATCCCAAGACTGGAGGGAAGAAAAGCAATAGTAAATAAGATTACACCATGTTCAAAAGTGTTCTACTACTGTAGAAGCTTCCTAAAATATACAAATATGCATACATAAAAAGTTTCAATGGAATTACCCTATAACAAGGGGACAATGCCCCTGTCTAAATAATCTAGACTATCACATAAAAAAGCCCAGTGCCAGATACAGGCTATTTCTCTTAGAGTTGCTGGCCAGTGGCATCTCATAGACCATCATCCCAGGCATTACAAGTTACTGCCGTTGTACTTGGGTCCCCTCAAGTATGGCCACAATCACTACAGAAACTCAAGGCAGGAACCTCGAGGCAGAAACTGAAGTGAAGCCGCGGCCATGGAGGAGTGTTGCTTACTGGCTTACCCAGCTTGCTTTTTTTTATATACCTAGGCCCATCTGGCCAAGGGCAGCTCTACCAAAAATATAATAACCGCCCCCCGACACACACAGTTCAATCATAAATTGAGAAAATCCACCACAGGCATGCCCACAAGCCACTTTGATGGCAGTGACTGTCAGCTGAAGTTCCTCCTCCCTGATGACTCTGGCTTGTGTCAGATTGACAAAAAGCTCGCCATCGCCCTCATCATGTTCCCGTATGTCCAGTCACACAGGCGCGGTGGATACAGAGTTGATCTTTGAAGGGAACTCTCTTCCCCATTACTCTAAGGCAGGCTTCCTCTCCCATGCTGATAGTCACAGAAGCAGAGTTAGTGCTGGAAAGCCTTCAGAGACAAGGATCACTGCAGTGGAATAACACGAGGGCTGGCGAGATTCCGGCAGATTCAAGAGGACGTTAAAGCAGACGCATGCACGCACTCACGCAGTGGAGCTCCTGAAGGAGGGTTCACTGGGCAGACAGATGAAATAGAAGAGAGCCACGTTCCTCTGCAGCTGAAGTGGTGGAAGATAACAGAGCAAGCGGGACTCCTCGTCTCTCTGGATCCTCCAGCCCACACTAAGTTCAGTTCCAAGGCACCCAGTTAACAGCTCTAGCAATTGAAACAAAATGCCAGCTCAGCACCTGTGGCTCTGTTAGACCCGGGTGGGGTAGTCTCGAGTGCCATCTCTAGGTTCCAATTAGTAACGCTAGAAGCTCGTTTGGACACTCTTGTTGCCATCTGTACTGATTGCACGTAAGCATCGAGCTCCTACCTGGGCAAAACACGGGACTGCTTGAAGCTAGGCAGGTAGAAATTGAAAGCCATTTTTATCTTGGCATTTCTTTGCCTTATACCTACTGGGTATGTGCTGGCTATTTTTGTCAGCTAGATGCAGACCTAGACATAGCTGAGAAGAGGAAATCTTGAGAAAGTACACCCATGCGGCTGCCTTTAGTCTGTGGAGAATTTTCTTAACTAGTGATTGAGGTAGGAGGGCCCAGACCATTGTGGGTGGTCCTGAAGTGCTGGAGAAAGCACTGAGCCAGTCTTGTGTGGCAGTTCAGTAAAGAGCCCCCCTCCCTGCTCCTGTTCTGCTTCTTCCTTCTGTCCAGAGTTCCTGCCTTGAGTTCTCTGGATGCTGTCCTACTTCTACCAGATGAAATAAACCCTTTCCTCCCAAAGTTTCGTGTGGTCGTGGTGTTTTTTTTTTAAATCACAACAGCATAAAGCCTAAAACAGGGAAATAAACTCCATGTAGAGGAGCCTGGATCCTAAGAAAATTACCTGACCAAATTCACATTATCCTTCATAACCTCCTGAAAATCAACAAGGCAGAAAGGAATTTGGAAGCATTCTGAAAAGTTTCTGCACCCCAATAAGCCTTTCCACTGACGCAACAACTCAAATCACACTGAATTAGAAAAAAAAAAAAAAACTCGGTTTAATAGATAGCATGCTATCTATAGGGTGGCTTTCCAGCTGTTCCCTCCCCCCTCTGAGAGGAGACAGGAAAACCACGTTTGTTCTCTGGGGGGTCAGTTTAAATACCCTGTGGGAGTGGTCTTGAGCATCTCTGGGGAAGAGTCATTGTTTGGCAGGCTTTCTCAGGGGTGGAGTCTGGACTGAGGCAGCTCCAGGGGAGTGGATTTGGGGTATTGGGGTGAAGCTTCCACCCAAACACATTCAAATGTGTGAAAGAAATAAAGACATTTTTAAACCGTGTCCTGACCTCCACACATAGGCCCCTTCGTGCACATTCTCAGTAAGAAAAATAATAAAATTAAATATAATTAACATGACTTGGAAAAGCAAATGTTGCTTAGCCTTTGGATCCACGTTCAGCACTGCACGGCCTCCCATTCTGCAAATAGGCCGCAAGGCTTCTTAGCGTTTTTCTCTGATTTGCAAAAATCTATTGCAAAATGTCTCGGCTTTACTTTACTCATTACACTTCCTTTTTTTTTTTTCCTTTTGAAGTTCAAGTTCACCCCAGGATGTGGTTCCTATTGTTGCAGCAATCCTTTGTTCCAATAATCAGATCAATATTTCAGTGCTACAGCGCGATAAAGGAAGCACTTCATTACCTGGAGGCTGCCGATGCTCACAGAGATAAAAGGACGGTACAAAAAAAATAATTGCAAACGTGCTTTTGCAGCAAGCCCGACGCAGCCCCGGGATTGGGTAGCTCTGCTGAGATGGGCCTTTCTGGCCCCTTACTATAGAAATCATCATTAATGTTTAATACCCGCAGCAAGAGAGTGGCTTTGTGGGCTGTGGGCTGCGAGATTGGTGCTGTCTTCTTGCCTGATATTTATGGAGCTTCGGGGCTCAGGTGACATTTCCAATCCACTCGCTGTGGCTCTCTGCAGCTGATTCCTTAAAGGCAGGCCACCACGTTGTTTTCCTCATCTGCTCCATACCTCTGATCTCCGTGCTTGGTAAATTAGTTTTCAGACAAATAAAAAAATATTTTGATAGTAAATTCTTGTTTAGAATATCCCCTTGGGGAGAGAGCAATCAGTCTCGAATCCCGAGACAGGCTATATCAGTTTAACCACAGTTTGAGCATTGCGGGCTGGTCTGTCATGGTTTCCTGTCTCTTCGTTACCGAATATTTTCTATTTTCCTTTTGATTTCGCTCTGTCGTTTATTCTTTCCTTCAATACCCTGCTGTCAGGAGAAAACTATTTTTCACAGGTTATTGATATCAAGTAGCCACTATGTGCCGGGCCTGTCGTCTTGGTTGTTTTCCTCTCGTTCTGTAAAAAAGCATTTGAATTCATAAGCAGGGAGTCACAGCCTGCTGGATGCTGAGCATAGGCAGTCTCTACACGTTCGGGAACGCTTCTATAACATGAGATTTGTACAAACACAGAATGAAACCTCTTCCTTCCTGACAAGAGAATGATTTAGAACCATCCAAAGCCAACTTCACGGTCTCTTATTATTTTTAAGGGGATATTGGTCATATCCACTTAGCTCTACCTGTAATTTAATAAGCCAAACCAAAACCAGGCCCGATGTAAGCATAGGCTTTCGCCATTTCAGAGACTGTTGCTCTCAGAACTCTAGAAGGCAGATGAAGGCAGCTGGAGGGGAGAGGGCTTGTTCAGAGATCCACGGAAGACAGCGGTTTACGTCCCAGTGCGTGAAAAACATAGGCAGTAAAAGAGGTGAGAGACGGCGATGAATCAATGGGCGAGATAAATGGCGCAGCAGAAAAGAAAGTAGTATGCATGCCCCCATCGACTCCCCATGTCTGTTAAGGCTGCTGGTGGCGTGAGCTGCACTCTAGCGCAGAAGTGCATGAAATCGGGTGACTTGCCGGTACCAAGCATTCCACAGTGAGGCTCCCGGCACCAGCAGGCCCTGCCGCTCACCACCGGACCAGAAAGGATATGCCAGAGACTCCTCTACACACATCACCGTCCTCAGTCCGAAGAATGGTATTTTCATTTGCTTGCTTCTGTTGTGGTAAGACGCCATGACCAAGGGCAAATTGGGGAGGAAAGGGTTCATTTCACTTCCGCTTCCAGGTCCATCACTGCCCATCACTGCCAGAAGTCAAGGGAGGAACTCAAGCAGGGAGGGAAACTGGAAGCAAGAACCAACTGAAGCAGAGGTCACAGAAGAATGCAGCTTACTGGCTCGATCCTCGTGGCTTCCGGAACCCGCTTTCTAATAGCTCCCAGGACCACCAACCCAGAGGCGGCACCTCAAGCATAACAATGTACCACAGGCTTGCCCAGAAAATGATCGGGGGGGACTTTTTCTCAATTGGGGTTCTCTCTTCCAAAACGCCTCCCAGTTGTGGCACGTTGACTTAAAACAAGCCAGCAGGGACGTCCAGAGGTCAGCTGGTGGGGAGGTGGGCACACAGGCCTTCTGGAAAGATACTGACGATAAGAGTACGTTCTTTTAAAATGTTGATTCAGATCTTACAACGTGCAGTTTCTAAAGGGGGTTTGTTTGTTGTTGGTTCGATTTTCTTCTTTTCCTTTAACCACAAAATCAATCCAGAGGGGGAAAAAAACTCTTGCCTATGTTTTTAAATTGCCCATTGAAGTTTAGGTAGAGAAAAAAAAAATCAAAAACAATCGGCTGAAGTAATTACCTAATGAATTCATGGAGAAAACAGCAGCCACAATAACAATTGACATAGAATTATAGAACAAAAGAGATATTTTGTTGCTTTTATTTATTTATTTTTTTTTTTGGTTGTTTGTTTTGAGTCAGTTTTGCTTTATATCTCAGGCTGGCCTTGAAATCAATGATCCTGTGTCAGTCTCCAGAGCATGGGGACCGGTTGGTGTGTGCCATCGTGCCTAGCAAAGGGAGCATTTTAAAGAGGCACATGACCAACAGAACAGAGACAGGATGGAATAAAGTAGGCGGAATAGGTGGTAGAGTGTGCCTGTCAAGGCGCACCACCGCCCAGCCTACGGATCATGCTGAGAAGGAGCAACTGAAGGCAAACAGGAAAGGTTCTGCCTCTCTGTCTTCCTAAGAGCAAGGCTGGCACACTTGATGAATCTTCCTTCTCCTCTCTGCCAGGAGGGAAAGACATCAACACCCCCAGAAACTGCAACCCACTTTCCTCAGCCCAGCAGAGGCCCTCATAAACCGGTGACAGTTTCAGAGAGTGAAAGTGTTCTGACCTCAGTAACAGCTTTTCCTCATGATGAGGCTCAATTCAGACTCAAATCCGTCACTGAAGGCTCTCTTCTGGGCCAGCGGCAGAAGACAGCAACACCTGCTAAGGGTAGGGGCTTGTGTTCTCTTTCTGTTATAAGGGAGATTTGTCATTTAGGAAGGGGTAAATGTATTTATTGGGATTTATTTCTTATAGATATTTTAATTTTCAATTTTTTATAATGGAGGGAAAATGCAATGACTGGTCAGCTTACATTACAATAAACCTTTCGCGCCTCCATGGAAGTTTCTAAGGACCAGTTTCTGCCAGTTTCTACCAGACTAGCCATCACTCCATGACCCCACATTCCTTCTCCCCAGCCTTTACAGCTTTGCCCATGTTTTAAAACAAATAGTTTTTCAAATCAATTTTTTAAACTTATCCTATGCCTTGGTTAGGATTTCTGTTGCAGTGAAGAGACACCGTGGTCATGGCAACTCTTATAAAGGAAAACATTTAATCAAGGTGGCAGATTACAGTTTCAGAGGTTTAGTCCGTTATCATCATGGCACAGAGCAGGGCGGTGTGCAGGCAGATGTGGTGCTGGAGAAGGAACTCAGAGTCCCACATCTTGTAGACACTGGGAGTAGACTGAGCATAGGAGAACAACTCAAAGCCCACCCCCACAGTGACACACTTCCTCCAACAAGGCCACACCTCCTAAAAGTGCCACTTCCTTTGGGGGCCATTTTCTCTCAAACCAACACAGCATATAAACAATGCATCTAATTATGACATTTTCGTACATATTCATACATATGTGTCCATGCACTTCATTCTAATTCGCCTACCTTCTCCATACTCCTGCCCATTCCAGTAGCTTCCTTCTCATCTCACAAACAAGCCTTCAGCTTCCACACTCAGTCGGTAATCGTTTCTTCCTATCCCCTTAAGATATTTCTCCCCTTTCATAGTCCTTTTTCTAGTTTCATCACACACACACACACACACACACACATATACACACACACTCGCACACACACATTCCCATGCATGAGGGAAAACATGAGTTATTTCTCTTCCTGAGTCTGACTTACTTTGCTTAACACAATGGTTTCCAGCCCCTGAGAAGTCTCGACTTCATTGTTCTTTACGGACGCATGAAACTCTCATGTGCATTTTCTTTACCCGTTCATCTGTGGATGGAGACCTAGGCCAACTCTGCTTCCTGGCTCCTGTGACTTGTGCAGCAATAAACGTAGACATGCAAGGGCCTCCCTGGTGTGCTGACTTAGAGTCCTTTTGACTACACCCAAGAGTGGATAGCTGGTCTACTTTTAGATTTTTGGGAACCTCCATACTGATAGCCACAGAGGCTGTACAAATTCCAATTGCCACCAGCAGAGCTTAAGGTTCCTCTTTCCCCACATCCTCCCTACCATCAGCTGTCATTTATTTTGTTGATAACTGTCATTCTGATGGAGTGAGATGAATTCTAATATCAGTTTTAATTAGCATTTGTCTGCTGGCTAAGGATTTAACAGCATTGTCTTTGAAAAGTATACACTCTTCATGCCTCCTTTTAGAAATAGTCCGTCTTGCTACTAATACAGTGTCCCCGCATAGTTCCTGTCGAGCATCCACCTACTGTGTGCAAAATTTGCCTGTTGAGTGACTTCCTTCTTTGCCATCACTGATCTAGCCAGTCCTCAGGTTGTTCTCGGGGCTAATTCTGTAGTCTTTTTATTTTTTAAGAGAAATATACTTACAGTGCGATACATAAAGGAATCAATGTGCCTCAGTAGCCGAAAACCCAAGTCAATTTGTCTGAACAACCAAGCAAATGTATTAACTAGCTTAAAGAGAAACAACCACAACCATAAGCCGAGGTTGTGTGACCTCACATCACGAGCATTCCCCCTTTGCCTGACTTAGTGTCTGTATTATATCAGGTTTTCACTGCACAGGCTTTGGAGAGCAAGAACAGCTGTAGCGGGACCACGCTTAGATCCAGACCATTTTAGTTATGCTGGGAAATGACACACCAACGATTATCATGCATCGTTAGCCTTACACACACCAAAACTAAATTGTGTGCTCCTTTTCACACAATCTCCATTCCTGTGTTCAGGACGATGAGCGAGCCCTTCTGTCTCTATGGCCAGAGTAGTGGGGATGGCAAAAAAAGAAGCCCGGAAGACATACTATAACTCTGCTTTCATGGTGTATCCCTCTTCTTCATGAAGACTAGTAATCAAAATAAGTACCACAGACAAGTCTGAAATTTCGCTCTCCTTCCTTCTCTCTATCCTTCTCTCTCTCTCTCTCTCTCTCTCTCTCTCTCCCTCTCATTTTTCTTTTCTGGAAACCTCATTTCACACTCACCATTCAAAATAAAACTTAATAATCATGGATCACATATATTAAAAGAAATATTACCCTGTACCATCCAAATGAGCTCAGGTAGCTTTAAGTGTATATCAGTGTAAAAGCACAATCCTCACCTTAATGGAAATAAGAGAGAATTCTTTCTGGAGCCAAATACGGTGATCATGGCCCAAGAACACAGAAGCCGTTCTCCTCAAATACTTGGCATTGTTCTAGAAGTGTTTGCATGAGACTTTACTCCTTGCAGAACAAAGACAGACATAACCCAAAGTGCTTACAAAATATATCGGCAGGGATAGCATGCAAGTGGGTTTCGACAAAGTGGGAGAAATCTCTGCAGTAGATTTCACAGGTCTACTAATGACACGCTTGGCGTTTGATCATTGAAAGCTGATCTAAGGATTCAGACAGTCACACAGGATGTTAGGTCATACATGGGTGTGGACAGTGGGAAGCTTTCAGGGGAACTGAAATCACAGACGATAATTTAGCTCTGCTCTGGATCTCAAAGTCTAAGAACAGGACCTTGTAGAATCTTTATCATGAGTATAGCTGCTCTCTCTGCCCCCCCTCCACTACTCTCCTCGTTTCTCCTTTCCTCTTCACTCCCCTTCTCCCCTCGCCCTCTGCCTTCCTCTCTCCCTCCCCCCTCTCATTTTTCTCTTCCAGAAACTTCAGTTCACACTCCCCATATCAAAGCGCTGACAATCACAGATTGCACAATTGTTGAATTAATCATTGTGATCAAAGGGATGAAAGTTTTGCCTGAGCTCCACGATCCATCCCTGAAATTCAGGTGAAATCCAGCTCCCTGAGCCCTCAAAGATGATCCCCTTCCAAAAGTAAGGATTCTTAGGCCAAAGGAATGGTTGGCAAATGTATTTAGTCAGGGTTCCCTAGAGAAACAGAATCAATAAAATTAACATGTAGCAAAGGCAATTTTTCAGACTGTGTTACCCAGTAGAGTCTGGGAGTTCAACAATGGCTATTACACCACAGAGGTCAAGGATACAGGAAATGCTCGGCCCAGAACTCTGAATATCTCAACACTCAACAGTCCAACCCAGCAACGAAGGACTCGTGGAGAGGTTCTGGACTTCAGTCTACACGGCAAATCAGAAGAGGCTGATTCTGCTATCAGCAAAAGACCTCAACAGTGGTAGCAACAGGGTGGATGAACTCTCCAGCAAGAGAAGGCAAGCAGACAAAGAATAAAGTTCCCTCCTTCTGTCTCCCTTTTATCTGGGGTGCCGCTGAAAGGCATTGCCTACATTTAGAACAAGTTTTCCCACTTCCAATAATTTAGTCAAGAATTCCTCACAGGAGTGCCAAGGCTTGCCTTTCAGCTGATCGCAGTTCCCGTCAAGCTGACAACCAAGACTAACAATCAACACAGGAACAAAATAGCATCCGACATAACGCAGATCATATTCAATAATAATTACATCAAAATTCTTGGCAATCTAATAATTACTTATAATTCTCTTTAAAAGAAAATTTATGCAACACTTCGTCTGTAGATCTGAACTCTTCCTTGGCCAATTTGTTTCTTCAAGCTAATGTAGAGAACATTGGATTATAAAAACCTCAGTTACAGAAACCAAATTTTCCACTATGGCCCTGCTATTTAGTGATTGCATGGTTGCACCATTTTCTTGGTCACATGCATAAGATGATTAGTAACTCTTAGTGTGTTCTATTAGATAGGGTGATGTACACAGAGGCCGAGACAAGTGCAAGTGCTCCAGAAATAGCCCCTCCCCTTTGGGAGACAGGATATAGGCTGCTAAGAAACGGTTGTGGTTCTTATGTGGCACATATTAACAGAATATTCTTTTAACAAAATTAAAGGTAAATACTATAATGATGTTTTACTTGCTGCTTCCTAACCTAAAAATAAACCCGTATTTTGCTGTTAATTAGGCATTCTGTCAAAAGGACTTACATTCTTTTCAAATCTGAGGTAGGGAGCGATTGAGAGACGGCTTTATCGTTAGTAAGATGGGGAGATCTGCAAATATGGAAATATATTAACCGCTAACATGTTCTTACACTAGCTACGCCACTTTCCTGGAGGTCATGTGGCACGTCTGCACATAATGGTACTGAATAGCACCTACTCCTTGCTATTTTATAGATATTGTTTAATGAGTGATAAATAAGTGTGAAATAACTTGTCATTCATGTATACATAATCTTCTATTTAAACTTTATCAAAGTGTTGGACTAATGTGAATTCATTTTAATTGCTACTTTTAAATTGGTGTGTATGTACCTTAAAGTTCTCATATTCCCTTTGTGGCAGACACGGCAGCAACGTTTCCTGAAGATGGCTCCAGTCAAGGTATAAATGGATGTTGAAATCCAAGAAAAAAAAAAAGGCATACTCACTGTTAGGAATATTTCCTAACCGAGCTCTCTGACGACGCAAAAATTCCCAATCAAACCAAATCAAAACAAGCCAAATTAAGAAATATCCAGGTTTAATGGAAGATCTGCACTCTCGGGTGGCCCCGAGGGGGAAACGGGAAGCCGCAGAAAAGCGACCCCTGGGAGGAAGAAAGGGGGGACCACATGTTCTTCTTTTGGGGGATCACTTAAGTACCCTAGGGAGTGGTCCTGACCCCACCCCCAGGGAGGAATCAGGACTGGCCTGCTGAGATTTGAAGTTCAGATTTGTTCTGAAATCTGCAATAAATCATCAGTGTACAAAATTTTATCTACCCATCCCCCACCTGCCTGAGTATTCCCAGTGAAAAGTCCTCCTTGGGTCTAACCCCAGGAGAGTAAAATGTGAACATCAGAGCAAACAGTTGCAGTGCCGGTTGTACAGAAGACCCATCACCTTGAGAATTTCTCTTCCCACCTGAACGAGAAACAGAAAAGGCAGCCCTCTCGTCGCTGTGGCAACCACACCACCAAGGCTGGAGAGCAAATGTGCCTGAGCGGGTCGCGCACCCCTCCAGCTTTGTGGATGCTGTGAATGCGAAGACGTCTCAGATTATCAAATTGGTGGATTCATCTGGCGGGGAAGATTGGAGCTGTGATCACGCCACAAAGACAGGGCTGCTTTGTGTCTGGCAAGAACAGGAAAACACCCCTTTGTTGAAGCTGACGGGCTTTTAATGACCAACCTCACAGCGTGGCAAATAGCAGCAACACAGTATCAAACACTTCCATTCTGTTTTAAATTCTAAGGAACAAGGTTGCTACACTTGGATTAGTAAACCACCACATCAATCTGCAGTGAAGTTTGCAAATTTAAGATGAACACAGAAAAACTTTCAGAATACAGCCCCAGGAATGTTAGGCCGTACTGGGGAATATTGCTGAGACAGACGTTTGTTGAATATTAGAAGCCACGTGAACAAACATGGTGTTGGTAAAGGAACAGGTTTTTCATTTATTTTTCCCTTTGTTATGTTTGTTTAATTTTTTTACCTTTAAAAATATTCATAGGGCAAGAATAGGGAACGTGAAGCAAATTGGAAAGAGACCGATCTTCGTCAGCTGACGGGTACATCAGGAATTCTCAGATTATTGCTCAGGAGGGCAAAGCGGGTGCTTGCAGTCTCCCTGAAGCTACTGGGGATGGAAGCCTCATACATATGCATGTGTCTGAGAGACCAAGAGGTCCCCCACTGAGCATCCCCCCTCCTGCCCCAGAATCTTTCTGCAGAATGCTTTCTCTGTGGCATTTTCCAGTCTGTCTGGCAGAAGGCACAGCAGCTTGTGGCAAGTCTTCCAGAAAAAGCCTTTAAAAACGAGGCTCAGTGTGACACAGGATCAAGCCTGGGGACCCCGAGTATGGTGCCGACTTTTTAGAGACAACATCAAATGTCTGATCTGTGAAAGGAAGGATTAATGAGTAAAAAGAAAGAATAAGTGGACTTCATGAAAGTTTAAAACTTTCTGCTCTGTGAAAGCTATCATCAAGAGACTGAGAAGACAGGCTGAAAACTCCAAGAAAATACCTGTCAAAGGCAAGTGTGAGAAAGAACGGTTATCCAAAATACACAAGGAACACTCTCGTTCATGTGTGCACATGTAAGCTTGCATCTGCCCGTGGACCCTAGAGATCCGCCCAAGGACAACTCAGAAGCCATTCGCCTTGTTCTAATGAGACGGGGTTTTTCATTTGAAATTAAGGATCCTCAGCTTGCCTGGGCTCACAAAGGGCACTCGGTTGGTTGCCACTGACCCCAGAGACCTGCCTATCTGTCTCTCCTGTGTCGTGATTACAAGAGCCCACAACCATGGCAGGCTTGTGACGTGGATGCTGGTGTCCAAACTTAGGTCCTCATTTTAACAGTTTTAGTCAACAAGATATGCAGATGATAAATGGACATATATAAGGTTAGTACATGCCCCATCATTAAGAAACTACAAATTTAAACCCCCATGAGGCATCACTGCATATCACATGGTGTTCTATCACAGCAATAGAGAAGTAAGACTTGAACTTGTGGTACAATAGCTATGGTTCTTCATTTCTGAATATAATTTTATTATATATACAATATTATTAAGTAGAATGTTTAAGGTATATGCAGAACTTAGGGATACTGTATCCTGCATGTGTGTGTGTGTGTGTGCGCGCGCACGCGTATACATGCATGCCCAAGTTTACTCATGTGTACTGAAGGTGGGGATGAGGAAAAGAACTCCAAAGATAGATATTATCTTTATAACAGCAGGTTCATCATGTATCTATGTAGAAGGAGTCTTCAGTTTAGCCAGTATAGGGAAGATTCAGAGTAAATCTATTCCTGTGTTCCTTTGCTCTCAATCTCCCCAAACTTTGCAGTTACTTAATGACTGACTAATTGAAACTTCCCTCCCAGATGGTTCATGTGGGGTGGGTCAAAGACTGAGTTGTCAAAAGATTCACTACCCAGAGGCAATATGCAAATACAGAGCTCATGCAAGGAAAGTTAAAGTCACAGTGAATAATTCAAGTGATAATCGTCCTCAACTTTGCCAATGTTTGAAGACCAGTCAGAGTCTCCAAAATGAGGAAATTACTAACGAGTGAACAACAGAGGTCTCCACTATAACTTTCAGAAATGTGAATTTATTTGTACCAACTGTGCTGTAATCAAAGCACGCAGACCATAGTCTTTCAAAGGAATGACTCTCTCTTTCTGCAATAATAAAGGAATTTAAAATAAAAATCAGCATTGGCAGAAAAAGAAAAAATAAATATTAGAATGTTTAAACTGTCCTGCTAAATTTTTTAATATAGCTTTGTCAATACCCATCTCATTCTCTTTCCTCAACTCCCTGTCTTCTGCCTTCCATCTGCCCATGGTTTCTGGGTGTTTTCCATTCCTTGTTAGCTCCAGATTAACCCTGTTAGCTTACTTTGCAAAATAAAATGCAAAAAAAATGTGTTTATAGTGATATAATGGGGGGTGGAGGGAGAAAGAGAAATAAATTTAATGCATGCTATAGAGGGATGTTCAAATCAACAGTAGAGGAAAAATTTATTATTCAGTAAAAAAAAAGCCTTTAATTGAGTAGCTATAGATCTGGACATTGTCCTTATTTAATAACATAAAATATAAATAAGTATATTACAAGATAATTAAAACTATAAACCTTTGAAGCTGGAGAGATGGCTCAACCATTGAGAACACTGGCTGCTCTTCCATATAACCTGAGCTCAATAGCCAGTCCATGACAGCCCACAACTGTTTGGAACTCCAATTCCAGGGGAATGCCCTGTTCTGACCTCAGTGAGCACTAAGAACACAGATGGTAAAACAACAGCAACAACCAAAACACCCTATAAACCTTAAAATTACATTTAAAAAATAGTGACAGTAAATATAGAACAATTTTATTACCACTTGGAGCTGGCGAATGCATTTTTAAAAAGCCAAAAGAAAAAAAAAAGAGGAAAAGAAGAAAACCACCCAAATTGAATGTTCAAAAGATTTAAACTATTTGAAAAAGACTTTACAACAAAAGCTCAATAGTAGAAAGGGAAAAAATCCAAGTACTGGCAACATTTTCAAAAGACAGAGCTTTGCAGTTTAAACATCTATAAAAAGTTACTATTTCAAAATTTATATTAAAAAAGACTAACTATACAATAGAAATATAAGAATAGACTATACAGGAATGGTTTGTAGAAGAAATACAAGTAGCTAGTAAGTGTATTTGAAAAGATGCGTGGTCACTGAACAGTATATTAAATACCGAAAAATATGACAGTATGATTGGTGAACACTAATCACATTGATGCCATCAGTGCCAAAAGTCAACCACAGCGAGGAAAGCTTTGATACCTTATATAGTGGCATAAATAAGTAACGTATATAAGTATTTTTCGATGGAATGCATGTTACACAATGGAACTCTAAACTGTTGAGAAGGGGCAGCCCCATTCCCAGCCCCTTCGTGGTTCACCCTCCTTCCGTTCTAGAAGGGCAGCTGGCTGGAGGGACCTTGCTAGGCTTCTACAGTGACTTCCAGAGTGTGGGGACCAGCAGCTGGGATTTTGGCAAGTACGGGTGCTATAGATGCAGGCAGCAAGATGGCGGGCTTTCACATGGAAGTGTAGATGTGGTGGTTTATGTCGCTTCCTTTGGGCTGACTGGCTTCTCAGAGGTAAACACTGACCATAGAAGCTTCGCTCCTGCGTGTGAAGGAGTGTGAGGAAATGATGCATTCCTTCTGGGGGAAGCTTTGGGTAGCCACATACCCTGAATTATAGTATATAATATAATATTGGATTATATTAACCCAGATTCCTAACATTGAGGCAGTCTCTCTCTTTCCTCTTGAAAAGACGGGGAGGGATATTATGAATGTGGTTTTTAAGCATGTACATACTCACATAAACTTGCCATAACACTGATTTATCCTAACACTTCCCATAAGAAACAGTTTTATATTTCAACAAGTAAACATATATACCCACAGGCTGAGAAATGGCTGCTTGTTTTTACTCTGCCACACGGATGATCATCCCTTTGCGTGGACGGAATCATCTTGGTCTATTTGAGCTGGGAGGCAATTGGTAAACAGTGTAAATCTGTACTGTTCTGAGGGCCAAGAAATCCAAGACGGAGGTGTGTGGTAAGAGCTGCCTTCCTGTATGTGGTACCTTATACCTGCAACCTAGAAGGATGAAAAGGCAAACAAAAAACTCTTTTATGAACTACTCAGCTTACTCTCAAGGGTTCCAACCTCAGGACCTAATCACATTCCAAAGACCCCACCTCTTACACAGTCACAAAATGAGAAGGGTCCAAAGGATCCAAAGGGTTCAAAGGGTCACCATTGCAGCTCCATTTCTCCTGGCGACAGAAGAGGCTGCACTGGGCTCTCCCCAGAAAACCACTCATAAACTCCTGACTTTCCACTGTCTTTCTTTATTATTTTTTAGAATATTCTAAAAATATTGTGTCTATTAATAATTTATCTCCTTGGATGTCTGTGCACCGTGCCTGTTGCCCTCAGAGGCAAGGAGAGGCCATCAGATCCCCTCGAACTGTGGTTACAGATGCCTGTGAGCCACCATGGGGTTACTAGGAGTAGAGTCTGGGTCCTCTGTGAGGACAATCAGTGCTTTAATCACTAAGCCATCTGTCTCCAGTCCCCATTATCTTTATTTTTTAGTGCTATTTAATAATGCATATATACTGCTAATAACATTCATTTGAACTGTAAGTCTAACTACTTACTGTTGGACTCTAGAATCCAATCACCAAGGAGGAGGAGTCACCCCCCCCCCCAGAGACTGTTTCTCACCACCACAGCTGATGTAAAAGCATAAGGATTTTATTAATTCTGTCATGACAGGGTCTTCCAGCATTTGGGAGGCCAGAAGACCTCAAATCGCTGGTACAGGCTATTTTTAAAGCAATAAGCCACAGGAGGAAGGGGGTTGTTCTTTAACTATTATGATTGGCTTATTCAAAATGGCTATTACCAATAATTGGCTGGAGAGTGGTTGCCAGAGCAGATGAGGTAAAGGGAAACTTCTGAAGGTCTCTTTGCCCCTTTCTCCAGGGACTAAGTCAAAACATCAGTAACTGAGTCAACACCTAAGGGTTATCTTGCCCCTATTCAGGGAGATGGAAAGTTCCCAACATCTCAGTACATGCATGTCTAGCTGTTATGTCCTTGGTCCCCAGGGGAGGAGGGGAAGTACTGAGAGTGTTCAGAAATGGCTTCAGAATTGTCTTCACGTGTTACACTACCAGTTCTACCAAGGTGGGAGACACCCCTTTGCTTTCTTTTTCCAAGTCTTCTTTTTCAAGAACATTCAACTTTCTATTCCCTAGCCATGTTTTATTGCCCTCTAAGTTTATAACTCGGGGCTGTGTTATCATTTCTATTTCAGTGTTAGGCACCTGCATTGTTTTCTTGTTGGGAAAAGAAACTGGAATTCTCTGGCAGCCTTTCTGCAACTGGTGACTCCTATGGCCTCAAAGTCAATGCATCACACATTTTACCTAACCATTGTGATTGTATCATGATGAAAATGCTTTCACCATCGAACCTCACTGTGTTTAGCTGTATATTTTTTTCTTATATAAACACATATTTTATCCATTAATTACCACCTTTGTTTACTGATCGGATACTTCTATTTTTATACAATTATTTGTAAAACACATAAACATAAAGGAAAACACAAGAGACATGGATTCAACTCAATTAAAAAAGCTAATCCCCTCAGGCCAATTCCCTTCTCAGTTCACAGACTGTCTATGCTGTGAGACAATGGTCTGTGCCTTGTCACTTGTATTTTAAATAAACGCTGATTGGCCAGTAGTCAGGCAGGAAGTATAGGTGGGACGACCAGGCACGAAGTAAGGAGAACAGGAGAATTCTGGGAAGTGGAAAGATTCAGTTTGCAGTCATCACCCAGACAGAGAGGAAGCCAGACACAGAGCAAGCAAGATGTGGCTGCCTTGCCAAAAAAAGGTACCAAGCCACGTGGCTAACAAAGACAAAAATTATGGGCTAATATAAGTTACAAGAGTTAATAAGAAGCCTGAGCTAATAGGCCAACCAGTTTATAAATAATGTAGACCTCTGTGTGTTTCTTTGGGACTTAATGGCTGTGAGACCGGGTGGGACAGAAAACTCAGTCAGCATGTTTATTCCTGTAACTTACTTTCATGTTTTGCTTTGCATTCAATTGTTTATCTTATAAAATAAAATATAGTTTAGCCTGTGTGTGTGTATCTACAGTTTAGCTCACAATGCTAAACTGCTTTAAAATACAGCTGTATGGATTTCCTTTGCCATCAAAAGGCTATGTCTTTCCAGTACTAAACAGCTTTCCAGATATTTTATATTAACCACCCTCCTCTTTCTCTCTTCCCCCCTTTCTCCCTCCCCCTCTCTTTCACAGAGAGATAAAGAGAGACAGAGAGACAGAGAGAGAATAAACTGTGTTATTCTCTGTGTGTAATATGATATCTCTGTGGCAATAATTCATTCTTGTTGAGCCATCAAAAGGATTAAGCTCTTACTACATATTTAATGGGCTTTTAAAACCTTTTCTTTCTTTCCTGAATTTATTGTTTATGATTTTTGCTTGGTTTTCTTTGTATTCTCTGTTTCATTCTCACTAATGTTCTGCATGAATTTTTCCTGTATCCTTATTAGCCATACCTGCGTGGTTTGTCCATTGTGTGTCTTGTATTTTGCTTTCGTCATAGCATCTTTGAGTAAACTATTTTTATAATACATTTTTTTCTTTTATGGTTGGTGTTTTTTTTTTACATTTCTTTTAAGATTAAGAAAGATATTACTGGGGCTGGAGAAATAGCTCAGTGGTTAAGAGCACTGACTGGTCTTCTGGAGGAACCAGGTTCTATTCCCAGCACCCACATGGCAGCTCATAAAGGCCTGTAACTCCAGTTTCAGGAGACTGAACTCCTTCACACAGACATCCATGCAGGCAAAACATGAATACACATGAAATAAAAGTAAACTATCAAAAAATGAATATTTCTTTGCTTTGAAATTCCAAATGCATTCCCCTTTCACTCCTCGGAAAACTGCTGTGCCTTCCACCTACAAATATAACATTATAATTCACTTTTGAGCATGAAGTCATTTTAGTTCCTCATATAGATGTGAACTGTCCTAATAGGTTTTGTTTAAAAGGCCATTTCTTCCCCATAGCTTTTCAGAACAGATTCTCTTATGTTTAAAATCCATACACCTTTAGATGTGGTGTTGATGCAGTTCATCTACTTTATCACTGTATTTGGGATGCTTCAAACAGCAGTTCACAGTCAGTTAATATTTTTATTTTTATAGTTTGATGGTAATATTCATTCCACATTCATTGACATGCTTTAGCTGACATGGCTACTCTTCCATCTTTATATATATATAAGACTTGTGTACAAAAGGTAATAGCGGAAAGAAACTTGATTCTGAACAAGGAAACTAAGCATGCGACGAGGGTGACTAAATCATAGCAATGCTAATTTTATTATTTAAATCACTATAATATCCCTGACGGTTTGAAGCAAAAATTATAGCCACGCCGAGTATTTTCTTGCAGAGAGCACTGCGAAGACAGTGGAAAATGAGAAGATTAACACAGAAAGCCATCAAAACAGTAAGGGGATCTACAGACTTTGCTGACTCCTGCCCACCTGGATTAGTTGTGCCCACCTTATGAAGGGGCTTGCTGAGTTTGCACGGGGGGAAAATAATTAAGACTTATGGGATTTTCAACATATATGGAAGTAAAATATGTGCCACTCCATAAAAAAATTAGAAAAGGAGAAAAACATATAATTTTATGCTTATTATTCTACATGTTAACTCAGTGACATTGAAATGAAGCCAACGGTAAGGAAAGCTCTGCACTGTATGGCTCATTGTAGCCACTGAAATAAAATGTAAATGTATTTAGTTATCCAAGAGTGAGAATTAGATGTCACCCAAACCATCACTGAGAGTCCATCTCACCCTAATCACAATGGCTACCAAAATAAAACAATCAACAATGAAAAGCCAGCTAGGATGTGGACTAAAAGGAAGCCAGGTACCTGGTGGGTGAGCATGCAAATTAGCCCAGCCACTATGAAAATCAGCGTAGTGGCTCCTCCAAAAACTAAACATAGGGCTAACACATGATCAAGCTAGCCCACTCCTGGGTTATATCCAAAAGAAATAAAATCAGCATAGGTAAAAGATCCTTATAGATCCATTTATTCCAGCATAATTTATGATATCTGAGCTTTGAAATATTCCTGTGTTCATCTGTAGATAAACAGGTACGAGAAATATTATGTAGCTAGGTATATACAGATAGGTAGATAGATAGATAGATAGATAGATAGATAGATAGATATAGATGATAGATGGACACACAGAGACAGACAGACAGAACGATATAATTAAAAACACACAGAGAGAAAGTGAACCATTATAACAAAATGAAGTGTTCCCATGGTGCCATTTGTGGGGAAATGGGATAGATGAGAAATCACGTACAGTAAAATAACCAAGGCATAGAAAGCCAAGCATATTTTCTCTCAAACAGATATGGTGCATGATTAATAAAAGCTCAGGGTCAGAAATTGGGGTTCAACCTGAAAATCCGAAAAGCAAAACAGCCAGCCACTGGCTCTTACCTCAACCTTAGTCTGAAATGGCGATTCTACCTCCAGGAGTCTCAGAAGGAGACTGTGTCTGAGAGCTGTTTCCTACCACTTTATAATCCTCTCTAGGGCTTAGATTAAAGGCGTGCTACCCCCATCATTAAAAGCACGCACCGCCCAGTTTCTATGGCAACTAGTGTGGCTACAGAATTAAAGGTGTGTGTCATTATGGCTACTGAGATTAAAGGTGTGTGTTACCATAATCTGGTCTGTAAGGCTGACCAGTGGGACTGTTTCAGGCTCAGCTCTTCAGCAGGCAGTCTTTATTTGTTAAAATACCATTGAAATTCCACTACACAGGTCAGCTAAAATAAAAGTTAAAAACAGCCTGCGTTGGAAGCGGTAGATGAGTTACTTAGAGAAAGGTAAAGTGACCAGGAGTTAGTCAGGAGGATTGATATAGTCAAAGCAATATATATGCCTGCATCTATATGTCACAGTGAAACCCACT
The DNA here is from genome assembly GCF_014885135.2 of Alexandromys fortis. Classification (NCBI taxonomy): domain Eukaryota; kingdom Metazoa; phylum Chordata; class Mammalia; order Rodentia; family Cricetidae; genus Alexandromys; species Alexandromys fortis. Next base: position 3,092,419 of record NW_026067917.1, on the reverse strand, counting down.
AACATGCACGATAAATACAGACTGTTCGCTATAGCACTAAAAATGCAAAGCAGTAGCCATGTGCAATGTGTTGGTGTGCTCAATCATCCTTGGATCCTGCTCACATTTCCCTGCACCTGACTCTGATGAAGAGCAGGCAAATGCAGCTTCTGCAAATAGACGCAGGTGTCCACAACCTGGGTGTGATTTCCAAGCCAGTGGGGTTAGCAGTTGTCCTCATTCCCACTCCCGGTAAACGTGGCCTCTCAGGTGGCTGGGCTTTTGCATGAATCCAGGAAGAGGTTTCGGGCAAGTCATTTGGCGGAAGATGCTGCTTTCTCTGTGGCTGCGTCCCGGGGCTTGACCGCGAGAGCCAGTCTAAGCGAATCCTCCCCGGAGAGGATGACTTTCTCACCTACAGTCATCTTCGTGGTCATCTTCTGTGTGCAGTCTCTAGCTGCCGTGCTGCAAAATGGCTTCATGGTCGCTGTGCTGGGCATGGAGTGGGTACGGAGCCAGGCCCTCCCTGCAGGTGACATGATTGTGGCCTGGCTAGCTGCCTTCAGGGTCTGTCTGCATGGACTTGCGATCCTAAACAACTTCCTGAACTTCATGTTCGGGAGCAGTAATTACTATTTTGGGACCCTCTGGGACTTCACCAACACCGTCACTTGCTGGCTTACCGCCTGGCTTGCCGTCTTCTACTGTGTGAAGATCTCTTCTTTCTCCCACCCCGTCTTCTTCTGGCTGAATTGGAGAATTTCTCGGTCAGTGCCCAGGCTGCTGCTGGGATCCTTGATCCTTGGCGGCCTGTCAGCCATCTCCACAGTCACTGGAAATACAGTTACCTCGCAGATGATGGCCCGTGAAAACTGCACATTCAATTACAGAGTAAGGGTGTTCTTTCAGTATTACCACCGCTGTCATGCAATGCTGATGAGCGGTACTCCGTTCTTCCTGTTTCTGCTCTCCATCATTTTACTAATGTTCTCACTCTACTGGCATCTGGGGCAGATGAGGCACCACAGACCCAGACCTCATGATCACAGCACGCAGGCTCACACCACGGCTCTCAAGTCCCTTGCCTTCTTCCTCATCTTCTATACGTCCTATGTCCTGCTCCTGTCCATTTCTACCACACATGTCATAACTATCTACAGTTCCTGGCGCTGGGCCTGGGAAGTGATCACCTACACAGGCATCTCCCTGCATTCCACCATTCTGATGCTCAGCAGCCCCAAGATGAGAAGGGCCCTCAGGATGAAGTTCTCCAGCCTCTGTGTTGCTGGCTCATAAGACGCGAAGGGCCCTGGACAAAGAGTGGCTCCACTCTCCAGATATCAGTATCAACAACCTGTTCTCTAATGAATAGCGCCTTTCGCAGCAGGAATTCATAGGATCTCAATGCTCTCCCTGCTTATTCAACCCCACCTCTTCCATGCTTTGCTATTTCTTTTCCCCCTTTTCTCTGTTTCTCTGGCTGTTCCTATTCGTTCTCTGGTATAGGTCACATTGGCCTCCCCTGACATCCTCATTGCTTATGGGTCTCTAAACAATATTCTTTGAAAATTTAAAGTATTGGTCTACCCTTATTTATGAATAACCGTGACCAATGTCAGTTGACTCTCCGAGCAAACTAAAGTCTGGTAATAGATTCCTCAACGCTGTTGTTCTGGGACACTCAGCCAAGCTCCTCACTCCTGCTTTGGTTTCAGATCAGTCTCTATGGTACAGCTTCTACTATTGTCCCATGAGACCTTGCCTTCTATCTCATGTTCTTTTGCCACCAGAGAACAGGCATTTCCCAGCTCCTTCATCCTTGTTACTCCCTACTTTGCTTTTCCTGTCAGTCGCTGCCATTTCTTTTTTTGTTATGCATCACGTAAGACTAAATTCCATCATGGAGATTAATCTTATACAAAGCTGCGGACATGCGTCAGTTTTGCCCCATTATGGATCCTATCAATGGCTTTGTGTGCATGCTTAAGTTGAATTAAACGGGGTTGTATGATGTGCGAATGTCAAATTTTGTCCAGCAGAAGATAGATGACAGCAAAGGAAATCCTCAACAATTCTTCATTTTAATAACCCTGCTCTTCTTATCTGTCCACCCTGGAAGAGGCACCTACATGGTGTTGCCTAGGCTTGTCATCGCCAGACTGGAATTTGTGCCCAGTGGTCCACTGGAAGAAGAAAACATATATATGTAGGAGTCTCTATTCGTATATGATTTTATCTTCTCCTATAAATTTCCAGTTTTCTGTGTATTTGTAGTTTATATAATATATCAATGTGAGATATGTGTATAATTACGAATAAATATGAACATGATAATATCTTGGACATCCAGGCCGCTATAAAAGATAGAACATTAGAATTATCATGCTCTTATTAACCTATTTTTCAAAACAAGGAACATGCCCAAAGGAAGTCAGTCTCCTGTCACAATATCATAAGGGACCAATATGTCAAAGAATGGGATCTTAGATGTATGTACTTAATAACAGTTTCAAAACATCGCAGAGTGGATAGAGTAATGGGAAAAATAAGGTGAAATTACAGTCAGCCATTAACACTCTTTCCTCGAGAACTGGTTTTACAAGTAAGCCAGAATCCGTAATAAAACGGAAGGGTGGAACACTTCAGTCGGCCAGCCAGATTTAACTCCCACCTATGGAAAAAGCTCTTCCAACCTCAGAATGCATCTGTTTGCTGTGCAGACGTGAAATACATCAAAATGGATCCTCTTCTGGTTTCAAACTAAATCTCAATAAGATTAAGAGTATGTTTTCTAGTCACAATCGGATGAAAGTAGGGATCTATAGCAGGAAAATACCTAGAAAATGATTGGAGGCTTAGATTTTAGGTAACATGATCAGGAGAGTCAAAATGGAATCTAGAAAATGTAGGCTGAATGGAAACGAAAAGGAAGCATTTGCAAGTGTGTGGGACGCTACGACCGTGAGATGCTACCGGAATGAACCAACACTAAGTATGCGTGTTCAAAGAAAGAGCTCAAATCAGATTCACCTCAGCAAAGTTGAAATAGGGGAGCAGTAGAAAGGCAGAAACATCAGGGAAAAAATGTAATTAACAAAAGTCAAAGTGAAACTAACGAAGCAGAGTGCTGAAAAACAGCAGACAAGATAAATGAACCAAAATTGGTAAGATTGATTATTCTTTAGATGCATTGACGGGTGGTAGGGGGCAAACTGTCCACTGCAAGGATGGGAGAGGTAATATCTCTTCATTTCAGAAATAGTAAAAAGAAAATAAGGGGCTATTTGGACAACTTCACACAAATAAGTTGAACACTGTCGGAAACACATTGGCAGTCCTGCCTCAGGTTTCCTTCAAGCTAGTTTCCTCAGACTGTAGTCCTCCATTCAAATCAGGACTGACAGCAATGTGGGGCCTTTGCAGGGCTGTGGTTCTGGAAACTCCCCTCAGCAGTAACCCTGGGATTATCACTTCTTTTTTATGCTGAATCTCATGTTCCCTGGGCCTTATTATTTGACAATTTTGTTGGTTTTTCTTTCCTTAATTTTTTGTTGTGGTAAAACCCAGTCTTTCACTTCCAAATCATCAGACATCTAACTGGCTCCCACCTACTCTTTTAAAATGGTGTTTAAGAGTATGGTTTTTGTTTTTTTGAGAAATTATATATATTTCTCAATATAATATATTTTATTTTCCTTTCAAACTTGATTTATAAGTTTCCTGGGTACTTAGGAAGAGCTTTTATTGTTGGCTCCCAACCTAACCCCCAACACACCAAGGCATTTCTAAATCACCTGCCTCTGATTGGCTATAAACTATCATTCTTCCAAGTATGTTTTGATATATCTTCCTGAAGACATTATGGTTTCATCATGTTTATCTATATACTCTTATTTTTGTAGGAATATGAATAAAGAGGAAATGGAAAATATAATTACCAACAGAAGCACAATTAATAAAAATTCAAAGAAAGGCATTGGGACTCAACCTGATGGTCAGAAAAGCAAAACAGCCAGCCACTGGCTCTTACCACTACCTCTGTCCAAAATGGTGATCCTGCCTCCAGGTATCCCAGAATGAGACTGTGACTGAGAGCTGTTCCCTCCCATTTTATAATCCTCTCTATTTCTGGGATTAAAGGCATGCACCACCCGGTTTCTATAGATGTATGTTATTACTGCCTGGCCTGCAAAGCTGACCGGTGGGGGCTCTTTTACTCTCTGATCTTCAGGCAAGCTTTATTTATTAAAATACAATGAAATGCCACTATATTTCTCCTTTTTGTCTAAAATAAAAAAGGCTATAACTATTATAAGAAAAGCTATATACAATAACTAAAATAACTATATACAATATATGCAGGCAATAAATAAATCAACAATGTCTAGTACATTTGATTTGACAAATCCAGAAAAAATATTCCATAACTATCCTATCTTGGTGAGTCCAAAGTCTTGTACCTCATATGCTTTCTATCATAACTATCCAGTCTTCAACTCTCTCAGAGACCCAAGAAGGAAATAATATTAACTGAGTAAGCAGGAAGGATAAGAAAGACACTTCCAAAAAATTTGAGTAATGACAGAAACAGCTGGCTGCCTGGGCTGTCATCCAAAGTTCCTCTGCAATGTTGAGATATCCATCTTTGGCCCACAGGCCTAACATATCCAACAGACTTTTCTGTGAAGCAGGATATTTTGTGTCCTGCTTCTCTAATTAGGACAGCATATGTCAGCAGTTGAGTCAGGGACATTTTCTTGCCCAGTGGAAGAAAGTTAAGGTAACTCCATGTGAAGTTTCTTTGATGTCCATCATCTTCTCTGAAGTAGATTGGTGCTGCCAGTAACAGACCTATGTCTCATTGTCATAACAAAGAAAGAAGAACCTATGTTTTTAAAACATTTTAAATGCCACATTTTGTAGATCTCTGAAGTATTTGAAGGTGACCTATCTATATAAAATATATCTTTGTTTAATCTTGAAAACATATCTAATGTGACTATAAGTTCGATTATACTAGGTGATTAACTATTAGCCTATATTTCCTTATTATTTTAAACAGTTGGTAATAATTAAGTCTTAGAAATTTACATTGCATTGTTAAATGAGCTGTATAGGTACAACAACTTGAACAAGATTAGAAATGTATGCACAGTATATTTTAACAAAAATAATCTCAAATTTGTATCAATATACAAATTTATATCAATACACAAAATTTGTATACAATATACAAAAATCCATTCCAATGTAAAACATTTAAAACTACTTGCTGCTTTTAAAAAGTAGATTCAATAATCTACCTTTTATCTTATCATATATATATCTTGCTTTTTTCTTTTCAGAGTAGATTCAATAATCTACCCTTTTATCCTAGCATATCTATATCCCCTTTTTTCTTTTCAAAACAAGAACCTTGATTCTAATTTCCTTTGTTTAGCTTTTTCCTGACCACTATCCATAATAACTTGTAACCAACACACTAAACAAAGACAAACATCCATAATCCATTTTTTGGGAATGTTGACATGGTTTTCTAGGCTACTTCCTACAGATTGGCGGTGCTGATAATTTTATCTGTGAGACTTATTCACATTTTCACATATAGCCATATTTGATTTTTCACTGTTTTATAACATTATAAATTTTATTGTGATATATCTTTTCTAATTTCTCTCTCTTTTTTTTTAACTTATTTGCCTTTTCCTATTGGGTGTTTAGATGAGCTCCAACTTGAACCTCTTAAACATAGTTCTGATCTTTAAGACATTTTTGGTGAATAACTACATTTCTGTTTCTAACTTATCTGATATGGAAGTTTCTATATCATGAATGCTCTGACTACCTGTTCACCTCATCTTCTGTTCATTTTAATTGTAATTTTTTTACTTTAATTCATGAATATTCCTTAATGCTAACCAAGTCCTTTGCTAACTAGTTCTATGCATTTCAATGTCTTCACCTCTCTCTGGTTTGAGTTTTAACTCTCTTCATTGTATATATTGTTGTCAAAAGTTGTCAGTTTTTCATAAGATTAAATTTGTCAATCTTTTCCTTTACAGTTCAGACTTTTACATCTTTTAATATATCTTTGCTAATCCCCAAATCATGTATATGGTGCCCTACATCAACTTTTAAAGAGCTGATATAGTTTTATGTAAGTAATCATGTTACATTAGCCATTCTTCAGCTAATTAAACAGTTTTAATCCATCTAGGATCAAAGTCCATGCTCTTCTATATAATATTGACCTAATCCAGCAGTTTAAAAAGTATTTCCACAGATCCATTAAAAATTTATCTTTGCAATAAAGTGACTGGATGTATGTAGAGTTGTTTCTTTATTTTACTCAGTTGTAATTTTCCATTGTAGTGGTTCTTTATATTCACCTACTATTCAGTGGCTTTGTTAGCTCATCTATTAATCTGGTTTTATCTATATGTATTTATATTTATATATAATAAATATAATATTATTCTATTATATATTATATTATTTTTTGATGTCTTGTGTGCATTATCATATTAACTTCAACTAGTAATATTTTTAAACTTTTTGTTTTTTATTACTCTCTCCTTTTATTTCTTGATCCAAAATACTGGCTAAATCCTGCACAATATGCTATTCAAGAGAAATAGTCCCAAGCAACTTTGTCTTACTTGTGACTTTGGAAGAAAAGGTGTTTGCCATATTTTTCCTCATGTGATTAGTTATTTAGAGATTTCTATTCATGGTGTAAAGAATTTTTTTGTATTTTAGAATCCAGATATGTTGAACATGAGCATGTTATATAACAATACTCTTAAATTTAATCATTTACTCAGAGCCTCTAATCTGCTAAATCCTGTTACAGAAAAGCATTAATATGTTGATAACGACATTGAAAAGCTCAGGCGTATTAATTTCCGAGTAGCCATGCAAAGATATGAAGGAGAAGAAAGCTGTCTTAGAGGAAACATGATTATCCTTTAAGAAGATACTTGGTCACTGGTGTTAGGAGTCCCTGGAAGTCGGTCTCTGGAGCCCCATTGCTTTCTGTGATCTTCCACATGCCTTAGGACTCCTTGGTGGTGTGCTGGCCTGCTGATTCTTACTGATCTGAGTCACTTTGTTGGGGCAGTTCACTCAAGCTGGTCATTTTAAACAGTCAGGTTATCTGTGCTTAAACCTACCAAGGGAAGTCTCTTGTCTTCGTTTGGGTTCAGATGTTGCTACTCAAAATCTGACACTTTGGTTTCATGAAAATTGCAGAGGCAATGAGCATCTCTGATCTTCAAGTGGCAGGAGGAGGAAGCAATGAACACAAAGCCAGGCCACAAGAATCTGCAGCAGTGGCCCTGGCCATGCTCTAAAAGTTTCTTAACATGAGTTCACGGCCCCTTTTCCCAGTCATGCATGGACACACTGTCCCGATTCCTCATCACGACATTGTCCCACTGTGTCTTCATCTATAGAGGCTCCCTGCTCATATACATGACTAAATTACTTGGTTATGCTTCACTCTTGCTTCCCTGTCTTTTGTCATAGAGATGTGACAACATAGATTCTGACAGCAGATATTCCTTTTCTCCTTGTCACAACAAAATGTGGGGCCATCTCATCTCCATCCATTTACCAAAGACATGATCGAAACATCACCCAACTTTAGAGGGTCACATTTCTGCTTTAGGATAAAGATCATTTTCATTCTGAAGACATTTTGAATTATTAAACTTACAATAACTTCTGGTAAGTAAGATATTATATCGCCTCTCTATGGACTTATGTAACAGCTGGGTTAGGACCAAGTATTCTTTTAAAGAACCCCAAAAGTACCTGGAGAGATGGTTTAGTGGTTAAGATAAGGCTAGCCTAGAACTCACAGAGATCCACTTGCTTCTACCTTCTTAGCTCTGAGCTAAAGATGTGAACCACCCTGCCCCCAGAACATGACAGGGACTGAAATTGGTTAAAAGAAAAAAGGGGTGCACAAGAAGAAAAGACTAGACAGCATATCAATAAGGAAAGGGAGCTTAAGAGCAAGAATCTGTGGCCATTGCTTACAGTGACACAAAGACCTTTGGAGTTACAAACACAGCCTCTCCACATGCAAATATTAGTAAGCCCAGGGTACAACGTTCATGCACCTGGGACTTTATCCCTGGAGCCACACTAGAGTTCGGGACTAATGACACAAATTGCATGGTGGGTTTCAGAATCTGAGGTCTTTACGCTGCTCTGACACCCTTCATTTTTGCTCAAGGGCTGTCAGTAAAGATATCCAGGTTTCTGGTTCTGGTCTTCCCACAGACACCAGGACCCTGCTGCATTTCCAGGTGGGATGTTCAAGAAGCATCCACACTGGTGAATTACTCGAGTAGAAACCTGTGAGGTGACTGGCTTTTGTTTGGTTTCTACAAATGACGAGAAGCCTGCTGTTTTGCTGTGCTCATGATTAAATCACTAGCTGAAGTCGAATTTTATTCCTATTTTCTTTTCTTTTCTTTTTTAAGATGAGCTTACTGACTGGGTACTCATTATATAGCCCAGGCTGGCCTTGAGTCTGAGACAATCCTCCTGCCTCACCCTCATGAGAGCTAGGAATCTAAGCAATGTGGTACCACACCCAGCTCATGTTTTTAATATTTGGTTGTCTCGGGGTGACGTGAACCCTGCCCCAAAGCATGTCGACTTATCCTTAAGGAAATAATACCAGCAAGGTCTTTACTTTGCCCCTACCTTTTTTTCTCCCTGACTCAGGCCCTAAAACTGCTCTCAAACTTCCTCTAAAGCAGGTCATAAAACTTTGCATTTAGAGGTTCATGCCAGCTACCTGAAGAAGAGAAATGCCCTTGCCTTAACAGCACAGAGGCAGTGGGAAGGATCTTACCCTTCAGTTTTGTTTCCTTCAGGGCCGGGGCTGAAGCAGAGAGCTTGTGCAGGCTCAAGTTCTCCACGGCAGAGTTCCACACAGCGCAGCAAAGTCCGCATCCAGCTCCTCTTACCGTTGCATCCTCCTGTATACCCTTCGGTCATATTCTTCATGACCACCCACACCATCGAACTAAAAACACCCTCAGCTTTACCCATTCTTTGGTTATTTCTAAGGCACCCAGGTCCTGGGAGGCTCCTATCCTGCAAATGTAGATGTCTTTATTTCCATCTGTCTTTTGTGGGGTTCCTCAACGTAGGAAAGAAGGAAACATTTATTTCCATAAGGGAAATAAATAACCTTTTTCTTTAAAACATTCATAATAAATTGGATCCTCAGATCAAATTGCTTTGCTTTTTTTTTTAATTTTAAAAGAAAGCCCTTTGTGACTTGTGTTGCACTTTATAACATTGTTGGGGTCACTCCTCTGCTGGCTGCCAAATCTGGTGTCCAGTGCCATATGAGGAAGGGTCTCTCCTGGCACAGTGCCCATGATCTAGTTAAATAAATTGATTTCATTCATGCAATGAAAGCAAGAGTCAACTCTCTTTCTACGTCCACACTCATCTCATCTTTTATCAGTCTTGTTTTAGGATAACACTTGAAGAAAAATATGCAGATGCATTGTGTCTGGAATGTTCTGGACTTGCTCAGGTGCTCCAGAATATTTAACCAATAAGGAGGTTTGGGCTTTGAATTCCTGAGTTCCTGAGTTATACAGAATATGGAATGCACTACAAATCCCGAGATAATGTTGCAAGAAAATGGCTAAGTGGGGGATGTTTATCCTCGTGGTCAAAGGAAGTGTACACTACATTTGCCAGAATAGAACTAGGCCTTTTTTGCTTCCCATGACAACTTTGAATGTGACTGCTAAGTCAGTAACCAGCAACATTAGCTTCTGACATTATCATCATCATCATCATCATCATCATCATCATCAACTCAGGTGACTTTGGAAGCAAATTCCTAGGGTGTGTGAGTCGTTGGAGGCAAACACTGGCCTCTCTTAGCATCCCTTTTATTTTGGGTGGAAGTGACGTCTATAAATAAACATCAGAAGACCCAGCTTGCAACTCAGTCTGGCAGTAACAGAGGCTAAAGGAAGCTTTCAGAGTTCACCTCAGCAGCTCAGCAGGAAATACCCTAAGACTAGGAAGACTGGGTCTGGGTTTGGGGTTCACAAGCATAAAAGCAAACCCTCATGGGGTTGTTTGCTTACTGTGGTGGTTTTCATAAAAATGGCCGCATAGGCCCATCGGGGAGTGGCACTATTAGGAGGTGTGGCTTTGTTGAAATAGGCTTGGCTTTGTTGGAGGAAGTGTGTCACTAGGGAGTAGGCTTTGAGCTCTCACATGCTCAGGCCACATCCAGTGTGGCACCTCACTTCCTACTGCCTGCAGATCCAGATGTAGAACTCTCAGCCCCTTCTCCAGTGCCTTGTCTGTCTGCCCAGCGCCCTGCTTCCCACCACGATGATAATGAACTAAACCTCTGAAACGATAAGCCGCCCCCAGCGAAATGTTTTTCCTTTATAAGCGTTGCCATGGTACTTCCTCACAGCAATAGAAACGCTACCTAACTAAGACACTTAGAAAGAAAAAGCCAAGGCCGAGATAACTTCATCCCAGTCCGTGATCAGTGGCCTTGATGCACTGGGCTTGTGGCCAGGCAGCCTATATGATGCCAGCACGGGTCATGGCAATGCCACTCAGTTCATGGCAAGGACCAGAAAAAGAAAGGAGGAGACTAGCCTACACCTCTCCCATAAAACTCCATCACCTCCCAGCGGCATGACCCCAAGAACTAAACCTTTAATACATGGACTTTATGGGGACCAACTTCCAATTTTTGTATTCTTCTGAGAAAGGCATTATTACTCATAATTGATAACAATATTAATCAGTAGAGTCATTGGATCGACACTAGGAAATGCAGGTGAAAATGAATTTCTATGTGCATGACAAATAGCTTAGCAGCCGGAGGTTTATAAGTCCCAGTACTACATCCAGGTTGGGTAACTTAAAGAAATTACCTTGCTTTGCTGAGTTTAGTCTCCTCTTCCATGAAATGAGAAGACGACAACAACAACAGCAAAAAGCATCAAAATGCTTCCACGTTTCTCAGACGTGGTGTTCAGAAAGTCCCTGGTATGTACAGAGAACGATGACGGAATCTTTATTACTATAGAAATCCACTGTGCTTAATACAGTAATTTATGTTATTGACATTGATAACTTCTGCAAACAAAATGTGCCCATAATTATAGATAATTTTTTTTAGCACTTACACTTTTACAAGCTTTACTGAATCTGAAACCCCCGGATAGTGTCTTCGTTTTCTACTTGGGCTTTAGAGCATCTGGGATGGAACCAGATGCCTAAGGCTGAGAAAGGCAAGGCTTCTGTTACTAATAGAGAGACAGGCGGGATGGGAAAAATAGAAACCTCCAGAAAGCCTGCTCCCCACAGCGGACTCATCGCCCATTCCCTCACCCTCCACGTGCCCAGCATTATTCTTCTCCCCAAAGACCTGGGAAAGCCCCCAGCCCTAGCAGGTTTTCTTGATAAACGCTCTGAGCCAGAGTGCTGGGAAACTTGATTCCTTTGCTTTTCAAACACCAAACCTCTACCTGAAGGAGGAATGCTTAGGTCAGAGGCCAGAGATGAAAAGTTCTGCGTTAAACTCACAGTGCACCCGATGTGACCCGATGTGACCCGATGTGACCTCTGTTCTCCAGCTGGCGGAGGGGGATACCTATGGGCAGAGCCTGCAAATGGCTAAATAGGACTCTACAATTGCTCTTTCGCCCTGTAAAACTGGGCTGGTGAAACCGCCTTTCTTTCTAAAACTAGCGGTGTCTTGAAGGAGTTATATGTATTTTAATGAAAATCATTGTGCAGAGAAACATAGCTCAGATTCTTCGATGTACTTCTAAACTTTATAGCCATCGTTAAAATGAGCCACACCTGATATGGTTTGCAGACGCAGCAAGGGAAAGGCTAGTTTAATCCAATGTAGTCTCTCTTTCCTTTCCTCCCATCAGAAGGAAGAGGCGGTGTTTCTTGAATATGAAATCTGCCAGGCACTATGAGTCTCACTTAGAATGTAGCAAATCATTTTCCACCCCAGGAAGCTAAGAGTCAAAGCACCTAAAACCTTGCCTGAGTTCACAGTGCTGACAAACAGATGGTCGGGGGGCAAAGGAAAGCCTGTGTGATTCCAAAGGCAAACTCTTTAATAGAAACTACAAAAATTCTGAGAATATGTCAATATATCAATTGCAGAATACTACACCTTCTTCAGACTCTACTAAACAGACCACATTTGCACACGCTGCAACACTGTGATTTCAAGAGAATTTAATTTGGTTCAGTGCACATGTACACACGTGTGTGTGTGTGTGTGTATGCAGGAATGTATGTGTGTTTACATGTGCCTGTGTGTATGCGCGCGCTGTGTGTGTGCGCAATGTGTATATGTGTGCAGTGTGTGTCTGTGCAGTGTGTGTGTGTGTGTGTGTGTGTGTGTGTGTGTGTACAGGAACACAAATAACACATGTACGTGGAGGTGGGAGTACAACTTTCAGGAGCTGGTTCTTTCCTTCCGCGATGGGTTCTGGGGATCAAACTCGGGTTCCATGGCTGGCACTTGAATCCATTGAGTCATGACACTGGTTCACAAGAGAATGTTTCCAGGTTTGAGAAATTAGGTTGTATAAGCCTTTTTAAAAAAAGATTTGTCTACACATATGTGGATTCTTGCCTGCATGTATGTATGCTTACTGTATGTGTGCCTGATGCTAAAGAGAAGTTGTCAGACTCCCTAGAACTGGCATTATGGATAGCAGTGAACCACATGGGTGCTGAGAATCAAGCCCAGGTCCTCTAAAAGAGAAACAAGGGCTCTTAACTGCTGAGCATTCTAATGACTTTGTATCAGCTTTTAATGGTCAATTCTTTCTGATTTCTTAGCTAACAGTTTTTAAAATTTTGAAAATAACTTTTTTCATACAATATATTCTGATAATGGTTTTCCTTTCCCCAACTCCTCTAAGATCCTCCCACTTCCTCACTTGCTCAAATCCATACCCTGTATTTCTCTCTCTCTCTCTCTCTCTCTCTCTCTCTCTCTCTCACTAGAATGCAAAAGGCCTCCAGCAATAATAGTAACAAGATAAGATAAAAACAAGCAGAACGAATAGGACAAAGCAAGCAAACAAACATGGGAAAAAGAATCAAAGAAAAAGTACAAGCAACATATACAGAGACTGAGACGTATACATTCAAACACACACACACGCACATAAACATCATAAAAACAAAGGTGGAAATCATAATAAGTAAGCAAAAGATTTATAAGGTTAAAAAGATACCCAAAGCATTGTAAGATAAAATTACTAGAGTTTGCTTTTTGTAGGCCAACTCCTTTTGGGCACAGGGACTGCCCTTCGGGGTGGTTTGTATACCCAATGAGACTCTGATGGAGAAACATTTTCCTTTGGCAACTGGGGATAGCTTCTGGGTTAGGGGTGGGGGATTGAGGCTACTTCCCCTCTCAGCCCTAGGATCCCACCCGGCTTAGATCCACGCAGGCCCTGCGTGTGCTGCCACTGCCTGTGAGTTCATCCATGCATCAGTCCTGTTTGGTCTGGAATCTTAGCCAACATTGTTATTTACTATGTCTTCTTATGATAAAATAGGCTCCATAGAAATCCCACGTAGTACATCTTTGTCATCTCTGTGTCCTGACTGTTCGCGACAATCCCTGCATTTGAGGAAAGCTCAGCAACATTTCTGGTTGAACAAATCCATCGCATACCTGCAGGTGTTATAGTTCAGAAGGCAGCCTCCAACAAGCCCATGGTGTAAAGGCTTTGTCTTCTGGGTGATGTTCCTGGGAGGTGATGGTGTTTTATGGGAGGTTCCTGGGCTGGTCCTGTCTTTTTCTGTTCCTGACTATGTAGTGATGGTTTTACAATGCCATACGCTGCCATCATCATACGTTCCCTCACCACAAACCCAAAGCCACATGATTGTTGACCATGGACTGGGCAGAATCTGTGAAGCAGGCAGTGGACCATCCCCCTGCAAGCTAATGATGTTAGGTAGAGTGGCTCACACACTCAGGCAAATCAACGCTCACTTTCCTTCTGAAGTGAAGGATGGTAATGGTTCTAATGTCTTGTAGGGGAGGGGATTCTTTGTGACACCATGAAATTTCCCTTTGTTTTGAAGGTACCAGTAGCTACCTCATTAAATTTATAGAGCATTGCTGTTCCCTATGACATGGACATGAACAAATTTGTGCTGTTGAATCTTGAAGAATTATTTTGCCTCATGGGATATATTATCAGTTTCTCATAAAAAGCCCATTTCCAGAACTCTCTCAGCTATGGTAACAATAGAAGTGGGGGTGCCAGGATGATGTAGCATGTATTGCTTCAGATTTGACATAGGATTTCACACACAGATTCCTTTAGAGAGCTCAGCTGATTAGGTCTAATATAATGATACCTACCTAGGTCATAAGTTCAAACCCCTGGTAGAACCATTACCAATTTGTTCCCTAGACATAAGAGTGACCTTGAGCCTCAGCCAGCACCCGTCCTTCATGTTCCTCTCACTTGGCACCTTTAATAAGTTCTTTAACTTCCAGGCCATTGTCTCTTTCTCTTTGTTTCTTCTTTCCTAAGGAACCTTCCTAGCCAACTGCAGAAGAAACAGCTGAAACAATCACTCAGGGCAACCTAGAGAGATGCCTATGCAAACACGGTGGGAGTGGCCTCGCCATAAAATCTCCCAGTTGCACATTCTTTTGCAAAGAACAATATCATTAACCCATGATTCATAGGAAGCTGACTTAATGTGTTTGCTACTCAGGGCTATAAATAGTGTAATAAACACACAGCATGTAAACTTGAAAATAGTTGGTTTATATAAAATCAAACATGAAAGAAATACCATAGCCATAAGTTATCATTTTGAATAAAGCTTCTATGGCAATACATTTGCTGAGAGCTTAGCTCAATGAATAAACAGCCTTTGAAAATGTTTTATGAGTGAGTTCACACTTATCAAAAACTTCCCACCTAGGCTCTCTTAGTAGCTTTTGTAGAAATAGAAGCACATGGCGTTAAATGAGAACATGGAGTTCCTGAGGGTGAACAATTTCAAGGGACACACAACCAAACAGTCTACTTTTAATAGATACTTGTACAGCGTAAGTTAAGAACTGAATGAGAAATCAGACTGGTGTCTACTCCTCAGAAACGTGACTCTTTATGGTGGGAAAATGAGACATTTAAAAATGTCTTTGGGGTTGGGCGGTGGTGGTTCATGCCTTTAATCCCAGCACTTGGGAGGCAGAGGCAGGCGAATCTCTGTGAATTCAAGACCAGCCTGGTCTACAAGAGCTCCAGAACAGGCTACAAAACCACAGAGAAACCCTGTCTTGAAAAACAAACAAACAAAAAAAATGTCTTTGGGTCAGTGCTGGAGAGACAGCTCAGTAGTTAAGAGTGCTTGTTGCTCTTGCAGATGACCTGAGGTGGCTCCAGTCACCTGTGACTCTGGGTCCAGGGGGAATCCAACACCTCAGGCCTCCCCAGACACCTTCATTCAGATGCACACATTCACACTTAGACATACACACAGAGTCTCTCTCTCTCTCTCTCTCTCTCTCTCTCTCTCTCTCACACACACACACACACACACACACACATCATACAGATACACACACAGAGATACACAAATATACATACATACACACAGTCTCACAGCATACATGCATAATACACACACAGACTCACATATATATGTTAAATAATAAATATAAATCTTTAAAATTACTCTAGGTCTCACTAGTTTGTTAACCCAAATGCCTAATGTTCACGTAAGTATAATTTTTCTCACTTGAAACCCCGGAGGATAAGTTTTCTAACTAATATATTTAAAGGGGAAAGGGTTATTCCTTCTGGAAATCCAGCAGAGCTGCTCTTGTAGTGGCCAAGCTGCCGTGTAGGAGCTGAGGCATCACTAAGCAAGCCCATGAATCGCAAATGCACACATTCTGTTTGCTTTGGTTGCCACGATAAAATCTCAGTTAAGACTTCAGCTCAGATACCAACGGAGAAAGCAGGCTTTACTGGTAGAGCTAAGAAGAGTGGGATGTGGAAGGACCTGCTTATCCTCTCAGCCCTTGGGAGACAGGGGCAGGAGAGCCACAAATTCTCAGCCAGTCTGAGAACAAGGTGAGACCTTGCCTGGGGGTGAGGGGAATAAAGGAAGCCTGGGGAAAGGAAAAAAAAAAAGAGGGAAGGAGAGAAAGAGGGATGGAGGGGGCAGAGGAGGAGGAAAGTCAAGAGTTCCTCTCCAAATTATTTCCAGTAGTCAGTTTTTCTGTCAGTGTTTTAAAAGACAAATACCTGGGTCCTTTCTCCCCACCTCCACGGGCACAATTCTAAGGATCCCACACGGTTACAGACAGCCAGAGCCAAATATGAAGCCTCACGTTCATCTGTTTCTCTCTCTTTCCAGTTCCAAGTGTTAGGGCTTTCCCATATGCTCTCCAGTCCCTTTCCCCCTACTGCCTGCTCCCCCCCCCCGTGTCTCCTCCCACATTAAAGCCTGTCTTCAGAAGCATGTCCACATCAGATACTTTCGCGAGGATTCAGCTTCTATTCAAAAGGGATTTTGAAAGATAGTTTCTTTCTTCCTATTAAATGATGCATAGAGCAGACTGGGGGGGGGGAGATTTGATTCAGAGTAATTTCTCTTTCGGTTTTGTCTTTGAGAGGACGCATAAGGCAATAGAAAAAGAGCAAAGGCCCAACAGCTCTTGAGACCCAAGTTTGAACCTGGTCTACGGCCTCGCGTCATCTTGAAGGAAGGGGATAACATGTCTACACAGAGACGGTGTGAATATTAATGAGCACTTTGGAAAAGGAACCAAGCCCAATGCTGTGTGTATGAAACCCAACACCTAAGACCTAATATCTGAACAGACAGGGTCTGTTTCTGTGAAGTAGGGAGCCTGATGACCTGTGAAGGGTGACGTGGATATAGTGGAGCAATAAAATTGAATAATATCGATGGATTAAATTCGCTGAGCAGAGAATGGGGAAGGGAAATGAGGAAATACAAGTCACAAGTCATGTGCCATCAGATCGTGGGAAGGTTTGGGCCAGCTGGGACACCCATCACTTTGGGGGCACTGCTCTTTGGTGTTCTGTTGCCTTCGGGTGGGGACAGAGCAGATTTGGCTAACACTAACGTTTGAGAGGGATTCTCGTCAAGAACCGCACAGGCTTAGCCCTGCATGGGGCTAGAGAGAGGCTACAGCTGGGGTCTGGTCTATGTCAAAAATGCTCTAACCGTTCATCGGAGATGCTCCTGTGGTTGGGATCCCAGAACCCTGATGGGGAGTCTGCTTCTGAACAGGAAACAGAACCTGGCTTAGTTATGACTGTGTAAGATTTACTTCTCAGCTCTGGGGTCCTGCCTGGGCTTTCTTCTCCCTTTCTGTTTTAGGATAAACAAAGAAGGGATGATACAGAGTGTGGACCAAGGTCACAGGTAGCTGCCTACCTCATCAAATTATGGACTTTATCACTGATTTAGATATAGACAAAAGTGGCTTCTCTGTTCACATACCTGTGCCACCTAGTTTGAAAGCACCGGGATGCTCTGGCTACTGATTTTCCTTAAATGTGCAGCTGCCCTTCTGGGTGTCACAGTTGGGCCATCCCAAACCCCTCCATGCTCTCCCATCAGTCAGCGGTTGTAAATGTTGCATCCTTGCCTCAGAATTTCCCATCAGGCTGCACTGAGTAAGATGCCTCCCGTTTCAGCACTTGGAGTAGGTACAGAGTTTGGTTTAGTTTCTTTTCTGTTTATTATTTTGCTTTCTGAAGGCTTTTTAATCTTTTTACATTTGTTGCATTTATTCAGTTTGATATAGTATAAGTTGCTTGCATCTGCTTTGCATCTATTAGGGGATTTGAGAAGAAGCTCATCACTGTTTCTCTGAGTGTTCTTCCTCCCCTCCTCTAATCTCTCCTCTCCTCACCTCACCTTCTTCCTTCTCTTCCACCCCTCCCCTCTTCTCCCTCCTACCCTCCCTGCATCTCTCTTTCACATTACAATTAAACACATCTTGGATGGATGGTAGTCCCTAAGCCTTGCATTCCATAGGGAGATTTGATTTAGTCTGATGTTTGCATTTTGTTAAATGTTTTCACTTTTTCCCTTTATGTTTTACACATGATAATTCTTATTGAACCATGATCAGACAGGGCTGTGGTGGTGCACGCCTTTAATCCCAGCACTTGGGTAACAGAGGTAGGCAGATATCTGTGAGTTTGAGGCCAGCCTGGTCTACAAGAGCTAGTTCCAGGTCAGGCTCCAAAGCTGCAGAAAAACCCTCTCTCGAAAAACCAAAAATCAGTTCCTTATTTGGTTTTGTCTAATCAGGAGCCAATCAAAGGCATTCCCCATCTCTACTACTGTGATCTTTTTTCCTAATGTCTATAACCTCAGCTTTTGCTTTTGTTACTGTATTTCTCTGTTAAAAATACCCTTCTGATCTAGCACACTTTTTCTTTAGAAAACACGTTACTAAACTACTGCCCATGGGCGAAATCCAGCCACTGCCTAGTTTTGTACGGCATATGCACTTATATTAGCTTTCACATCAGAAAGTGCTTATGGTCTCTCTATTCAAAGAATTGGTAGCAAAGATCCCACATAGATAACAAAACCTGAATTGTTTCCTGTTTGTGCCTGAGCCTACAGCTCAGTGGTAGAGTACTAGCATGCCCCAGGTCCTCCGTTCAGTCTACAGCACCGGGATAAATGGACAGTTTTGCTTTTGGGCTCTTTAGAAGCATCATCTGCTGAGCCTGGAGCACAGTCTTTAACAGCATGGTCCTGGTTGCTTTGCCTGTTGTTTCTGGGATCTACCCTGCCAGTGTCGCATTCTAGTTCAGTCCTTGTGATCATATCGTCTCTTGGCAGCATGTTATTTTTTGTTTACCTTTTTCTTCCAACCCATACCTTGTTCGCCATTAACAAGCCCTTCTATATTATAGTAAGCAATTGTTTTGATAATTTTCATACCACTGTTCTCTACTCAATTTTTGAAGCAGAATAGAAAGTGAGACCGGTTTTGAAGCTATAACAGCTACAGTAAATGTTTCTGTCACTACCAGTGGTCACGCCAGCCACTAACGAAAGAGGCTAAATTTACCTGCTCAGGAATTGCACTTGGCTCTAGGCTTCTTGGTGGTGGAGTTGTCCCCAGGGGATGGCAGACTGGCTCCCTCCAGCTATACTTTGGGTCTAGAGGGGAGATGGTAGAGCAGATGGCCTCCTCCATGCTTGCTCCTTTCTGCTGACCATGCCTCAAGGCTGGTCTGCCTCAGGTTCTTGAAACTTAACTGTATTCCACCCTGTTGTGCTGCTCAACACTTCTTGCCTTGAGGGTTGGAGAAAAAGGTGCTCTAAGAGATGTTTAGGCAAGCATTAAGAACCTGTGTGGCGGTGTAGCCTTCTCCGGGTCCACACGCTATCAAATCACCCATCTTTGCCCGACATAAATGCCTCCCTGAGAGTAGAAGGACTTCTCTTCCTATTTCTTAGCTACTTAGCTTGTCACCATGGCAACAGTGTAGACTGGCCATGTTCCCTTTGCCCTCCGTATTAAGATCTTCTTCTGTAGGAACAATCGGAGAGGAAGGTCCCAGGAGATCTCTGTGTCCCTCTTGCAGGAGCACCTCTTCCCATCATTGAGGACTAGACACCAAAGGATGCTTCTTAGGAGTCTTATTATCTCTGTTTGTCTTTTATTGAGCACCTGGTAAATGGAAAAACCCAGGAGAATATGAACGTCTACTCCTCTACTCCTTTGCAACCCTTTCTGGGGCCCTGTACCTCACTGACAGCCCACATTTGACTTTTACCCACTGTGTTCATTATTAAACTTTTCTCACTGGCTCCTAGCCTCATTTAATCCAGGTAAACAAAGGTTTGCACTCTACCTTCCCAACAAGAGCAAGCTTGTGGCCTGTGTTCATACCATTAAGTTGCTCTCCAGCCACGGCCCTCCACAGCACTCAAAAAAAAAAAAAATTTAGGAACCTTCTCTTTGTCTATATGAGCTTTTTAAAGAGGGGAGTGACAATCTGTCCGGATCTCTTCCTATCTAAGTAGAAAGCCAAACCTCAGATGCCTCACAGTTTTTAAGACTTTGGATAATGTCACAAGTCGTCAAAGCCTCAGAGGTGCTAGCAAAAGGCTGCACATTGTTGCAGAAGAGCTGTTTTTTCTTTGGTCCTGTGAATGAAGAGGTTTCTATTGTGGCAGGAACCCAAGTATTCAAGAGAGTTGGGAACTGGAGGTTATAAAAGTGCAGCATGCATGTAAATATGGAGTCAGAGAAGATGAAGCTTTAACAGTGAAGCTGGAGTACCAGACAATCAGGTGGAGAACGGGATGAAGTCAAAGATGGGTCATGGGGGGCTGGAGAGATGGCTCAGAGGTTAAGAGCATTGCCTTCTTTTCCAAAGGTCCTGAGTTCAATTCCCAGCAACCACATGGTGGCTCACAACCATCTGTAATGGGGTCTGGTGCCTTCTTCTGGCCTTCAGTAATACATACAGACAGAATATTTTATAAATAAATAAGATGGGTGATGGGTCATGGGGTGAGAAAAATGGAATATCTGTATATGTTGAGGTTCAGCAGGGCCAAGGAGTTTGGTGCTAAAGCTTGGGAGAGAAAGAGGGGCTGCTGTATGCACTGATGGAAGGAGACACTAACCTTTCCTTAGAACAGAGGGAGCAGCTCCAGAGTGGGACAGTTCTATTTCATGAAGCAGGAATCCTCCATGGCATGTAACTATGGAGGAGGTATGGTCACCTAGAATGGCAGGCTCATCCAGACGCTGCTGAGGACAAACCCATATTAAAAAGTTAACGCTCTCCCCAAAAAGAAGTTTTGACTTTTGATTTCAGAGAAGAGGCAAGATTGCTACTGACAGAGACGAGAAGGCAAGGAGGAGCAACTTCAGGGGTCGCCAAAATTGAAACAAATAAAAACAAGCCAGAGAAGCACTCTGAGAAGAGGTATACCTACCACTGTGGCATATTAGCGGGGTCCATATAGAAGAAGCATCTCACCATCCACATGTCCAGGTTGGGGAGATGCAATTCCTCGAGCTTCTAACCTCACTTTGTCTGTTCTACTGCACATCTGTGGTGCCGTCTACTTGCCACACCCTTGTACCGCTCTGCATTAGCAGTCCCTCACAACTGAAGGCAGAGAGAAATTGCTTCTATGAGCATCCTCTCTGGTCTCCTCTCTGCTGCATTTTCATCTCTCTTTTCGTGTCTCCACATATACCCCATCTTCAGGACGAACCACCTCCTGAAACCTGGCTACAGAGAGAAGTATCTATCTCATGAAGTCTTCTCTTATCCTAAGTTAGGTGCGTTGAGATCTTTTCTCCTTGCAGGACTGAGCAGAGCTGTCTTAACTTGTAAGTTCTGCAGGGGAAAGCAAAGACACACTGAAAGCTACCTTCTGTATTAACCTTCCAATGTAAGTGCAGCCGCAGATAGGGCTTTGAAGCCTTGCTGCCCTTTAAGATTCAGGGAAGTGCCTTCGTTTCTAATCAGAGTCACATCACAAATTCAGCATTTCTCACAAATCGTTGTCATAGTTATGACCATCAAATGTATGACCAGCAAAGCTCTTCTTGTCTTAAGGTAATTATTCTGCAAGGATATTTGATTGGCAGTGGGATAGGCATGGCTATGAAGTCAAGATCAATATGGATGCAAATGATTCATGTCCAGCAGAAAATTGTTATGCTTAAGTAAATGATAAGGGGATAAAAACACCAAATAATATTCTCATTGCTGTCATGGTTTAGGCTTTCATGAACGTACTACCGAGCACTGAGACAGACAGAAGGGTTATTCACAAATGGGGTCATATCTGAGTATAAAAAAAAAAAAAAAAGCCCTAGCAAGTCTACTAGCTGGGATTATAGTGGATTTGCCCCAGAACAGCACAAAAGTGCTGAGATCCGGCGTGGTTGATGATCTACAGTTTTGCTGTTGAGGAAATTCTCTCTATGCCCAGAATGGCTTTCACCACTCACTTGACTCAGCTATGTTGTCTTCCTGGCATTAAATTAGTCTCATAGGGTTAGGATTATTTTGTGGCAAAGATTACTCAACTCTGTACATTTGGAGTCCACATGAACACAGAGAGAAGAGATAACACTCGCTCTCACAAATACTAAAGCCAAGTGTACCCATCTTCAACTACCTTTGCAGTGATCCCCGGGGGAACTCGTGCCAGACAGACGGCAGTCACGTTGCTGGATCTTTACAAAAGGAAAGAAAATCTCAAGGTGTAACTGGAGGCCATCTTCCTGTTCACAACACTAAGGGCAAATACGCCTGCAAGCTTACTTGTCTTTATGGGAACCAGAATGCCTAACTTTTTATAATACCCCCATCAAAAACAATTGCAAGCCACATGCCTCCATAAGTATTAAACCTGTACATATCAATCTGTGTGTTATATAATTCGAGTCTACCCTAAAATGTTATAGATGCCGTGTTTAAAAGACCTTTGTCACCAACATGAGCAACTTTCGGATCTTCGCGTGAGCTTTGACTGTTGGCAGCCTAGCGCTCAAGCCTGACGTGCGTTCACAGCAGCAGAGCGCAATCCACATTTCAAAACAGTTGCATTGACACTGGGGAATTTTTGCCGACTCCCTGTCAGCTCTCCCTGATGCAGCTGACAGTCACAGCTGGGAGTTGAAGGGCCGATTCTCACAGCCGCTTATACTTACTGTAACGAATACTATTAGCCTCCCTTTGCCTTTGAATTTTCTAGGTACCCCCTCGGTCATCTGTTTGATAGCTGTGAAGATTTAGTCACTCTGTAGGTAAAAATGTAAGTAATAAGATCAGAAAATCTGCCTAAAGGGAAGGGAGTGCTTTCCGTGGAGCCCTGGAGGAGCATCCTAAGAGGGATCTGTTGCATGCAATCACTGGTAGCAACCCTCTGTGCCGGCTTGAGAGATATCTAGAGTGTGGAAACATCAGCGCCATCCTCCTATGTATGACAGAATTCTTCTGCTTCTTACAAGCTACCTTCTACAAAAGCTACCGCATAGGGCGAGGTAACCACATACATAGGGTTCGATCTGTAAAGTATTTGCCATGCAAGCTCAAAGACCAGGATCCATGTTAAGTTTTTAAAAATTAAATAAATAAAAAATAAAAACTGGTGTGCCAGCACACGCTGGCACTCCAGCACCAGAGAGGCAGAAAAAGGAAGATCCTTTGGTCTTGCAGATCAGCAAATCTAATCTGATCGATAAGGTCCAGATTCAAAGAGATAGTCGGTCTCAAAAAACAAAACAAAAAAAAGGTATTCAACAATTGAGAGAAGCATTCAACACTGACCTCTGGTGTATGTGCACACATACACATATATCTACCACACATACACAATCACACATGGAGTGAGTGAACGTCATTGACTAAAAACAGTATACAGCAACAAAAGGAAAAAAGGCAAATAAAATGGAATTTGCTGAAATTCATGAGTCTTATACGTTCACAAACAGTGCATCAACAGAGTCAAAAAGCACCTCACAGAAAATGACAAATCATATAGTGATGAAGAATCACTATCCAGAATATGAAAACCAACCCAACTTCAAAAATAGACAAAGGGCTACAGTAGCCATCTCTGCACAGGCGATGTATAAGAGAGCAGTAAAGAGAGGATACTCAACATTGCAAATAACCAGGAAGCGAACATCAGAACCACAGCAAACAATTTCCCCTCTGTTAGTCTGGTCATTTTACAAAATAACATCTGGTGCAGATATAGAGAAACTGGAGTACTCACTCATTGACGATAAGGCACCGGAAATAGTATGGTTGCGGTAGGGCCCGTTTAATGGCTCTAAAAAGAGATAATCATATCATTGATCCAGCAAATTCAATTCTAGGTATCGATCCAAAGAACTTGAAAGCAGAGATTCAAGCAGATGCTTCAACACCAGTGTCCACAATAGAATTGTTTACAATGGACAAAAGATAGAAACTGCCAGAAGGCCCACCAACAGTAGGACGGATAAATGAATGTGGTTTGTGCTTACAATGGCCTATTCTATCCATCTACGGTGGAAAGCAAATTCTGATGCACAATGCAACGTGGACAAGCCCAGAAAACATTGTTAGGTGAAATAAACTTGGCACGAAAGGATGGATATTGCAGGATTTCCTGACATGGGATTTCTGGAATAGTCACATTTGCGAAGGTAGACATCTCCGTAGACACTGCCACGGCTGGGCAAATGGAGAAAGAGGGGTACAGAATTTCTATTCAGGGCGATGCAAAGCTCTGGAAATGGAAAGCTAATCTGGACCTGTCACACTGTGAACGCATTTACTGTCGGAGCTTTATGTCTCAGAATGGTTAGGAAGCTATGCTGTGTGTGTTTTAGCACATTAAACACATTAAAAAAATACCAAAACATTAGTATGTTTCATTTTCGAGGTTAACAAAGTTAAAATTTCGCATACTTTTTATTCTTTTATGTCCTTATAGGGCATTGCTGTGTGCCCCTCGGGGTTCTCTCACTTTGAAAACATGGGACTGCACTGGTCCTTATCAAACTATATCTCTAACTCATTGGAAGGTGACACCTTCCCTTACTAGATGACATAAATGTTGGTCATTATATAATGAATCAATTCATGTCTTTCAAAGTTGTCACACCACTGAGGGAGGATATAGAGCTGAAATCTAAGATGCTCTTCTTTCTTTTTATTTATTTATTTATTTATTTATTAAAGATTCTGTCTCTTCCCCGCCGCCTCCTCTTTCTTTCCCCCCCTCCCCCAATCAAGTCCCCCTCCCTCGTCAGCCCAAAGAGCAATCAGGGTTCCCTGCCCTGTGGGAAGTCCAAGGACCACCCACCTCCATCCAGGTCTAGTAAGGTGAGCATCCAAACTGTCTAGGCTCCCACAAAGCCAATACGTGCAGTAGGATCAAAAACCCATTGCCATTGTTCTTGAGTTCTCAGTAGTCCTCATTGTCCTCTATGTTCAGCCAGACCAGTTTTATCCCATGCTTTTTCAGACCCAGGCCAGCTGGCCTTGCTCTTCTTTCTGAACCATGTACCTGAAGAAGGGCAGTGTCCTCCTGAGGTGAAGAACACATTTTGACTATTTTGTGAGCTGTCCAAACTGCCATGTGTATAAACAACCACTATTTCTTTTTATGAGTTTAAAAGTTCAAAATCTCCAGGCTGGCACAACAAAAGCTGTTTGTTGGTTGATACACTATCTTCTTGCCAACACACACACACACACACACAAACACACACACACACACACACATCTACCTTCCAGTTTTCTGAGTGAAAACAGAGAACTGTTAAACAGGACAATGGAGCTCCAGCGCCCCCTACAACAAACTGGTCATCAACTACTTAATAAAATAGCACGTGTCACATCTTTGTCATAAGCCAATCAGAGAAACTAAGGCAAGAGGGGTCTTCAAGGTCACACAAATGGTGAATGGGAAAGTCACCTGTACGATCTGAAAGGCTGCCAGCCAAGCCTGCTGCCTGGAGGCAGTTCTTGGAAAGGAGCCCAGTGGATCAGCTGTCGGCGGGGCTGGCACCCTGTGTCCTACCACACAGAATGCTGCCACCCCAGTGTTGAATGAGATGCTTGGAACAACTGCATATCAAGATGAGGAAAGAAAGAGTAAACTAGGAAGTGGGGTAACTGGTTACCCCTCGGCATCTCATGCTGGAGACGAGGACTCCCCGGATTTGCTTTACTCCTGGTGCTTTCCATGCTTCCATATTTGGGGCTGCACCAAAGAAATGCATGCATTGCACTGACCACACATATATGTTCACATTCTCTCCATGGATGCTCTATTTTAAAGAATTTTATTCTTCCATATTTGGGGCTGCACCAAAGAAATGCATGCATTGCACTGACCACACATATATGTTCACATTCTCTCCATGGATGCTCTATTTTAAAGAATTTTATTCTGCAAATGTTCCAGAATTTCAACTCTTCTCTAAAATGAAGATGCCAAAGGCCCACATTCCTTTGTAGGGAGGAGTCTCTAGTCCAGGTTTCTCTGAAGAGTCTGAAAGTGAAATCTTCAGGTTGGATTGGCTTGCTTTATGGTAACCAACACCAAGGCCCCTTCTCTCTCAGAGGAGCTGAGCTGCCTCTGGCTGCTCTACACGTGGGTTCATTTTGCGTGCTCTCAAGAAACCTTACGCAGGCTGCAGCGAAGGCCTTTGCAGAGGTCATCTTTTCCCAGGGCCTCCAGGCACATCTGTGCCCTAAATCATTCCAGGTTTTTCACTCCCCAATTCTTTAACATGTATAGAGCAATGGAACAGCTGCATCCCTGCTGTCTCCAGGAAAGATTTTAGAGTCCGACTCCCAACATTTAAATCTGTGTTAAGGTCACCGTGCCCTTTAAGGTTAAATTCCTGGGTGCTTTTCTCTTGCGTAGGGATAACACTTTATTCCTGGTATTAACAGAGGATCATATCACAGGCAGAAAGAAGAATTATGCCTATTTTCAACAGAGACTTTTAGACTACGGAATGATCACTTAGCATCTTTATTAGATTCCTTTCTGATTTGGGGCCCCTTAGGCGATCGGCTTATGAAAGGGCTCTAAAAGCACTTGGCCTTGCTGTGAATGAGAAGATAAAGCGCCAGGGAGTTTCGGACTGTAATGAAATCAGAAGGGTCAGCAACCCCTGGCTCTAGACATTAATTAATGGCCAGCCCATCCCTCCGCAGAGCAAGGTTATGGGACAGCAGGTGTGCTCAGAGGAAGGGTACACTGCTAGGGAGCAGCTGGCTCGGCAGCTTCAGGGTTGAGAACAGAGAGAAACAAGCCTCTTGCACCAAGGCCATTTGTCCTTGCCTTTGATCCCACAATGCCTTAGCTCATTGCCTTTCTTTGTTTCTTATACGTTCTGCATCTACATCCAAAAAAAAAAGTACTTTTCTTATCTTTGAACCGTAAATCCATTCGCTTCCCATTCTGTATCCTCCCCACGCCTAGACCGGACATCACTTGTCTCAGAGCAGAGGAGAGTTCAGCACACCACGTGATCCCATTTCATGTTCTCTGAAATTACTTCTGTAGAATATCCTCCTCCTTGCCACAGCTTGATTTACTGCATCGCCTGGAAATAACAAATGTAATTACATTGGAATCAACATAATAGAAGCCCAGATTGCCTTAGCATTCCTTTTGCTTGGAAGGAACTTAATATGAATGAGAACCAGCTGTCTGTCTGTCATCATGAGCATTTGGTCAGCTTTCAGAACTGATGACAGATAGGGCTCCTTTGGAAAATACTTGAAAGTCACATAATTGTCATGGCCATTTTTTTCCTTGACATCTTTAATATCTATAATGAATCAGACAAAGCATACCTATCCTACCTGAAGCCAGAAGATAATTCGGGGCTGTCTAAGCCATCATCTTCTCCGGAATACTCTTCCCTCCCCTAACGTTTTGGATTCCATTAATAAAAGGAGTAGTAAACGCTCATTCAAAAGAGGAGACAAATGAAAAAAAAAAAAAAAGAAAGAAAACAAAGAAAAGCTCCAGCTAAGCTGGGGCATAGGGTGGCACGTGGGGTCCTCAGAGTGCAGCTTTAAATTTTAGTTTTATTAGCTTTCATGAAGTATCTACCAATTGTTGACAATTTTTGGAAAGTGAGTTTTTCAAAAAGACCTAGAATTTGGTGGCTGCAGCGGTGACGGTATGTTTCTGACTTCCGGGGGGCTGCGGTCCTTCTCTTTACTGGGCTGGCACTGTTCTCTTTTGAATTGGATGCAATTGGTTACCTTGAAAGACAGCACTTAAGTTTAGTGACGCTCACAACTTTCCCAAGGGTCAGCGACAAAGCTGAAGAGCTGCATTTGAGCCTCCGACACAAGTCCGTAAGAAAGAGTTTGGCGAGATTGACAGGTTCAAGATCGTCACAGTCAAACTGGTGACAGTCCACACTGCTCCAGTAATAGGTACTTAGTGTAAGAGAAGAAACACCTAATTGCAGGGAGCCAGTACGTGTGGCCGCCATTACAAGATTGCGCCTAGCTCCTGCAGGCTGGAGTAGCCAGTACCACCATCTCGGGCATGCTCAGTGTCCTCAGTGTGCTGGACCTATCAGGGAGCTTGGAGCAGGTTGCTAAGACACTTTGACCAATAGGAAGCCTGCACGTACCCCTAGTTCCAATATTAAGCAGTTGCAGCAGTTGCAGCTCAGAGCTGGGGGGGGGGGGGTCCTCACTTCCCGCTCTCCTTTCAACCAAGAGGCTCCCAGTAAAAGCGTGATTTGGGAAGAATCCTTGTCTGGTGGCTGTTCTTTCCTGCTGGTCAGGGAGTTCGCCGCACCTAATGTTAGCCAGAGTGAGAAAAGTCTAATGTGACTTGGGTAGACGAATGGTCTGTGGAGGTTTGGGCTTCTTACATGGCCAGGGTATGGTGAACTAATGGAGAGACGAGACATAGAGACATATTTGACTTCATGTTTGCTACCCCTTTAGGCATTGCAGGCTTAATCTAATGTGCAAAGCAAAGCTACATACTTTGGAGGAACGTGGACTACATGTCGAGATAGAGAAAGAATTCTTAAATAAAGCCCCGCCAAGTGCAAATGATACACGAAACGCTGATAACATTTAGATTCACTATGTTAAGAAGAAGACCTTTTCCTATGAGGATGCACCATGCAGTTAAAAGACTAAATGACAGACTGGGCAAACATATTTATAATCCACACAATTTAAAAAATAAACATCCAACATATATAAAGAGTATATAAATTAAAAAAAACAGTAACTCGAAAAATAAGAAAGCATACTTACTATATTGAGAAGAAAAATTAATTTAATTAGTAATAATGGAAATACAGTGAAAACAGCAATAGCATTTCACTGATCAAAATGAAGTACTTGAAAAGTCTAAACAAACCCAGTATTGCCCCAATCTGTGCCAACCGGAACTGTTGCTTGATGCTGATGGAACTGGAGCAATTCAGACCAGGACACATTGGATTAGTGCAAACCTTACAACCAGGTTCTCCTTCCAAATAAGATCAGTGTCTTGGTCTCAGAAATACCTTATTAGAAGCACTAACCAAACCACAAAAGAGGCAAGTAAGCAGAGGCGATACAGGCTTCATCTTAAGCTCTCTTTGTCTCCAAGGATGAGAGGAAGTCATCTAACAGCATAATGGATTGCCTGTACCTGCACTGGCACTTGTGCACACGCATGTGTGAATGTGTGTGCGCACGCGCGCACACACACACACACACACACACGCACACACACTATTCATGACAGTGGATTTTGGAAACTCTTTCAGTGTCAACTAATGTGACATCAGGACTTCCCAATATGGAATTAAGATGACAGGGCAGACAACAGTCTCTGTCTTAATGAAAAGAGGGCAGCTGTTTGGCTGCATCTTTAGCATTGCAACTTAACATGTTGAATTTCTTCAAAGCCTCCTGCTCTTGTAAAAGACGGGTATAATCCTCTCTACTTGTCTGCATGATTACTTAATAATCCAACTTTTAGCCTGGCCCGCAGCTAATCCCTGTAGAACCTTAATGAGCTAAGTGCAAGCTCACAAAATCTTCTGATCCTGAGTTTAGTCATCAATAAATAGCCAAAACAACAAGTAATATCACTTTTCCAACCTAGAAATACGTCTGTAATAGTGGGCCAGTTCTAATGATCTTGAAATGAAACAGAGATCAACAGAGATTAATTGGCCAAAATGTTAGGAATTATTATTGAGATGCCTGTCATATTTTCTTTTATAAAACACAGAGAGAGGGAAACATTTAAGAGGGAAGATTATATTCAGTAATTCCATTTTGTTGGTATCTCAGGCTCAATGAACTTCGTGTTTTGACTACTGCTTTGTTTTACTTTAAAAAAGTAGATTAGATGAATGATTTATAAAGCTAGAGATAAAATGGAATCTGTACATCCCAAAAGTTCTGTAAAACCGTAACTCTCAGCAAATGTGGTGAATCAGCACAGAGACATAGACTCCAATTACCCAGCTCTGAAAAGCACAAAGTCGGAGATTAATCCGCCATGCCTGAACACATGCCAGAAGCTGTGATATTTTACTTTAATACAATAAAGACTATACCAAACATCCACATGACCCAGAATTGAGCACATAAGAATTGCATTATTTTCACAAAATGCAACCCAGACCATCCCATTCCTTTCTGTAAGACTTTCACAGCAGTCACTATGGTGTAATGCAAAATGCCTTCGAGCACCTTAGCTCTGCTGCATACTGACCAATCACATGGCTTTCAAAAAAGAAAGAAAACCATTCTCCTACACCATGTGACCTGTACCTTCTCAAGGAGGAGACTGGGAGACTGCTGCGTAGTTTCTGCCTTGCTGGGTTATTGTGAAGGGCGCTGACACTCCCCAGATTGGGGCTATTCATTGAGTGAGTGACACTGAGAAATCACTTATATATTTAATTATTTGACAGAACTGTATCCAAAAAGAAGAAGAAGAAGAAGAAGAAGAAGAAGAAGAAGAAGAAGAAGAAGAAGACGACGACGACGACGACGACGACGACGACGACGAAGAAGAAGAAGAAGAAGAAGAAGACGAAGAAGAAGAAGAATTTTGTGCTGAGGTTTAGGTTAAGCTTGCAAATGAAAACTGCCCACTTTATAACAATAATTGGAAAGAAATATGTCCCAACTATTGTCATTGCTCTTAGCTGCCCACTGAAGACTAGACAGTAAGGCCCTACTGTAGGAGATACAACACGCTTCAGCTGTGAACGACAGAGAAAGCAAGCGGGAACTGAGTTGCAAGTTCCTCCCTCCTGGCTGGCTTTTATGGTCGTTGAGGGAGAAGAGTCACCAATAGCACTACTCAGCACTGTACCCAGAATGCTGCAATTTGATCTACCAAGAAAGATGTGTCCGCTGGGGCAGTAGTGGAGGGTTATGGACTAACCACCTCCTTCTGCTTGAACTTGAGGCTGCCTTTGCAGGATAGATTCGTGTCTGGTACTATAAACCTGGCCAAAAGCCTGTGCCTAAGGAAGTCACAGGCCCTAGAGGGAAACCGACTGGTAATGCTTTAATGACTGTTTGTGTTGTCAATCTGTCTCCTAATCTTCATATTTGTACCCACAGATGGATGCTGTTCCTCACCTTGGCCAGGGAAGTATCTTTATGCATTTATGCTGAAACTCATAACTCCTGCAGGTGCTGAGAATAAGTCACTGTTGGGTGCTGTTCCCCAAATGTGCCATCTCTATGAATACCCTCAGGTCTCAAGGAACATCAGAGAAGAGGGTCCAGAAGAAATGTAAGAACCAGAAAGTGGCTGTGAGTACTGCCAAATACTGTTTTCAGTTAACATTTCGGGAAGCAGTATTAACTGACTCCATGAAGGAGAGAGGCAGGAGACACAGACACAGAGAGAGAGAGAGAGAGAGAGAGAGAGAGAGAGAAGTGTGGTACTGAGAGAGAACTTGGGAGTCTGGGAAGAATAAAACGTGGGGTGTAGGAAACTTTCAAACAATAAATAAAATATATTATAGGTACAAAAAGGTGTTAACCATGAGGGTAGCATGGAGGAGTCCCGTTCATATCACTTTTCAGAAAACGATTCCATACACAGCTCAAAGCTTCAGGGTTGAGCACAGGTTTCTCTCCGAGGGCGCAGTACCCTTACAGTGGCCCTGTTAAGAAGTAGAGCAATGGTGTGACAGGCTCACAGGAGTCTCCTCCTAGTGACTGAACAAGGAGTACCGTGAAACCCGGACTACTTTCTCCTATGCTGGGGCCCTGCCCTGAACAAGCTACACTTTAGGGCTTGCCATTCTCTCGGTCTGGTGAGAGTTCACCAGGCGGGCATCATGGAACGAAGCACCCTACCCTATCCTGTCTCACTTCTTGCTCTTTTCCCACAGGTTTACTCCTCCACAGACAGTCTACATTTCTAAATGCCTTGACGTGTAGCAAATGTTTAAGGGATTTTTGTTACTGACAACAGTGATGCCCCACGCCCAAAAAAAAAAAAAAAAATCCTGGCAGAAGAATAAGTGGAAACATAGGAGTTTTTCATTACTTTGCCTGAAACTTCCAAATTTATACTGTTCTAAGTGAACAAACACAGCTCTTGTCTATTCCTGTCAGTGTGAAGTCGAGGTTCATATTTGTGATGATTTTTTCCCCATTTGCTCCAACAGGAATTTGCCTTCTTTGAGTCAAGACCATTTCTTCCACTGTGATCATGAAGAAAGAAACATCTCGCTGTAATTCACTACAACAAAACACACATGCGTGTGCGGGCACATGTGCATGCGCACACACACACACACAGACACACACACACACACACACACACGCACACATATCAATTAAGATCCACAACATCCTTCAATGTTCCTCTGAGGCTTCGTTTTCCAAGCTATCCGTAAGGTTTATTGCTTTTCTCTGGACATTATCCAATCTCTCCACCCCACATCTGTCATCAAACTCGGGACTTGAGATTCAGAGCGAGTAGTGTTCTCCAGCAAGCAGCTGGCCACAGGAGCTAGGTGGAGAAAATCCGGGCAACGTCCACCGAGGAGGGGAACCACAAAGCTAGCCACGTGGGCTTTCCACCAAGTCTGTCACTACAAAGGTGAGTGACTGCTGGACCTCGAGCATGTACACACACACACACACACACACACACACACACACCTCCTCCAGAGGAGATTTGAGATATCATCATCTAAAATGCACAGTATTAACGCACGCCTGCAGCAGAAACACGAAACTCTGCCTCCCATCAGTTACACCAATGAGCAAACTATGGCCTTCCTAGTAAAACAGCCAAGTGGGCACTTAGCTCAGACAGGTACCCCAGAGTACCTAAAAGTGATGAGTTAGGGATTCGTAGAGTAAGGCAAGACCATATCTTCATTTTGCCTCCCTCGACCTTTGTTTTTATTACCTATGTGTATGTGCATGCATGCGTGTATTTTGAGACAATGTCCTCACGTAGCCCAGGCTGCCCTCCAATTAGCTTGCCCTCTTGTCTTAACTCTCCAAGCCTTTGAGTTGCAGCTGTGCACTATCAGAACAAGCAACACTGAATCTTCTAGAAGGCGCACAGACTCCATCGGCCCTACCAGCAGTCTTGTTCCTTGCAAACCCACACTTTGGTGCTACATTCTAGCATGAACTAACACCCCAGGACATTCTCTTAGAACCCCTTCACCAACCACCAACCCTAGTCAGTCTGACCCATCAGCAATTTCTCTGCAAACACTGCTTGCTACTTTCCCTGTGCCCT
Source organism: Alexandromys fortis (assembly GCF_014885135.2). Classification (NCBI taxonomy): domain Eukaryota; kingdom Metazoa; phylum Chordata; class Mammalia; order Rodentia; family Cricetidae; genus Alexandromys; species Alexandromys fortis. The sequence continues at coordinate 3,059,083 of NW_026067917.1, read as the reverse complement.
GCCTTTCTCCGAGACTCTGTGTCTCCGGGAACTTTTCCTCCTGTTTCAAATAGTCTGTAGCTTCCACAATCCAACATGAAACCTCGTTTGCCTCCACACCCTGTCCACAGCCTGCCTCTTACTTCTCCTCTGAATCTGAGCACACACGAACACAGTGTCCCGTTTTATACTCTGACATACACACGGTACACACGGGTCTTCCCTCAGTCCCTGGGGGCGGGAAGAGTGTCTTGTTTTCCTGTAAACTTCCTGCAAATTTTTCACGCACTAAGTCATAGTTTGTCACTAATCGAGGCCAGACACTCATGCAGTTATCCATTTGAAATACAAGCATGCACAAGGTGGACTTGGAACCCGTCACCCATCACTAGGAAACAGCCTGAATAGGAAGAATTAATTAATGATAAAAAAAAAAAAAGCAAGGACTATGATCCCACAGAGGACAGGGAGTCCATGGGCTGGTGTAGGAAGGGCCCCATAACCCAGGCTTCTGGGAAATTTTAACGAATTTTAGCAAACACTATAAAAAGAGACTGGGTGGCTGCAGGTGTCATTGGGAGTGAAAGTCCTAAGAAAGCTGAGGTGAGATAACAGGGTAATTTCAAAGCGCCCCAGGGGAAATGGAGAGAGTAGCTTAACAGCTACACCCTCACTGAGCTAAAACAGAAACAAAATCCAGGGCAGGGCAGGCTCTTTGGGGAAGGTGAAAGAGTCCCCTCTTAGCCTAAGCTAGTGGCCAGTCCCTGCCAGGTAACCTGCTGGCTTTGCTGCAGAGACAGGCTGCAAGGGAAGAAGATTAGCATCAGGGAATAGAAGCAGCCTATTACAGCAACCCAGGTATGATGTAAGGGATGGCACACGGCTCTCTTAAAGAAACAGGCACCTTCAAAGTCAGAAGTAGACCTGGGAGCATTGTCTCCATGAACACAATGTTAAATCGAATTGACACACAATCTGTCACTGCCCCCATGTGACTGAGGGGGCCTCTGAGTGTCCTGTGCCAGGATACCTCATCCAACATCTGGATTTTCAGCACACCTGGATTCACTTTAGCATTCCAGCCGCGAGCATGATGGGGAGATTCCCTGGGTTTCCAAGCGTCCCTGCAGCTCTCAACGCATGGATAACCAATCAGCACTGGAGCGGCTTAACTTTTGCAGCAGGCATAATGAGCATCTTAATCCGTAAGCTTGGAGCACAACCATCCAGGGAGCACCATAGTCTCCTCCTTGGTTTCTGGTGAAAACCTGTGTGTGTGTGTGTGTGTGTGTGTGTGAGAGAGAGAGAGAGAGAGAGAGAGAGAGAGAGAGAGAGAGAGAGAGAGGGCCACTGGGAAATCCATAGTAATGACAGCGACAGCATAGTCTATCCTTGTCCCGTTGCATGGCCAGTTCTCCATGCTCATCTCATTCAGAGAGATGAGCATTATCTTCCAAATCACACACATGTCTTAATTCTACTTAACATAATCAAATACCATAGGCTGGGAGCTTAGAAACGGTCAGTTTTCTCTCAGTCACAGGTCATGTTCATCTGGAGGATGGAAGTCTGAGTGCTGGAATGGTTTCTGGAGAGCCCCTCTTCCCGGTTGCAGACAATAAGCTTCCCCTTGTATCCTCACGTGGTAGAGGAGGAGACAGATCTCTCTCCCTAACCCATAGACTTCCCATTTGTGAGGACCTCTCTCAGAACTCAAAGGCCTCTCAAAGGCCCCACTTCCTAATACAAGTCACCTGCAGATTTGAGGATGAGTGAGGCCCAAATATCCTTCCACTGCCCAGGGCTATGGGGAAGAACTGGGAGTCATCTGAACAGTTGTCATGGAAACAATCCATTTACTACTGAGAGGAAGAGCCATGAGTGAGCCATTTTGAAATGGGTTGTCCTTTCTGATGCGTGTCCTCTGTTATCTAATTGACCCCAAATTAAATAATTGAGGTCATTCCGTTATCTGCCTGAAACCAGATATACATGCTGTCCTGAAGTATACAACAAGAAATTATACTGCTCACATCCACGGCGCACGGACCCTCAACGAAGCTCTTGTCTGTTATCTTTATCAGACCCAGTAGATGGGGTTCTTAATTATTCTTGGTAAAAAGCTGTGTTGTGGTGCTGTTTTCTGAGAAAATCATTTGGGCTGACCTTTTCATGTGTCTACTAACAAAGCTGGTCCAAATATTAAATCCTGTAGATTTTCTTGATGGGCTTTTCCTGGAATCTTCAACTAGGCAACAAGCCTCAGGAGGCTCCTAATGTCTAAGGGGTTGCTGATTCTACCTTGCGCATGGCATTAAACAGCCTCAGTAACAGAAAAGACTTGAGTGTGGAGCCCTGATACTTTTCAGGAAAAATAGTAAAAGTCTGAAGAATGCAATCCGACTTTGTTCCTAAATTTTCCGTTGGGTTGAGACTGATAAACAAATTATGCCACAGGCGGCTTTAGTTTGACTTCCTATTTAAATTGCTCTTACTTTTCTCATCAGCATAGTTCAATGGACAGTGTAAAAAAGAATCCATAAACTCAGAATTACACTTATTCTAAAAATGCAATCAAACAAACCATTTCTTCTGCTACCCAGTGACCTCTCTAAGAGGGCCCTTAGGAAAAATTGATCCCAGGTTGTAGTGGTAGAAAGAGCTAATGTCCCCTCCGGCAAGTGGACTCCATTTTGTTTTATGGGGATGTCTTTTTATAAGGGACCTTGGATGTCCCTGCCTCTGTGTCAGCTGCTCACAGCTTCATGTTCATTCATGCATTTTTCTTTTACTGTGAAAGAAAAACATCATCATTAAAGTAGAACTGAAGCTTCAGGTAAGGAAAATGAGCATGAAAAAACAAGTTTACTCTACTACTCCAAGACGGTTACTGGGGTTTGTGTTGTATTTCTGGGGTTTATTCCCATCCCCCTGTCCTCTTATTCTTGAAAGAAAAAAAAAAGCCATATTGCATAACACTGTGTAACTTTTCTTTCTACTTGATATAGGAATGCATTTTACATATCACCAAATGTCCCCTGCTGAGACGTCAAGGCCATGACAATAAACACTCTATACACATACTTCCTATTCAACCATCCCTTATCACGGACTATATTTTCTTTTTCTGTTTCTGTTGTAAATATGTCCTGGTAAATTTCTTTCTAACGGAATCATTATGGTAGCCTTTCTAACTTTTTTATTATTATTTCCTTAACAATAAATTTCTAAGGTTAAAATAACTTGGTCAAATTTTATGTAAAATTTAAAGGTCACTGTTGGAATTAGGAAGTTACTCTTCAAAGGGACTGTACAAGTGTGTGTTTGGTGTGGTTAGCAGCCTAAGAAATTGAAATCATGTAAGCAGTAGATGCTTGTGTTTATTATCAGACTTCTCACACACATACAGACATAGCCACATACACACATGTGTGTGTTCACCCGAACATGTCCACGGAAAGAGGCCACTAGAACTGTAGTTGGGCTTCTTTTAGCAGATACAGATGTGGCAGCCCATCCTTACTCTGACAAGCCAGCCTTGACTCTGAACCCGGCCCTACCTGCCAGGGCTCCACAGGAATACGCCCAGTGTTGATATCAGCATCTCATCTCTGCCCATCTACCCTAAGGCGCTGCAACTGAAGACGGACGTTTCGTGTGACTGAGGCCATTTTGCCCTTTCTCTTAGAAATGTCACAGAGACGTGGGCTCAGGAAAGGATTCGGCTTGACTCACTCCTGATGCCCATCATGAGCAGCGCTCACTGTCCTGCTGCCCAAGTCGTAGGGGCTACCAAGGTCGTCCCCTCGCTAGGGCATAGTTTTCATAAACACCACCCAAGTCAACCCTGGCATGGGTGCGTTTGCGGTGAAATGGCCACTGTCATGAAAACTCGGCCTCTGTCATTCCCCTCCGTCTTTTGAAAATTCCTGGAAGGTGGGTGATATAAATATCTGGATTTTCAGAGGAGAGCAGCTGAAGCTGAGAGCAATTAAGTTCTTTTTCAGCTGCCAACGGTCTGCAATCCCTGAAGCAGCAAGGCTGGGATTTGAGCCAGAGGAATTTTGCAGTAAAGTTTTTGTTCTTTTTGGAAAAATGTAGTAATTTAGAGAATTTCATACATACATATACATTGTATCCTCATCCCTCTCCTCCCGTGTTCTCACTTCCAACTTTATTCCCTATTCTTCGTTTTTTAACCCACTGAGTCTAATCAGTGCTGTCGATGTAACTTGGATGTGTGGTTGTCCACTAGAGCGTGGTCAACCACATCTCTGAAGAAAAGCAATTCTTCCTACCCTAGCAGCCACCAACTGCCATTAGCTCTTCCGCTAGGGGCAAATGCCTATGTTCTTAATGGCTATAGTGGAGCGGCCACAACCTTCAGAAACTCACAGAAACCTCACCTCAATACAACCCAATGAAGCCACATTGTAGCCACAAGGACAGCATAGATATACTGAGGTAAGGCAAAACTCACTGTGACTCCCCACCCCCTACCCAGCAAGCTGGGACTTAAGTAGCTGCTTATCAGATTAAGCAAAGGTCACCAGAGAGCATCCATCTGGGACAGGAGGGCCACCCTGCTCACTACACAATTCTGTTCTCCCTATTTGTGCTGAATCCTGTTGATTGAATGGCTTCTGCCCGGCACTGCACACAAACCTTAGCCTCATTCATGCAGCAGAGGGAGTGACGTAAGCCCCACAGTTGGGACTCCATTACTCCTTATCAGAGCAAAAGACCTACTCAGGCCTCCCCCAGAGAGCAAGCGCTGGCAAGAGAACCAGAGAGCATGCCAAAGGGCAAGGAATTCATCCCCTATCACAGTTACAAGTCCTGGTCTTGCCAGGCTCAAAGCACGCATTAGGCTGTCGGGAAATGAGATAGCCGACTGCTGTTTGAACTTGCACAAACTGTGCTGTAATTATTTTAATTTGCCAGTACATCTGAGGTGCCTGCCTTCTCAGGAGCCAGCTTTCCATTTCTGATGTGCAACTGGACAAGGTATGTAAAGTGTACAGCCCTGATAACCTCCCTAGTAAAGACTTCAGGTCCTGCAATCCATCGATTCTTCTGATCTTACCTGTTTTACCAGCACCCCGTCTATGGCAGAGTCTCTGCCTCCCCTCGGATTCCACCAGCCCCCGGGGCAGAGGTCTTACTTCTCTGTAGTGTCAGCCATATGCCCCACTCTTTTCTGACTTGCTGTGGCTTTTCCTTAAGGATGCTGCTGGTGTCCAGCTAGACCATAGCTGTGACTGTCCATCATAGCCCAGTGTGCCTATACCCCCACTCGCCCCATCAGCTCTTTGTGAAGGCTTCAGTGCTGTCCTGACCCACCATTTTTGAAGCAATTTTGTCCCCCCACCTTTCTGTCTCCCTTTAGAATGTTATCTGCCCCTGAGGGCTCCGTGGTCTCTCAGGGAAATAGGTACCCTCCTTCCAGACATTCCATTCACGTCGGAATACATGCACAAACAGTGATGAGGTTTGGGCTGCAACTGAAGTTCCTCCCATCACCTCTATTATCATTACTGCTATTATCCCATCATCATCCTCATCATCATTATCATTATGACGATGACGGGGATGATGATAACAACTATGATGAACCAGAGTTTATGAATGATGTTTGCTCTACATCAGGCGATGAAAGGAGACAGAGACACAGTTCCACATTGGAGCACCGGACTGAAACCCCAAGGTCCAAATCAGGAGCAGAAGGAGAGAGAGCACAAGCAAGGAACTCAGGACCGCGAGGGGTGCACCCACACACTGAGACAATGGGGATGTTCTATTGGGAACTCACCAAGGCCAGCTGGACTGGGTCTGAAAAAGCCTGGGATAAAACCGGACTTGCTGAACATAGCAGACAATGAGGACTGCTGAGAAGTCAAGAACAATGGCAATGGGTTTTTGATCCTACTGCACGTACTGGCTTTGTGGGAGCCTAGGCTGTTTGGATGCTCAACTTACTAGACCTGGAAGGAGGTGGGAGGTCCTTGGACTCCCCACAGAGCAGGGAACCCTAACTGCTCTTGGGCTGATGAGGGAGGGGGAGTTGATGAGGGAGGGGGAGGGAAATGGGAGGCGGTGGCGGGGAGGAGACAGAAATCTTTAATAAATAAATAAATAAAAAGAAATTTGATCCCTTATAAAAACCATTTCTAAAAAGATGTCTAACATTTAATATGCCTAGCATAGAATTTCTGTTCAAGACAAATATAGCTGGAATTAAGTATTAGAGAAGAAATAATACATAGTGAGTTTTTCCCCAAATAGTTCTTCTTGCCTGAGCATGTAGTTGGTCATGGACATCAGAGACATAAGGAGAGGGGAGAAAAGAAAGAAGTGTCCAAATGGCCTATTCGTACGACTATGAATTCAAAGGTCCTATGCAGCTGAGGAGCTAGAAAGTTCTTTAGACTTCAAATCACTGTGTGGCTTTGGGGAAGGTCCAGAACCTCTCCAGATGCAGAGTCACTATCAATGAAAGATGCCAATGCTGTTTCTGGAAACATCTCACTGGCATTCAATCCCCCAGAACAAAGCAACTGCTTAACAAACAGCCATTATTTCCCTTCCTAGCCTTTCATTATTTGTCAGGAGCTGTGCAAATACTGGGTTAAATGTCAATGTCGGGGAGCTGCTGCCAGCGACGAGCGTGTGACTGGTAGATGAATGCAGAGGCTGAGTGACGGATCGATGCTGATGATGGCTAAGGGGAAAACGGAAAGCATCTTGTCACCGCGTGTTTCTGATAAAGACAACTAGCTCTATGCCGTGGCGGTAACCAAGGTGATTTTTTTCAATACCTGGATATCTCTCTATTTCTATCTTTATTTTTGTCTTCATGATGGTCCTGAGAGAGAGTGCTAGAACCACCAAACCCAGCCAAAACAGTAAAGACACAGGTGACAGTGTGAGCCGCACTTTGTGTAGCTTGTCATCCCTGCCCCGATCCACTACAAAGGTTCTTCTGATGGTAATGATGGCTACGATTAAATGTTTTAGTTATTATTTAAAAGAAACCTGGGAAACTTAAGTTTACACAAAATTTTTTCATAATTAAAAACAACCTAAAGATTAGAAAGAATACGTTAGAAGGATGGAAAAATTAATAAGACACAGACAGATTCCATCTTTATATAATTCATAGTTCAGAATACATTGGAACTCTAGCTATCATATATTCTGTGTATCCTGAGAATCTACTGATACTTAAAAATTACCCAGAAGTTTAGAACAAGTCATTACCCTTCCACATATGTTGTTGGGTAGTTGTAGTTCAGGGTCTCTCATGCAGTAAAAACTGAGCAAGGCAGCACCGTCTGCTTTTATACTGCCTGGCTCACATGCCTTGGGGCAAAAGGACTCTGGTTCTTACATGGGCACCTATGTATAGCTGCTAGAGCATCCCCACAGGGTAGCTTCTGCTGTCTCCAGAGCAAGAAGGGAGGATGAAAGCCATGGTGCCCTTTATGGCTGATCTTCAGAAGCTTACTCATCATCATTTCAGACAGTGTCCCCTTGGTTTCATCAGCCCTTTCAACAGGAGAGAATGCTACTCCAGACAGGAATAGCAGCAGGCAGGGGTCATGGGGATCACAGTGGGAATTTGGTACCATGGTGTATAACAGAATCTCCTCTGGGCTCTCTCAACTGTAGGTCAAAGTCACTGATATTTCAGACTTCTCCAGCCCTCTCCAGCCACCGACTGACAACTTTCCAAGTTCCTAAGTTTCTCTTCTTCCCCAAAGTCTTGGGACATTCCCAGACATGCTGATCCAGGAACATGTGACACCATTCTGCCAAAAGGGCAGGTATTGTCACTTGAAGAAATGGAATCCTCAGAGCCATACCAAACTGTGTTTATTTCGAAATGAAGGAGTCTCCACTCCCCCTTCTCGGTAGGTTCTTACTGGGTCACAACCATGCCCCTGTGTCCTTCCTCTCTTGACTTGCAATCTTTTTAAGAAGACTCCCCAACTTTCATATGTGTTGGCTTGTCTCACCAGTTCACTAAACAGGCCCAGGTATACCTAACTGCCCTTTTATTCATTAACTAGCTCCACACACACACACACATGTGTGCACATACACACACCCAATTGCTTGCAAGAATGAAATAAAATCTTTCAGAGAGTATGTTTGCTGAGTCTCAGTCCAGATGTCATTTGCCAAGTAGCTAAACTTCCACTGCTCCTACTCTTGCAGTGGGGTCAAGTAGGGTTCAGCGACCAGACTTCTGCCCGTCAGTCGCCGTGGTGCTAACCTACAGTGATAAACCCCCCGCAGCAACGCATGGGTGGATGAACAGTTGGGTCAGCAGCCACTTTAGTTTAATGGCAACAGAAATGTTGCTGACTCTAACACACAAGCTTCCTCAGCATATCCAACTCAAAAAGAGCAAAGCCAAGGCGTAGGCTACTAAAGCAAACTTTTATGTTTATTCTCTTCCCACTGGTTTTATTTTTTTAATTTTTAAACTACTTTTAGTCATCTCCTCAGCTGTCCTCAATAAGATGTGAATTTGAACAGAAAGCTTGGAGTGAGTGCCTCGGAAACCTTCATCGTCACTCAGGTGATTAGCAGAAAGAATTCTTCCTTCACCCCCTGATTGGGGGTTCTAGCTGTAAATCCAAGCTTCTGTTTCTAGAAGCAAGAGAAGAGCCAGAATAGGAGGTAGGGTTTCAACACTGCCGTAGATGCCCAAGGAGGACAATCCTAAATGATGCCAGTTCTAGCTGGTTTTCAAGGTTTGTCTAGCTGCAGCTCTCATTGGTGGGACCTGTTAAGGGTACGGAAGTGAAATTTCTCAAGTCTTTGTGTCATCCTAGCAGAGATTCAGCTTTGCTTTGCAAGGCGTTCCTCAGAACAAAAGTTAACTGTGCCGCAGGACAGAGCGATGGGTTTGTGAAGTGGCGTACGCAGAAACATGCTTATTTGCTCACTGAACAATGTGTACACATTTCAGACGAGCATACACAGATTAAGAAGAAACACTTATGTGTGAAATAGACAATGGTAAATCCTACCTTCAGTATTAAGACTTTTGCTCAGAAATTTCTCAGCACATTGAACAACACTGTAAATGAACATAGGGTATACTAATTTTCCATTACCACAGTTTAAAAAAAATCACCATAAGTTCTGTTATTTGAACAAAAGCCATTTGTTAGGTCCTAGCTCTGCAGATCAGAAGTGCAGTGACAACATGGCTTGCCTGGTTCCCTTGCTTCGGCATCACCAGGATGGAGATGAGACAGTGACAGGTTCTGGCCTCTTTCTGGGGACCTGGCCATGAGTCTGCTTCCAAGCTCCTATGAGACAGACCAGAACTCAGTCTCTTACAGCTGTAGAACCAAGGTTCTTTTTTCCCTCTTGATTAACTGACATGCCATGTTTTAGCTCCTTGAGATCTCTCTCTCTCTCTCTCTCTCTCTCTCTCTCTTTCTCTCTCTCTCTCTCTCTCCCTCCTTGTGTAAGATCCTCTCACCCACTGGCAGTGGCTTACTCATGCAGTTTCCCAGTTGCCTGTTCTTGTTCCCTCCTCTCTCTCTCTCTCTCTCTCTCTCTCTCTCTCTCTCTCTCTTTCTCTCTCTCTCTCTCCCTATCTCCATCTTTTCCTCTCCTTCCTTCCCATTTTCTCTGTGTTTGTCTCTCTGTGTCTCTCTGTCTGTCTCTGTGTCTTTGTCTGTATGTTGCTGTCTGTCACTCTACCACTCCCTCTCCCTCCCTCCATTCCTTTCTATGTCTCTCTGCTTTCTCTATGCCTTCGTCTCTCTCTATGGCTCTCTGTCGTCTCTCTGTCTCTGTGTCTTTATCCTTCTCTCCCTCTCTCCCTCTGTCTCTTTCTCCCTGTCTGTTTCTCCTCCTCCCTTTCTCTCTCTGTCTCTCTCTGTCTCTCTCTCTCTCGCTCTACTTCTCTCTCTCTCTGTCTCTCTCTGTCTCTCTCTCTCTCTCTGTCTGTGTGTCTGTCTGTCTGTCTGTTTGTCTCACACTCTTTCTCCTTCTCTCTCTGACTTCCTCAGATCTGCCTGGACAATCCAAGCAAATCTCCCCAGTCTATAAGTTCCATTACAGCTATGAAGTCTCTCTGCCATATAAGGAGGGACACATCCTCCTGGCACGGCACACAGGAAAGGTCATGGAGCCAAAATTCCACTCACGACATGGGGAGAGAATGTGAGGCCCCTCCCTCTGTAACAGTCATGCCTTACTGTCTCTGCTCTCCTTAATGCAAACAAATGAGTTTTGTGCTTTCTCAATGTCCACTAACATCTTAAAAATATTCAATCTTCTATTTTCAAATAAATATACCATTTCAGAATCCTTCATTTATAAATGATATAAATTGCATTTTTAGTTGTTAGTTTTAATAAATGAAATGCTATGATCATTAACTATCTGATTGGTTTTTTGTTGTTGTTGTTGTTGTTGTTTCACTTTGGTTTGATTTGGCCTTTGGGTTTTGGAGGTTTTTGGAGGGGGTAGTTTTGAGAGAGTATCTCATACAGTCCTGAATATATGATTTTGAATTCTTAGTCCTCCTGCCTCCCCCTCCCAAGTGCAAGAATTACAGGTATGCCATATCCAGCAATCGTCACTGCTTTGCCTACTTTAAGATAGCCACTCACATATTACAAATAGTTTACAAAGATTTTTATTTTAAAATTTTCTTTTTCCAAAGGTGTATGTTTCTGGCACTTACAGAACTGAAAATATATCTCTAAATTTTATCATATATGATCTATAAAAGAAAAAGTATGAAGGAGTTAAATACCTAAATGACAGAATTCAAAATACGTATCACAGACGGCTAGCACAAGCCATTGTAAGTACCACAGAAGGAAATGGCCCCCATGTTGCTTGGAATCTCAATAAGAAGACTGAGATAGGAAACAGGTGTGATAGCAAATGCCCTGCCAAGAGCATGAGGGAGCACTTCCCCCAGGGGAGGGAATTCAAACTTGGCAACAATGACCTGACTTTGGACCTTGCCCACCAACTTCTTTCAAACAGAAAGTCTGCTTGGAGCATGGCATCCTAAACTCTAAGCAACTGAGCAATTGCTGCATCCCTGAACTCTGACCTTACCCTGGCAGTGTCGATTCTGCAGAGCTCTGAGTCAGCAGGGCACAGGGGTAATTCTTTACGGCGGACTTGGTGTCTCAAATCCAAACATCAGAAGTTACCCTGAGAAGTCTGACTTCTCCTCTACGTATTGTTTAGTACTCAAGAGACAAAATGTAAAATATGCAGGCCTCGGAGACCTTGAAATTGTCAACAGCCTCGTGTTCAAACTCGATCTTACTTCTATGTATTTCTTTAAATATCATGGGTTTCAGCCTCTGTGCCTCTGAACTGGCTGCCTTGGGATTTGGGCCATGCTCTTTTTCTTCTCACATCACAGCCAGGGGTCCCCAGCTTCTTGGAACTAACCATCCAGCTGTTTTAAATAATTACTACGGAATGTTGAAAGGCTGCCTTGGCCAATGTCCATCTTTCTTCACTAGTTACCAGAAACTCTAGCTCAGAACAAGAGACACTATTTATCATAATCCATCCCAGAAGAGCTTATCGGGCAGAACGTAGGTGCCTGGTAGTCTCCATCCTAATATACTTGCCAAAATTCTTAATGTTTTCAGGGACATTACAAGGCCTACTTCTCAGGTACCGCACCGCCCCTTATTCTAGTTGTGTTCGGTTGCTGTGATCAAAGATCCTGACCAAAAGTAATGTAGGGAAGAAATATGGGTTTGTTTCATCTTACATAGATTCTATAATTGAGGGGAGTCAGGGCAGAAATTCAAGTAGGAACTAAAAACACAAAGCATGGTGGAACTCTGCTAGCTGGCTGGCTTGGGCTCATATTCATACTGATTCTGTATCTCCCAGGACCACCCGCCTGGGGAATGGTGCTGCCCGCAGTGGGCTGAACCCTTCTACATCCACTAACATTCGTGACAACTCCCCACAGACCTTCCATGCTGATCCAGGCAACTCTTCTACTGAGACTCCATTCTCGGGTGACTCTAGGCTGTGCCAAGTTGGCAACTAAAACTAACTAGAATGCCACTGTCAAGAATCTAGAAACTGACGTAAAGATGTGTATTAGTCACTAATAACAAAAATAGGGGTACGAAATTGTTAAAAATAAAGTGTTTTAATGTTATAGTGTTCTACCCGAGCAGTACTTTCATGTAATAGGAAGCATAGTGTCGTATCACCTTGTAGCAGCCATGTAAAGACGTATTGGTTAAAGCCAAATATTAATTGTGTAAAAAGAAACTGGAGTCATCACTAGCTACAAGCCTGAGCCATTTACCTGACTTCTTCCCATCTTAGCTTCTTTACTAGTTTTTACTACTGTAGTAATAACACTCATTTCTCAGATAAATGAATCTACTAAGCTTAAGAACTAAAAAGAAAAAAATAGACACATATTATAAATGTATTCCAATACAGTGATTGCTTTCTTATAAGAAATTTGTAACTCAGGTGTTGGATTATTCATTCCAAATATAAAGTAAGCAAATGTAAAAATCACAGCTGCAATTTAGATTGATTTCCCGTGCCCGAGGGCAATGAGTCGCAGGGGACACAGCCCTGCCTCTCTGTCCTCTCACACCCATGGGAACTGAAACCTGGTTTTGCTGTCTACTTACTTGTGACCAGCATAGGAATGGTGGAAATTATCTGCACATAGAATTTTTACAAGAAACCACGGAGCAGAATGCACTTGGGGATGGACTAATTTTGTGTGTCATTCCATGACTGGACAGAACACACTCACTACAGGACCTTTTGTGTAACTGATCTTATCCAAGGGGTCGGGGGGAAACCACTTGCATCCTTCCCAAGTGGCAAAATTATCTCTCCTCCACAAATGGGTCCCTTCTGGGATTTGACATGAGCAAAAGCGATGGCAAGGAACGCCAGGGGAAAGCGGCTACTTTGAGACCTAATGCAAGTTCTTTCTCGGGAACTGTAAAGCAAGCGATGCCATCATAATGCAAAACGCATTAAACTGTCAGAATGAAAATCCTGTCTTCAATCATGTAAGGTCCCTCAAGACTTCATCGTTAAATTTTGCATTAGGAAACCTCCTGACCCTCTCTCCATTCTCAAATAAAAAGTTGCCTTTAAAAATGAGAACCAGTTGAAGCATTTTTTGAAAAGATTGTGTGCCTCATAAACATATACCAGAGAAACGGCAAAACCATTTCTTAAGTTAAATTGACATGAACCCCAAATCCCAACTGTAGTCCATAAGTGTTTTCATGAGTAATTTTACAAGTACTAATATTGTCTGGTGGAGTTAGGGATTGAACCCAAACATAGTAAGATTAATAAGATAACATTTTTTATCAACGCAAAAATATCAATCTAGTGACTGGGTTTGGATGGTCAATTGTCAAGATCTCCCCACTCTAACTTGAGGCTGGCAATTGGAGAAAATGGATTTGTTAATAGGCAATGCAAACGTCCTTAAGAGCGGATACATGTCTTGATTAAACATTTGGAAATTAGATAAATGCATTTTCTTTTTCTTCTTGAAGCTAAGAATACAATAACCCTTGATTGGAAGATAATCATTTGTGATCTCATGGCATAAAGGCTCACCTTTATGGATAAAAGATTTTCTAATAAATATACACAACAGAAAACACACACTTGGGTTGTGCCTGCTTCTCCTCCTTTCTCATTCACACCACACAAAGTATCGCCATGGGAGACTGTGTACAAAGGAATACAGTAAATGGCTCTGTGAAATATGGATTCTAACATATTCTCTGTACTATATTTTCCCATCTCTGGCTTCCAGGTCACTTAAAGGGCTCTTTCTTCTGTGGAGGATGACAGAAAAATCACTCTTAATTGTTGAGCCACAGGAAACTGGGTATGAAATTAACACCACATTCAAGTATCCACAGAGAAGTTATATAGCTTATAGGAGGAATCTAAGAACATTCCGTTCAAAGATCATATTTCAGATTTTAAAGATTTGCGTTTATTCCCAACTCACAGATATCTGAATTTAGCCTCATGTTTCTCAACAATAAATAATCACTTAAAAAGTGAAACACCTGGCATCCAAAACAGGAAGGGGAAAATGGAATTAAAAGGAAAATTGCTTTTAGCTCAATAACAAGTTATTTAGTCCTAAGTGGTTTTAGTTTGTTTTTTTCCTTAGTATTGCATTACTTCACCAAAAGCTTAAGTTTTAACCTGTCTTTGGAGAGAAATATGCAATCCGATGCTGTTTATAAACTATTTCCCTCGAGGAGCATTGAATAAAAGATGTAAGTGCCATGGCAATCAGCATCTAACAGTTCATATTTTGCCAAACACATTGTTGATGACCTGTAACGGAAGCATGTTGTGATAGCTGGTATTGGTGGTCCACTGGACTGAGCTGGAAGATGATTAGAAAAACTGGTGGCGCATTCTTTTAGTGTGTCTGACAGAATGTTTCCAGAGAAGTCTGGTACCCAGGTCACTGTGCTAAGTAAGGAAGAACCGCTCTAACCTTGGGCAATGCCAGCCATAGGTTAGAGGACTAGACGGAGGCCAAGGCAGAAGGGTGCAGCCCCTGGGACACAGACCTCACCCACCCTGAGTAGCTGTGCTTGCTGCTGCTGCTGCTGCTGCTGCTGCTGCTGCTGCTGCTGCTGCTGCTGCTGTTGCTGCTGCTGCTGTTGCTGTCACTAAGGACAGCAACCTCTTCAGTCTTCAGCCTCTGAAAGCACACATACGCCAGAGACCTTCCAGAGAACTTCCGGCCCTTCAGCCTCAGACTGAAAGGAGCAGGAATGTATTCATGTATTACTAGTGTGTGTCTAATTTTTATAGTTTTTTTTATTCATTTATTCGTTATGGATACAATATTCTGTCTGTGTATGTCTACAGACCAGAAGAGGGGACAAGACCTCATTACAGATGGTTGTGAGCCACCAATGTGGTTGCCGGGAATTGAACTCAGGACCTTTGGAAGAACAGGCAATGCTCTTAACTACTGAGCCATCTCTCCAGCCCTAATTTTTGTAGTTTTTATACGAGTTCAAAGATATGGCTTTGCCATGAGTCTCCAGAAGACAAGTAGACTCGGGCTGTGTATGTGTGTTGTCAGAGGGATGTTTGTAAACATGTATGGAGCTCCATGGTTTCTGGAAGCCAGAGGAGGGGTTAATTGTTTTGTTCTATTACTCAGCCTTGTTTCTTTGAAACAGGGTCTCTCATTGAGCTTGGCAACTAGGAAGTATCCCTGATCCCCCTGTTTCTGTCCATACCCCTACAGTGCTGGAGTTACAGGCTCACGTAACTACACCTGGTTTCCTTACATTCTTTCTAGGTGTTTGAACCCAGGTCCTCATTCTTGCACAGACAATATTCTTACTCACTGAGCTATCTTCCCTGCCCCCCACTTAACGTTTTAGCAATGCTGAATCTTACGAGACCTTGGAGACTCTTGGCAAGGAACCAAATGTATTTTGTTTTATGAGGTGGTCATTAGCCATTGGGGGCCAGGGACAGGATGTTAATGGTTTGAATATGAAATGTCCCTCAGAGGCTCACATGTGGAAGGCTTGGTCAGCAGCTGGCACCATTGTTTTGGAAGATGCTGAGAATGCTAGGACTTGAGCCTGTGTTTATGGACTTGCCTTTGGAGGTATGACACTGTGTTCTATTTCTCCTTTGGAAGATGGTCACAAACCTACCTCCCATCCCTTACTCACTACCTAAACTTGGTTTATTCATATTGAAACACATATCATAAGCTTAAAAGCTATCATCCACATATAAGAGAAAAGATGACATTTTTGTATTTGGGGATCTGGGCTTCTCAGAATATTTTATTGACATATTCTTGAAGTTCAAGTTTCCCTTCCCATTTCTCACATCAAAAAATATAATGTTAAAACTATAATGGAATTAATTTTGGATCCCAAACCTGAAAACTCTTTTAACTAGTTGCTATTAGACAAAATGAACACCCCCTCACCAAAGTCTTATTTGTGTGTGTGTGTATGTGTGTGTGTATGTGTGTGTGTGTGTGTGCGTGTGTGTGTATCATTATGTCATGATAGATATTTGTATGGTCCTAATGTATTCCAGCCATAATTGAAAAGTCTAGACACAATAAGTATATTAATTTTAAATTAAGGCTGCCCTGAGGGAGCAAGAGGGACAATAACTACATAAGCAAACAACGTTTTCCTAAACAGATTAGAGCCAAAATAACCCTGAAAAAGAGCGGCATGTTTCTTAGCTCCTCAGCCTAAAGGAGCTTCCCTTAAAGAGAGGGGAGTGAGGTTTCCCCAGCTTGAGATAGGATCTTCTCCAGCATCCAAAAGGAAGGGCGATTTGAACCTTCTCATAGTCTTCAATGTACGGGAGCCAGCATCTCACGCCTCTCTCAAGCAAGGGATTCAAAGGGATTCAAAGACCTACCCTGGACCTAGAAAATGAAAAGTTGAACACAGAGAGAAGCTAGACCTCAGTGTACCACATAATCCAGGAAGCTGTGTAGATTGGTTTCATTTCATGAAAAATATTTCTGCTTCTCATGGACTAGAAACTGTTGGGTTTTTTTTTTTCCAGAAGTAATATTTGCTTAGGGAATGGATAAATTCTCTGAAAACATACTATATTCTATTTAGTAGTTACCAACTAGATGAGTAAAAAGAATTCTTAACTTTCTTTTCCTGACTGACGTGGATACACCAAGGAAATTATACTGAGGGTTTCTACACCCACTCTAAATGCTTCTGTCGTACTGAACTTACCAAGGATCAACCAAGACTCTCCTGACAAACCTATGGCAGTCACACAATTTGAAGGCTTGCAGTCTCAAAGCAGAGAGTAGATTCCTGGAGACCGCAGACTCCTGTTTACCAGGCAAAGAAAAGAAAATGATCCTTAGGCAATAATACACCCCACTGAAAGTGGGGACAACTGGAGAGTCTCCTAAGGAGATGGCTGTCCTTACAGGGATGCCTGTAAACTCAGAGAGCAAGAGTGAGAACCGAAGCACTTTTTTGAGACAATATCCACAACATAGTTTCTATTGAATGACAGAAACTGCCACACAAAATGTACGCACATACACTTGGTAGGATTTAAAAAAAAAAATAAGAAGCAGGAATCAAAAAGGAAGTATTCTCTGGGTCAATTATCTTTCTAGTGGTGGAAATTGGCTAGGAGATCTTTTGATTGATCAAAGCAGGAACCAGAGACAGTGTAAGCAATGACCCCCACAGAACTCACAGACAGTCAACAGGATGGGACTAGACTTGAAGAAGTCACGACTGTGGATTTGCGGGGGCTTTAGACATCACTGGTCAGAATTCGACTGGAGATGGTGAGGGAGAAGGTTCGTCACCTGGGCTGCCACATGAAACTCCCTTGCCAGTTTTGTGGCTGTCTTCCTAAGGAAGACTATTTCTAAAGAACTGTTGCAAAACTGAGCATGTCTTTGGGGAACACAGAGAAGGAGTTGCCAGATTACTAATGAAATATGTAGAGTCTTTAGTGTAGATTTCCTGGGGGCTCACTAAATGATTTCATGCAGGTGCACAAGTGGGGAAAATAGGAAAAAAATGTATTTTACTAGGCAGGCTTTGTAAGCCAAACACATGCATTAGGGTGAAAAACTTGCCATCGGTTATGCTCATGGAGGCCGCAGACCGCAGCTAAGTTGGGAAGATGTTTTTGCAAACCTATGAAAGCACAATCAAGCCTTCAGGACTCTCCTCCTCTGCAGTCAGGCATAAAATGCTAGGACTAGCATAACTCCATTTTCCCCATCTACAGGTTTATGCATCGGAAGGTAATTACGAACTACGCTGTTGACCACAGGCAGCGTGCAGTCAAACAAGTATCTCACAGCTAACCCAAAACTTGCATTCAAAAGAGCAACTCTAGCAGCATTTGTGTTTCAACAAGTGAAACTGTCTTCAGAGTTCAAATCTGGCCTTTTTTTTTTTTTTACTAAGCTATTCTAAGTGAACTGTGTTTTAAGTGGATTGAGTTCTCTGAGAACAAATTCACCTGTGAACATCAATGAGGTAAAGAGTTATAAGAAAACTAGCCCACTAGGAGACAAAGTGAATCACACAGGCGGTGGAATGAAGAAGAGCCAAGCATGGCAACTCTTACGTATAACGCAAATACTCAAGAAGTTGGGGCAAGAGACTTGCTGTGAGTTCAAGGCAGGCCTGGGATATATACGTTCCAAGCCAATTGAGGCTGCAGAGTGAGACCATAGCTCAGAAATACAAAAGGAAGGGGAGAAAGAAATAAAGAAAGAAATAGCAAAGAGAGCCATAGACCTGACACCAGGAGGGTGTCCTCGGGACTTGAGGAGATTAGTGTTGTCAACATGGCACTGCGTCACATTCTATGTGACACCCGGAGTCACATCCACTCTTCATACCTAAGTGGGCTAAGAGATGGAAATGGTGACCTAACTTCATTTTTAATCCACGGAACTAGTGAAACCATGCTAAGCAGGCTTCAGACTTCTCAAGACATTATACATGTTGGGATTGCCCATTCCCAGAGACGATAGTGAAATGCCAATATAAAATATCACTTCCATACAAGAGTATCCTGAAATCATGAAAATAAACGAGTGCTGGCTCCAAAGTCATATAATGTGGCAATGATCTTAGTGTCTTTCTAACATAATTCCTTACCTTCATGAATATCCATCTGCTCCCCACTTCCTAGCCCCCCCCCAAGAAACTGAACACAGTATCTTCTGAGCTCTTGTGATTAAATTGTGGGTGTACATAATATCACCTTAGAATCTCCCCCAGAGCCTTCTCCATGCTCTTTCCTCTTCCACCTACAAAGTGGTTAGTGTTGAAGCCACTGTAGACAGGCACCATCTTAAGCCAACATCACAGATAGCATCCGGAGCTCATTAAAAATGCATGGCTGAGATTCTATCTGAACTGCTGGAAGCAGTGTGTATACTTTAGTATGCTTGCTCACTGATTCACTTGTGCAAGGTACTGATCTACACTGGTGGTACCACACTCAAAGAATCCCTGAATTGTCTGTCACCTGGAGGAGAGGCAGCCGCTGATCAGAAACATCCCGCCTTGAGTTCAGAGAAGACTTGCAGATGCACTTTATCTCAGACAAAATTTCTGTTCCTGATTGCTAATACAATGAGCATACCAAGAAATGCCCCCCCCAAATATCTATTCCTGCCACAATCAAACCTGAACCCTCTCCTTCTGGAATCTAGACTATTTGGAATACCTTTAGTAGGAGTCTGAACCAAGAGCCCATTTCTTCATGGCCTCACCCTGAGGGTGCTTTTTTTTTTTTAACTTTTTAGCGGACAGGTTGTATGAAATAAAAATGGGTTTTTTTCATCACCGGCTATTTCCAGACCCAGCCTCTCATCCTGCCATTATTCTACAGTATTTTCAAGTTCTTTCTCAGAAGCCCAGTGTCAGCTTCAGCATCCCTGCCTGCTTTGAGCATCTATCACTTTAAGAGTGAGATCATTCTTCTCCTCATATTATGAGCCTTTTTTGTCAGGTAGTTAACTAAACTGGCACCAGTTAACTGTGATCTAAACTTCGTATTGACAGATCTGGCAACAGACTGACATTCCTTGCACTAATTTTGGCTGCCCAATCTGAAAAAAAAATATGCTTGAAATATGATTTATCTTAAGCTGACAGCAGTGTTCATTGGGGTGCCAGCCACTGACAGAGAAGGAAAAGACCCAGCATAAAAAAATCCTAGTGGCTGGGCTTTCAAGACAGGAAGAGAGAACTTAGGGTCTCTGCTCCTCAAAGTCATAATTTAATTTAACAACCAGGAAAACAAATGCTTCTTACTAAACCTCACCATCAACAATCTATTTTTCTCTGCTACCACATCTGTCTTACCTTGTAAAGTCCGGGATTACCATCCTCGAGTCTTACACTAACCCACGACACACATCAACTATCCCGGCAGCTCGGTGGAGCCCCTGAAATACAATTATAGAAAAAGATCTAATAAGCCAGAGATTAGCAGCAGAAATGTGAGCACCGTTAACTGTTTTTCTTTGGGGCGGATGTGAAAGCTAAAAAACTAGCCTGCTGAAGGAAGAGCGGCGCGAAGTGGGGACGATCCATCAGCATAATCGTGTCGCGCGGATGACAGTGGCAGCCGGATCGTGTGACCAGCAGACCTTGCGTCTCTCCTCTTCCAGAGAAAACGAGACACAAGAATACATTCAAACATTAACAAGATGGTGTCTGGAACGCTATTAATATTTCTTACACCAGCCATGCTCCCTTCACAGCCCCACCCATGTGTTTTTAGATTATGCCAACATTATGTGCAAGTCCTTGACTACGCAGCTGTGCGGTGTCATCTTCTTCTTGTTGGTGCGGTTTGACACAAAGGGTGTTCCTGTGTGTGAATAGGAAAAGCGAATGACATAAAATGGCCTTGGGCTCTGGGCTCGAATTCCTGTACTGTTATCTACGGTAGCCAGCGTGACAGGAGAGGTGTAAAGACCGCCTACAAGCTAAAACTATACACATGTTTTCTGGGGCCTTCTAATCAGACTGAGCCAAGCTCTCCTGGGAAGAAAGCTGGACACTACAGGCCCATTAAGGGCATATTAAGTGACCATTTACCAGAAGGTCACCCCTCGGGGGGATAGGGAATTGTTTTGTTTTGCAGAAGAATCTTCACTCTTTGCTCTCCATTTTTGGACGCTGCGATGTAAATGTAAAAATAAAAACACGTAAAACGAGACACACATCACCACCATCACCACATGTGGCAAGCCCACGTCACAATGGCCCAGGTTCTCCACCTCACCACCTTTGCCTCTCCTTGCTCATTTGTCACTAGGTGGTGTGGTGCCCATCTACTGATGTCCATGACACTAGGCTGTCCGCACCTCCTTTCCCCATTAAAACCATCTTCCACATGGCGCGTTTCCTTTGCTCCACTCCAAAGTGACCTGGGCACCCTAGGCTGCCTCCCCTCTCCCCGCCAGTCCCCTCAGGGCTCTGAAGCCAAGAAATTCTTGTGTATGGACAGCTACAACTTGAGCAGGCAGGCAGCTTTAATTCACATAGCTTGAAAAGGTTTTTTTGCTTTGTTTCATTTTGTTTTGTTTTCCCTAGACAAGAAGAAACGCTTCATAACTTGGAAAGACAAAAGAAAAGAAAGAAAAAAGAAAGGAAAGAAAAAAAGGGAAGGAAAGGGAAAGAAAAAGCCAGGGTTGAAAGAAAAGAGGTTAAAAAAAATACATGAAGTCAGTATGTGGATTGAGCTTCTGTCAGACAAGGCAAATTAAACTGGAGTTGCTCATGCAAAATTCCACCTCACTGGACTGTAACTAAACTGCTTACCCTGAGAAACTGGGACTAGAGAGATAACACAGGCCGGGTTCGAGAACACAATGCCAGAGCTCTTCAACCTTGGCCTTTACAGAAAAGCCTGATGCTGCCCAGTCTCCTTTCTCTATTGTTAGGTCTCCTGGTCCCCACCGTATGTGACAATGACCAATATCCTTTCTGTTCTTTGTTTTTGCCCGCTGTAGCCTTTCTTTCTAGACCACCAACCTCTTTAGTTCGTCTTGCCAGAGCTCTTTTTCCTATTTGGTTGAGTAAAGCGTTGCCCAATCCTAGGACTCAAAATAAACCAATTAAGATCTTTGAAAGTGTAATTTTGTCCTTTAAAGCTGAAGAGACATATTGGTCACAGACATGTTTTGTGTGTGAGTGTAGACAGAAACTATATGTTACACCAGACATCTTCTGTCCATCAATCTGCAGGAGAAATGGAAGGATACAAATTCTTTATTTTGCCATAAAGCAACATTTCCTGGGGCCTCACTCTTGGACACAAAACCTTCCCAGGTATTATCATTCCTAACGTCTCTAAACCATATAATTGCTTTCTCCCACCCCGTGCCTGACACACTGTAACCACATATTAAGTGTGTCTTAACCTGTCATCTGTGTTCCTCTAATGACACTAGGTCAAGCTCTGCCCAGTTAGGAAAACACAGATTCTCTGTCACAATACAAGACTGGATTCATAAAGGTGGAATTCTCCTTCCAAAGGAGCTAGGGAAACATGGAGAGAGCCCTGTGGGTAACGATATAGGCCATTCGCAGCACAGCATGCAGGAATTCACGTTGATCCTGGCCCTGTCTGGCATTAACACAAATGCCCGCCCCAGCCCCTGGAGGTAAGCATTGAGAAGGGCAACCCTGTATTTACAGTGGTGTCGGGACAGAGAAAGGGAAACAGTACAAGGACCCTGGAGGGCCTCCCATTCTCCTACTCTTAAGACCCCACCACTTTGTACTGTGAAAGGACCTGGAGCTACATAACAGAAAAAAGCAGTCTTTCTTTTGTTTTCGTTTTTACTTTTTTATTGATTCTTTGTGAATTTCACATCATGCACTCCAATTCCATTTGTCTCTGAGTACCTCCATTTCTGCCCTCAGCCCTTGCAACCTCTTCCCTCACAAAGAAAACAAAAATAAAAATAAATATTTAAAAATCTCACCATGGAAGCTGCAGTGTGTCAGTCAGTATACCTTTTTGCCCTATTATATCTAAATAGGCTGTACATTTAAGGCAGAAATAATAATAAAAAAGGCAGGACAATATGGAGGCAGAATCACGCAGTGGGTATTCATCGGGTGCGCGTATGTAAAACAAGGAAGGGGTAACTTCATCTCTAGTCAGCCATATACAGAACTCTCCCTCCTTCCCCTTTCCTCCACACACAGGATAATGCTTAAGACGATGGGATGGCAGAGGCTGATTTCAGATTAAGAACCACTGACCCACACCTGAAACATCTGCCAGTGTTTCTCGTTGGGCTCTGCTTACGTCACAACCCCAGGCAAGACCAAGGAAGGCTTAGTTCACAGGAGACTGAAATGAGTGCCTTGAGAGAGGCGAGCGTGGTACTCAGCAGCTCAGCATGCAACTTGTCTAATGATCCATGCAGAAAGTGCATAATTACCATTGTCCCCAGTGTACAGACCGGAAAAGAAAAGAGATTGAGGCTCAGCCATATTCAGAGAGAAGTCCAAGAGCAAGCAAACCTACTGGGATGCCCATGAAGATGCTCTGACCCAGGACCAAGACTGCTGGACCTAGGAAGCTCCCATTTCCCTTCTACAACATTTCTATGAATATACACTTCTTGAGGAATGAACAATTGAGCAAAATATCCTCATTGGAGCAATAGCGATGTGTTTATCTTAGGGTTAACCAACAGGTATCTAATTGGCCCACTCAGTAGGAAGGAATCCATGTTTGGTACAGTAAAATTAGCCAATTACCAATGGCTGGTGAGGTCATGGACCCTATAAGAGGACCTATTATTGTCACTTTCCTAAACCAGTATAATTCATGAGTTCTACATATTTATCTTCATACCCATAGACAAATGTAGCTCTCACTCCTCATCATTAAAAAAAGGAGCTTCTTTTGCAGCAGATGGAAACTTTCATAGAAATCACAACTGGTCAAACTGTAGAGAACAACTAATTACAGGGTGTTCAACTGTAGTTGATGTATCTACAACACAACCACTGTACCTAAGGCTCAGGGAACATCTCAGACGTGGGGCTGAAAGCATCTGTTTTGGAAATGTACCCACATTTGACTTAGCTTTAGGAACCTTGCACTGCAACCACGTCAAAGCTGTCACCATTGCAACCTATCAGCCTCCAAATAACTACACAGAAGAGATTAGTGTATATAATGAAGTGGGTACCCAAAAGAATGCTCAAGAGATGAACAGACAAGACTAGCTGGAGTTCTGTATCTTAGATTGCCTCATTTAGTGCATGTTGTCTGAACAGGCAATGAGTCCTTGATATCAATTGACTACTGCTATGGTTGCTCAATAGAACTTATTGTACCCTCTTGCTGGAGTAATTTTCATCTACTCCATATCAAGGCCAGTATCCTATTTAAAACAAGTCTCCATCTCTCGCCCTCTCTCTACCTCATGAACTCGGTTGCATCTGTCCTTATCTTCATTCATTCAGTAGAGTGACAAGAGACATTGCCTACCGCATTTGTTCTTCTACAAAGTGACTTTGCTACTTCCCTATGAGGAGTTAGAATCTCAGCCCCCACCTTAAATTTAGGCAGGCACTATGACCTATGTGGCTAATCAGGTTCCACTGCCTAGACCATTCTTAACTACTCTGACCACATTTACTTTGGAACATTGGTAATCCATCACTGTATTAATTAGTATTTCTAGTGCTGTGGAAAGATACCATGACTAAGACAACTCTTATAAAGATAAACATTGAACTGAGGTGACTCATTTACAATTTTAGAGGTTTAGTTTATTATCTTCATGATAGAACATGGTGGTGTGCAGAAAGACACGGTACTGGAGCAGGAGCTGAGAGTCCTACATCTTGAGCCACAGGCAACAGTAAGTGGTCTGAGACCCTGGGAGTGGCTTGAGCATGTGTGATACCTCAGAGCTCATCCCCACAGTGACATGCTTCTTCCAACAAGGCCACACCTACTTCAACAAAGCCACACCTCCTAATGTGCCACTCCCTGTGGGCATATAGGGGTAATTTACATTCAAATTATCACAATCACGTTAACCATTCAGCAATCTCATCTCTTAGTTTGGTACGCTGAAATCCAGGTACCATGTAATAAGTACAAGGTACTTTGAGATGACAATTAAATAAGAAGTGAAGGTACTTGGAGCACCAATGGAGGATAAGATTCTACGAGGAAGAATCCAGGACTACATGCACTACTTATGTAGTCTTTATGACTAGAATCAAATTTCCCATTGTGCCATGACATTCTGTGTTTTTTACCACTGTGTGCACAGTAGTTGAAATAGAGTAGTCATTGAAAAATTTTTGTTAAGTTCTTACTGAACCAATTTTTTTTTTTCTCATGGAGGGCCTGGGGAAGGCCAATAAGTTAGAACGATTGATCCCTGACTGTTAACTTACTGGGTATCAAGCTGGTCCATCTTTCACGTTAACTGGGAAATCTGTCTTTATGAGGGAGTGTGTGCCATCAAAGTGCAGGGGAAGCATGGGCAAATGGAACATCACCACACTGATGACTGTAAGCTCCAATGCAGGGGAGTATTTTGTGTGTGGGGGGGGACACTCACATTCAGTCCCCAGTGTGACTCCTGAGCTCACCCAGGGTCACAAAGTCTAAAGACAAACAAACAAACAAACCAATTATTTCCTGTGCAGTCACAGCAATGACTGGTTGGAGCGCTACAAAGAAGAGGAATGTAATGTATTACCCGGAGAGGTGTGTGTCTGTCAAGGACAAAGAAGGGACTGCCTTGGCTACGGTAGAAAGAATCTGAGGTCATAGTGTTTTATGATCTCAAGGTCCTCAAAGCTCCTCACTGATTGAGGATGTGATTATCCCAGCACGGTATACTTTTCCCCATTGACAGACTTATTGAAGCCTACACACACACACACACACACACACACACACACACACACACACACACACCAGCCTAGCAGACAATGAAAACCCTGAGATTGTCAATGGTTTTATATGTACCAGTACCAGTAATATTAACAAGGTATCCCGAAGGTTTACACACTTGTATCTGAAACGCCTTCTTGAAAGCATTTTTATGCACAAACATTACTCTTTGTAAAACAATGGCTTTCCTTCCATAAGAGCCTTAAGAATAACACACATAGAGTGCGTCTCCTCTTTTCATCTGCAACATAGCTTAAGACTTTAAATAACATGAATATTACCACTTTGCCGAGGAAGCCAAGTCTGTTTTCTCCCAAATATCAGGAGTTCATTTCACCATCTCAGGGTAGGAAGCAATTACAGACCGAGATACGCTGTTCCACGCTCTGCGCAGATGTCGGGGGTAGATGAATGTGCATGTCTAGAATAGAGCCATTAGCCCTAGGAAAAAAAGATTGATAATAGCGAGGAGAGCACGAACAAGCCTTTGTTTGCCTGTCTCTGCTTCCTATGAGGCTTTCTCCGCGGTTCTCCTTTTCTTTGCGGAGCCAGGGCTGTGTGTTTGGCATTGAGAGTTGTCTGTGAGGGTTTTCCTGCTATTGTTTGATGTGGGTACAATTCTTCTATTCTTTCCATTCTCTGTATAAAAAAACTGCTGCATTCTCATGTAAAATCAACTTCATCTCTGAAATTACATATGAGGCCCACTAATGAAACTGACATCGTAGCCATATTAAGCTTTGGGAACTCGTTAGGCTTAGACGAGGTCATATGGTTCATGTTCTCATGTCTCTCTTCTCTCCCATCCTCTCCCATATTTTATCTGTATCCATAAACATATTTATGTTGTCCCTTAGTTTGAAAACACCATTCTCAGTGCAGGGGGCAAACCCTGAGGCGTGTTAAATGGTTCAAGTTGTGCCTTCTGCCAATAACAGCACGAAGTAACCTTTCCCGCCACCCTCATCATCCCTCCCAGCGCTAGGAGCTTCAACAGTCCTACCTCGTTCCCAGCTGAGACGTGCAAGGACAGATCCTTGTGGTCCGTACTTGTGTAAAATTAAACTACTGGGGTGCTTAGCACCTGAGTGGTTCTAACTGCCGTGGGATGCCCGGGCCATTAGTCAGAGAGTCTGACATTTGCCTTCATGAGCTTTGAAACGTGTGCCTCACCTCTTAAAGCAGTATTGCGGCATGACGGTTGCTGCATCAGCTCGTGCTGCCAAAACGAAATACTATGCTTGGTGGCTTAATGAACACAAACGTATCTCTGGCGGTTTGGGAGGCTGAGATGCCCAGAATCGAGGCACCGGTCTTTGTCAGGACTCTACGTGCCTAGTGACAGCAACCTTCTCACTGTGTCATGAAACTAAAATGTCTGAGAAGGGAGTGAGGAGAGGCTGGGAGAGAAGAGAGACATGAGAACATGAACCATATGACCTCGTCTAAGCCTAACGAGTTCCCAAAGCTTCATCTCTGCAGAACATCACATGGGGGTGAAGAACTCAACAGAAGAATAGAAGAGGACACAGTTCAACTCACCCAAGTTATTAAGACTGGGCTGAAAACCCAGAACAAAGCAAGTCTAAGAGATCATTAGCAGCACTGGTCCCAGGCTGGGCGATGGTGACACACACCTTTAATCCCAGCACTTGGGTGGCAGAGGCAAGTGGATCTCTGTGAGTTTGAGGCCAGTCTGGTCTACAAGAGCTAGTTCCAGGACAGGCTCCAAAAGCTACAGAGAAACCCTGTCTTGAAAAATGTACATAAATAAATAAATAAATAAATAAATAAATAAATAAATGCATGCACTGGTCCCAAGTACATGAAGGCTTTCCTAAGCCCTGCTATGGAGTCTGCCTGTGGGCTGGTGAACAGAATCAGCCATCTGCTGGTATGAGGAACCAGTCATCAGCTATTACCTGAAAGTTGTAGAAGTTCTACCAACAGGAGCAAAGTTCCAACTACCCCCACCCCTTCTGCCACAGGTACTCGTTATGAGAGAGGTAGTCACACAGGCTAACAGTCTATTCCAAGGAGTCATATCTAAGACCATTTAATGAACAGGAAGGATTTTCTCAAGAGGCATTGCAGGAGGCAGAAGGCTCCTGATTCAAAACCATGGCATCTCCATCTACAATCACAGGAAAAAGAAAGGGGGAAAAAAAAGATTAATTCAGAAAAAAAGTCATTTTACTCTTCATTCACTGTATCACTTGCTTCAAATGAGTTTTAGGAATTAGCATCAGACTGCCCTTTCGTCAGCCAAGTTTATCAAATACAGGATTCTGTGCAGTGGGTCGTGAAGAAAGACTACAGTCTTGTGCACAGTCTTTGCCCATGTTCTAAAGGACGTGCGATTGGTCGGGCCTGCTACATGGACCCTGCTCCTCAGTCTGTGGGGTTTTTGTGAATGGCTGATACGACTCGGGCCTTGGAAAACGCTAACACTCATCTTCTCAGTGCTAGCTCCATGGCAATGTGAGGGGTCCTTGCGTTAAGATGTGAAAAATCACCAAAACTGGAGTAGAACCTCAATCTCTTTCTCTTTCCCTTCTCTCTCTCTCTCTCTCTCTCTCTCTCTCCCTTCTCTCTCTCTCTCTCTCTCTCTCTCTCTCTCTCTCTCTCTCTCTCCCTCCCTCCCTCCCTCCCTCTCTCCCTCCCTCTCATACTAAGTTAAGACAGGTCTCCATTATGACCAGGAGCCTGGTTTATCTTGATGTAGGTTGAGCTTGTCTGTCTGCCAGCTCCATCCCACATGCCAATTAGGGCAAGCTGCTCGTTACGAGTTTTTCTGGTCTTCCTCCATCTGGTGCAGAGGCCTATCTCTGGGTAACCACAGCAGCTACTGTCATCTCTGAAGGCATAAAAGCCTCTAAGAAGACACCTTCCCCTGCCTTCTGGCTGAAACTCCCTCGCTGTCAATCATCAGCTTTTCTATGGTCGTGCCACAGGCCCAGCTCCTCTGTGTCATTTCTTCCTTAGACGAGACTGGCATCGAGGGTGTCTCTGACAATGAGAGAGTCTCCTCTCTTTAAGATGATGTAGATGTCAAGGGGACCTGATAACAAAAGGAGCCAGGATCCTGGATACAGTGCTGCCTTCCTTCAGTTTTCTCCATGTCTTCCGGAAGGTCAGGGTCTTGGAGCGGAAGAGACCGTGGCTTCCTCCCGGAGGGCACTTCTTCACTATGCCCTACACCACGAATCTCTCTGTTCCCTAAAAGCCACACCCCCCTCACACACCCTCGTCTTTGACTGGAAGGTGTGAGGATGATATATCCACTCCCTGCTTTGTTTCCTCTGCTTCCCTTCGGGTCATTCTGTGGCCTGTCGTTCATTAGACAGCATGCTTACTCTGAACAGAAACACTTCCGCACAAACCCAAACCGGGATTAATTTGTCACTTCCAAATATATCATTTCTGCCTGGCAACAGTGTCATGGTTAATTGGTAAGCTACAGAAGAAATTTGCAGACATGATGTAGGTAAGCTTATAGTCCGTTGTGACATTTTATTTCTGTCCCTCTCTCTTAGACCTCACCCTTCCACAGAGCAGAATGCTTTCTGTGCTAAGGCAGCCCAGACAAGATTGGTGTTGGGGCATCTTGCCCTGGTAAATGCTGGAAATGGGCCACATTCATTCTCATGGCTTCCTTGTAAGAGGCAGGAAGTGGACAGCCACCTACCAGGGGCCTGGGATGCTATCTCAGGCACAGGGCAACAGACATAATCCTTTCAAATATAATTATTTGTAGGTTTTTCACTTAAATTACCCAAAAGGTTATTTTTCTAGAAAGGCTAAGGGGATTATATTGTAATTATTCATAAGTATAGAGTACATTGAAGGCCCTCACATGTATGGCCTCTTGACTTCGGCTTGCTTCGTTTTGCATGGGTTAAGACAGTATGTTATTATCCACTTTTCACAAATGTAAAACAGAGGCAAAGAGCAATTTATGATTTGCCTATTATTTCATGACAAGTGGAAATAGAAGGCACAGCAGAAATTCAGGCCTGAGGCTCTGTGTGGTGTCAGACGCCACAATCCCTCTATTTAAGAGGATCAAACATTTGAGATTGGTCGGGACTACATGGCAGAACCAAGAAAGAAAGAAAGAAAGAAAGAAAGAAAGAAAGAAAGAAAGAAAGAAAGGAAGGAAGGAAGGAAGGAAGGAAGGAAGGAAGGAAGGAAGGAAGGAAGGAAGGAAAGATCGCAGAAGAGAAAGAGTCAGAGATAAAGAAAAGAAATCCAGGGCTTTCCAAGTCTATGTCCGGGAGTCATTTTTCTACACGGGGATTTGTTGTTCAGTGGGCACACCAAGTGTCCTGGGACCCACTGGGGACCTGTCACAAGGGGAGACAGAGAGCAAAGGGTTAGGGCTCCACATTCCACCTCCTGGTCCTCGCAGCTCAGCTCTATGTATATCTGCTTCACCAACAGACTTTCTAGTCAACCTTTTGTTTAAAGTCATTGCTTAAAACCACGCCTGCTGTTTGGACTCCCAGAGCCATGCTGAAAAGGGCTTGAGAGTGGTGGGGATTCCCAAGGGTTAGCGGGTCATGAGGCTGCAAAGCAATTGAAGACTACAGCTCATCTGGGATCCGCCAATATACAATCGACTCCAGGTAGCACTTCTATGTAGCCACAGCCATGTTCTTAAGTGGGTGATCCATCATCAGAGAATCATAAAGACACAGGAAACATTCTCAGTGGCTATGAAACCTATTGAGAGCATGGGGCTGCTACCCAGCAACGTGCACAAATGCAGATCATTTAATGTGATGATGCACACATAACAGTGGTTCAGGAGATTCTAGAGCCTTCTACCTATTCACTCTGCTATTGTCCTCCCCTGCTGAGCCTTGTTCAAGGACCAAACTCCCCTTAAATCCTTACGGTTTTTTCTTCTTAAAAAAATAAAGGAGGAGGAGAAAGAGGAAGAGAGGGGGAAGAAGCCAGCATTCTGGGAAACAAGGCTCAAGAAAGAGATAAAATTTTAAAGATTTTTTTACATGTACATGTGTGTGTGTGTGCATACGAATGAGCTTACGTGCATTATATGTATTCAGAAGTCCAAATGGACCAGGCAGGAACAACAAATGCCCTAGAGCTGAAGTCACAAGCAGTTTCTGAACATGTGATGCTCCCCATAACAGTTCTGGGGTCTTCTGCAAGAACAAATGTTCTTAAACCCCGAGACATCTCTCAAGCCCTGGGATGTATCCTTTTAAATGGAGGGTTCTACAAAGGAAAAATCCAGGATGAAGAAAGAAAAAACCCAAATTGTTAATGGTCCTCATTAATGTTGACAAGGAAGATAATTTAGGGTAAATTTTCCATGTTGTTCCATGTCTTTCTTCATTGGCACATATATATCTTGGCACAGGACCACATATTTACGTGCTCAGACACGGGAAATAAAGCTTGTGTCCTACAGCCACTTACCTGTCCCTGAATCAACCTTCTCTCCAGTCCTTGGGCAGGTAATAGCACTCTGCAGGAGGGGTATGTGACTAGTTAGAAATTACATGGAACCAAAAGCCAGTCTGTGGAGAATACGTCTGACCATAATGTAGGGAACATTCTAAATAGAACTCATTCATCATCCTTACAGAAACAGCTCTTGCCTGGTGGGGGTGGTTCCATAAGGCAGTACGCACGAAATATGAATCAACTGTATTTTCTCCATGAGTTACATGAAGCTGGATATCTCAAAAGTCCTCTGTTTAAAGGTCACACATCTGGTAGCAATACCACACAGCCATTCTTTTGTGTGCAGCAATGCTTAAGAATTCCAGGTATCCAAAGTAGAAAACAGCTGGGCCTGAAAACACACATATGGATCCCCAACTAGAAGGTAGAGGCAGTATCAGGAGTTCAAGACCCAGGCTATACAAGACCCTTAAAAAAAATCGCTTCACATGGAAAAAAAAACTAGCCAAATATGCAAAGATAAATATCATAAAGATGCTTGTCCGTTATCTATAATCTCTCTGTAATATTCATTAGCTTTTTATTAATTATTGATTCAAATCTTCATCTTCTACGAGTTAATGCCACCCTTGTTGCTATCATGTACTTTTAATTACTTCTATTCTTCTTCTTAAAAGGTCTCAAAATGATATGGGGGTTTTGCAAAGCCTGGGTTTTCTTCTACAAGGAGTGACAGCTGAGCTGATGGCTGCTGGGAGGACTTTGTCCCTCCAGAGAGTCAGTGGAAACTCTCCAACTCAGTAATGACCATGCATTATTGTTTCTTTCCGAATCCAAATCTTTCATCTGCTTAATGGATGACTTAAGGTGAAACTGAACGTTTCTTCCTAACTTACACCGCTGTCTCCATCTTCCACAAGAAGATGACTCATGGTCACCATTTTTATTTTTGCCACAGCCCTTTGTTCAGCCTCACAAATTATTTAAGAAGCATCATCATTCTTGCAAAGAAAAGTTCCGACTCACTGCCAAATGAAAGTGATTCAGTCTTTAGCAAGAAAAGAAAACACTAATATTAACAAGAAAATCTCTATAAGCAGAAAAATTGTGAACTCATTTTCTCAAAAAGTCTCTCCCACAAGATTATTCGTGCCTTTTGCAAGAGATGTAGGGCTCATATATTTTTAGTTTTCATGGGCATATAATTTACTAAATGTACATCAAATATAATGCATCTACAACATGGTGTCTAAGCCTGAGAGTCAGTATTTTAATATAATTGCCCATTTGTATTAAAAGCCTCTTACAAAAATCTTTTCCCCTCTTGAAATATCTCCTTTTTCCCCAATGAGAATAATAGTCATAATTACAGAGTAAGAACACATGACAGATAATGTTCCAATTTTAGAAAATTAGCTCTTTCTTAGCCTTGCAATGAAACCCTTTATATCTGACTCTGGTGTCGATGTCATGTAGAATGGGGGTATTATTTGGCTTCTCAGGGTAAGAAGACACCTAGAAAAAGCACCCACAAAGACAAATTGTTATATTAACTAACGCTGATGACACTCGAGGAAAAACAAGGGAACGAAAAGGAGAGGTTTTGTTTAACTCACAATTGCATTTAAAGTCACTTCTTGAAGGTAAATCAAGTCTTACATCCTCAGCCCACTGGTTTTCTTCTGGTGAACCCAAGTGTTCACAGGACCATCCCAAATGTTTCTTAGCGTTGTGTGTATCTAGATTCACGTGTGATACATCCGCCTGACTCAGCATGCTCTCTCTTCAACTCCTCAAGGCAGGATGCCAAAGGGGTTTCACTCATCAATGGCAGTATGGGGGGAAAGAACACTGGCCAGTGGATGAGACCAGGCCTACCACTTGTCCACGCTTTCAGCAAGCTGCAATTGTTTTATAAGGTAGGGATTTTTGCTTTCCTTTCACAAATTAATGTTTTAGGACGAAACATCACTACCAAGCATAAGCTTTGAACACTCAGCCACCAGGGGCTGGCAATACTTTGGGAGGCTGTAAAAACTTCTAGAGGTGGGGACTGTCTGGAGTAAGTCACTAGGGTTATGATTTTGAAAGTTGGGCCAAGTCCCCAGCCCCCTTTTCTCAAGGTCTGTCTCAGTTTCTTGTCCTCAGTGTGATGAAGAAGCCCCCTACATCACACACTCCTTAGGCAATGATGTTCTTCCTTAGACCTTGGGATGAGGCACCCAAGTACTAAATCCTCTGAAACTGTGAACCAAATCAATTGTTACTTTTTCAGGTTGTTCTCTTGGACTTTGTAGTCACACTACACCAAAGCAACACACACACACTTCACTGTTGAATAACTTCTCATCACCGCAGGTCCATACTCATTGTCACAGTCCCCACAATAGGTAGTTTCTTTTCTCCTTATTCTACAAATAAGGAAATCGACATTGGGAGAATAGGAAGAAAACCCTCTGCTTGTCAAGACTCTTAGAGGTGTTGTCTATCATGACACTTATATTAACAATTCTCCCTGCCAGGTCTTCTCTCTACAAGAGAGAGATTCGGTCTCAGGAATCCTAAGTCACAGCTAATATGCAGCAAATTGCCCTTGGAATCAAGGTTGCCTTGGCTACGAGCGTGTGGTCCTCCCACCACAGAACTGCTTCTTGAATCAATTTTTCTCTGTGCTTTCTTCTAGTCAAATAAATGGACCAATGAAAGTGAGTGACCATCCTAACCTTCAAAGAGATTTCGATTTCTCCTAAGAAGTGCTCCGAAACTGCTTGTGAAATGTCTCCCCAAGCCTTTTTCATCTGCCCAAGGCAGGCGGAAAGTAACAGAAAGCAGAACCCAAAGGCATCAGAGTGCTGTCGGTCCAGAGAAACTGCCCGTGGTCTTTGGGATAAAGGCAACATGAAATAAAGTATAGGCAGAGGGATCAATACTTTTTAGCCTGTCATTTCATTCTATTTTTTGAACTTTGAACATGAATGTTTTAGCAGCATGTATATCTGTGCACCTCCTGGGGTCTACAGAGGTCAGAAAGGGTCTCTGGATACTCTGAAACTGGTGTCACAGATTGTTGTGAGTCACCATGTAAGTACTAGGAATTGAACTCAGGTCTTCCGGAAGAGCTGTCACACCCTTAACCACTAAACTGTCTCTCCAGTCCTTATGGGATCAGTTAGTTTAAAAAAAAATTCAAGTCTGAAAGAACTGCCGTTAAACACGTGTAGCTAGATAAACTAGACAGTAAGTATACATTATCAACAAAATACCAAGCAAAGGAACTGACGCCATACTCAAAATTCTCTGGTTTTAAATCATGAAAGTTTTAAAACAATTTTTCAAAAGAATAGTCATGCTTTCAAAAGAATCAAAGCAAATTTCTTTCCTATCCAAGGTCAAAAAGTTTGGTGTGAGCTCCAAAACACAGACCGACATGCACCAGTCCACACAGGGGAACCAAAGCTGAGAAGTCCATACAATCAAGGCCTGTAGGGTACAGGGCTGACTTTCTAGACAAAATAATTAGATTATTTTCCCTCTGAAGAGTTTACTAAAATATGAACAATTAAGGGAAAAATAACCAACAGGGCCATTATAAAGGAGCTTGTTTTTATTCCCAACAATCTAAACATAAGCCAAAAAATTTTTGACTTAGAGACAGAATTGTTCCTCCAGACCAGATCCGTATGCACGGGCATACGGGCAGAAAGTAGACCATTCCACTCAGTATCAAAGAGGGGGTCAGTGAAAACCAGCCTCTCTCAGTTACTGAAATCATCCATATTACTAAATATGCCTTCCTCCTTGAGAACTGAGAGCAATTTCTGTTTCACCAAGGCATGAAAGGTAAAGCAACAAGGTTTTTCTCTATGGTATCTTCAGTGTCTGATATTCTTTCTTCTATCTCTTGTATTCTGTTGGTAGTACTTGTCTCTGTAGTTCCTGTTCGTTTACCCAGATTTTCCATCTCCAATCTTCCCTCGGTTTGTGTTTTCTTCATTACTTCCATTTCATTCTTCAAGTCTTGAACTGCTTC
>NW_026067917.1:2972162-3023145 GCF_014885135.2 Alexandromys fortis | reverse complement strand
GGGCTGCTGCCTCGGTCAGAAACTCACTCACCCCAGTGATGTCTCTCCTGGTGCCTGGACCGGAACTCCTTGCTGCTAGGTGTCTCGTAAACAAAGGACCTACCTAGCTTGCTGCAGGCAGGCTAGTGGGGACAAAGGAGCTAGCACCCTCCCGTTTGCCCTGCCGATTCAAGCAACAAGGTTTTAATTGGAAAGTGAACATTGCCCCTCCCAGAAGAAGCTGCATTATGGGAGTTCATGTAGCATTTGGTCACATGGCAGTAGTATCTTGTAGACTGTAGAGAAAGTTCTGCAATACGAATTGTCCTGAACCAGTGAATGGATCAGCAAGTTGAGAGCCCGGTCTTATGAGGGAGGATAAAATTCTACATTTCTGTCCCTGTTTGATTATTATATCTTACCCGTGGCACCTGCCACAGCATCTGTTCTTCGACAATGGGGAAATACTCAGGTTTGCGC
Organism: Alexandromys fortis; assembly: GCF_014885135.2. Lineage (NCBI taxonomy): Eukaryota > Metazoa > Chordata > Mammalia > Rodentia > Cricetidae > Alexandromys > Alexandromys fortis. The sequence continues at coordinate 3,022,686 of NW_026067917.1, read as the reverse complement.
CTTTCCTGTTAGTTTTAGCTGCTCTCTGAGCCATAGAGCTGGAAATAAATCAGCTTAAAAGATAAGGCTGGGGGCTCTGGAAAAGACAAGAAAGGGAGCAAGGAGACTGTGAAGAAAAGGGGCAGAAAGCACAGAGCCAGATCTTGAAAGCTAGATCGACGAGGAAACGGGGGTCTGGGGAGCCCTTCGCCTTGAGATAACCAATTTAAACCTGTCACCAGTATGCCCACGTTGTGCTGCTACTAGAAACTGCTGCCATCTGACAGATGACCTGGAGGATGTGAAAAATCCCTCCCCCCCCCCAATTTGGTTAATCTCGTGGGAAAAACTGACCTGGTTTTCTCTTCTTACCTCTAGCACACAGTGGGCTTTTCCCAGTGTCCCCTTAGCAGATCTGCATCTGTATTCAAAAGAACATGGCTACAGATATGATATTGAACCTACCTCATCATACAGCAAATATGGTCTGCCCTCCAGAGACTCTTGTGGGTCTATTGTAACCTCTTTCTCCCTTAAGGGTTGTGTTGAAGATGCCCGTGTCCTTGACAAAGGCAGATCATGTGGACTGCCCTTTAGTTCCTCTAACTCAAATTTCTTCCAGTAAAATAGCATGGGTTTTATTTGGCCGTTCCTGCTGTAGAAGTGGTACTGTATTAGAACCCAAAGGCTTAGTTGCTTTACTAAATTCTATCATTCTGGTTCATTTACACAACAAAACGAGAGAATCACCCTCATGCATCGCCACAATCAATGAGAATCTGGATAAATCATGGCATCCAAGGAAAGGAGAATGGAGGAGTTTGTGGTAATTAGGAGAAGAGGTCTTTAATAGTTGAGTGTTTCTGAACCTTCTGTTTGTGAGACTATTCTAAAAACTGTCCCTATATTTCTCCAATGAGCTCTGTGCTCTTTTTCTCACAGGTTCTGTTTCATTAGGGCTCTATCTGTGCCGGGCCTGATTTCACCAAGATTCAGCCATGAACGCTAGATAACTTTAATCAGTGAATAGCCGAGAAGACACAGAAGTTCTGGAGGCACCAGACATCCCAGAACTGATCATCACCCCCAGATAATGCCAAAAGCACAGCCTGTTCTTGAACTTGAATGGCTGCTTGGGTTAACCAAGCTTACTCACTATGAAGCATGTTCATTCTTTCAAATCTGAGAATAAAGGTTCACACCCATCTGGAGACATCTGATGTTGCCCTCTTCCTATTCTGTCAATTGACTCCTTAACTTGCAGCCTTTACGAAATTATGAGTCTCCCAGTCGAAATCTAAGTGGACATACACATCGGTCAAACTCACCATCTCCATGAGAACAAGGGCATTGTACCAGCTGGGTTCCTCAGTGAAGGCTTTCTTCAGGTGGTGCATTAAAAAAAAAAAAAATGTATCATTCAACAGGGCCACTGCCTATGACAAAACCCGCACTGTCCCAGCTCCCGCTGTCCCTTTTATATTGTGGGTTTAAGGCAGCGCTCTGCAGTGACAGTTTTCCAATGCCCAGGAAATTCAGCTCTCCAGTGTATGTCCTACCCAAACCTAACAGAATCCGAAAGAGTAGCTGCCCATACAGGAATCTTGTGCCACTGATAGCATGGCCCATCTGTCCCTTAAGTTCTGAGGGTATTCTATACTTCCCAGATTTCTCGAAAAGAATAGAGAGACCAAACTGCTTTTCTGGTCTCATCTCTTAGTAGTTCATAGTGTTATCTCCTTCTTCATGCCTGAATCATATGGATAAATGTTCCCAGGTTTCCCTAGTAACTTCCCAAACTTCTCCTCTAAACCCCCGACCTACTTCTTTTATTGTTGAAAACTCAAATAATTTAATCATGACACTATAAAGAGGAGAAAACCATAACTCTTAACAAGATTACCCCACTGCTTTCTTGAAGCTAAGTAGCAATTATTCTATTCTGCCTGAAGTAGTTCGTGTCTGTCCCCATGCCAAATAGAAAAGATATTGCCTCGGGTTTTGAAATTTGTAAGTCATCAAATTATTCCAATCCAACAGCAGAGAGAAGCTGATCCGCCATTAGCTATGCTTTGAGTATGGTTCACCACCTCCCAAATTCCTGTTGAAATTTAATCCCCCCTGTGAGACATTAAGAGGTAGACAAGGGGGGAATGTTGAGCAGTTGGAGCTCCAGCCATCAGTTGATGGACTCGTGTTGTGGCACAACCGGTCTGCTGGGAAAGCCGCTTTGGCTGGGTACATCACAGGCATCCCGTCTCTTGCCATTTGATGTCCGATGCTGCCTCACGATGCTGCCAACCAGAAGTCTCGTGGAGCAGAACCATGGGCCACGGTAAACAGCATTTACTATTAACCAACATGGCCAATGGGATTGTGTGCTCAGTAACAGAATACAGACCAATACGCTAGATTAGTTCTCTGTTGGTGTGAGCAGCCATCACTATGGTGAGCCCTGCAGTCTTAAGTCCTCATCAAGAGTTTATCTGTTCTCTCTGTGAAAACTACCTTCATTGAAGATAAGAAGCAATTTCAGAAACCTGTTTGTTCCTCCTAATCAGTCTTCATTCTTCTTTAGTGTAATTATTAATACTTAAATGAGCATTCCCTTAATTTGGAAGTTGCTCTTTTTTTTTTTTTCAAAGTAGGTGGAAAAGGATACATCGTAAAACTGCCAGAATCCTGGGTTAGCTTATCACAGTTCCTATGGCCCCTGATGTAGTTCTAGTCCCAGAAACCCCCCTGTCAAACTGGCATTTCACGCCTGGATGAGGCTTCATCCCAACCCTCCTCCCCCCACCCCCAATTCTAATAACCTATGTCCACAATGAAACCAAGGGCCTTTTTCTCCCTAAGTTGATGCCACTGAATCCAACAGGAAATGCCAGAGTGTACTTAGTCTGCCTGGAGCTAAGGCCAAGGCTCTGGTTTCCAGGTTCTCCATGGCAACCTCTAGAGATACATATCTAGTGTATTATCGATGTGCTGACATCACAGTCTGCTCCTTGAAAGAGGGGCAGGCAGCAGCAAGAGTCCCTTATTACCACCATGATAATGAGGCTGCCATTAAAATAATGCTATGGAGAGGGTGTGGAGAGAGCCGCTTTTCTACAGCTGAAATTGTTGTCCAAGATAAAAGCAGAGTGTGTGCCACTATTGTCTGCTGTCTGTGTTAGAAAGAAACGTGGATTCTGAGCAGATAAAATTCCACTTTAATTTAGAAAGAAACTAAATCTAATCTTTTTTAGCTTCTAGTCAATACATCTGAAATGAACTGCAAAATAACCAGTATTTGTAACTATAGCACTAACCTAAGACCTTTGTGGTCTTAGTTGACTCTTACAGCAAGCATTGAAATATAAAGGAGATGTCTGTGTCTGTGGGAAAGTGCAAAAGTGAGCCTACAGCACTGGGCAATAGTTCTCCCAAACTACTGATTCTTCTCCAGTGGTCCTTGGGAATGAGTGTGTCAAGCCAGGAGATGGGATCTCACTGAAGAAAATATGTCACTGGGGCATCCCCTCTGGACTACATCTCATCTTCATCCTGCCCTTTATCCCCCTGTCCTGTTGCCTAATGTTCATGTTGCCACCCATCCCCACCACCATGATGCTCTGCCAGAACACAAGAGGTCAAGTGACTGATTGAACTTTGAACCCTGAGCTAAAACAAGATCATCTTTTTTTTTTTTTTTTTTTTTTGATTTTCGAGACAGGGTGTCTCCGTGGCTTTTGGTTCCTGTCCTGGAACTAGCTCTTGTAGACCAGGCTGGCCTCGAACTCACAGAGATCCACCTGCCTCTGCCTCCCGAGTGCTGGGATTAAAGGCATGCGCCACCACCACCTGGCTACAAGATCATCTTTTTTGGGTTAAGTCTTTGGTTACAACCATGAAAACTTTAACAAGGCAGGCACCTTCTGTCTGCTTCCAATGCTTCAGAGTTTAAAGCCATACTGAGGGAAACATTTTGCCATCCACTGTTAATAACCATATTTGAAATCAATGTGAATATAAATAGCATTTTGGTTTTTTTCACACTGAGAAAATACTATATGATGCCGTATGTGGTGGCACACATCTCTAACTGTGGTACTCAGAAAGCTGAGGCAGGAGAATCAGAAATTGCAGACCAGTCAAGGATAGACAGCTTTATTTTTTCTCAAAAAGAAAAAGACACATTTAAAAAGAGACATTATTTTATGGATATCTTATTTATCCAATAACTAAGCACTTCATAGCAGCATTGTTTGTCATAGTCAGAACCTGGAAACAACCTAAAAGACCCTCAACCCAAGAATAGATAAGGAAAATGTGGTACATTTACACAATGGAGTGCTACACAGCAGAAAAAAAATAACGACATCTTAAAATTTGTGAGTAAATGGATGGATCTAGAAAACATACTGAGTGTGGTAACCCTGACCCAGAAAGATAAGTATAATATGAAATCACTCATAAGTGGTTTTTAGACATAAAGCAAAGAAAAACCAGCCTACAATTCACACCCCACAGACAACAATGAGGACTCTAAGAGAGACAAACATGGATCTAATCTACATGTGAAGTAGAAAAAGACAACATCTCCTGAGTAAATTGGGATCATGGGGATCATGGGAAAGGGTAAAGGGGGAGGGGAGAGGAAGGGAGGGGAATGGAAAAAATACATAGCTCAATAAAAACAATTTAAAAAAATAACTAAACACTATTTTAAGCATTAATTTTTCTCTTGATGGAGGCCTGTTATCACAGTAACATCTAGTAGAGTCTCCAGATCTGTCCTTTGAGGAACTCTCAGGTCACTAGCAGCAGACTGAGAAAAGAGGGTCACACATCAGAGGCCAGCCAAAACCACAGAACAAGACCACATCCCAAGAGAATTTGTTCTAATTTATTTTTCAGTTTTCTAACCAGGGCAAAGTCTTGAACTGCACTTTCCTTTTGTGAAGCCAACATAGGAAACAGTTTGAAAGCGTGTGTCCTTCCCATACTATAAAGACCTAAGAGACTGAAAATTGAGCATACACATACAACATACATGTGCACTCATGCGTGTGCGTGTCCTGCCCCCCCCACACACACACACACAAACATGCCCTCCATAAACATGCTAACAAAGTATCTAGCAGTCTGCAGGAGCAGTGTCAGCCAGAGGAATGAGTGCATATCTGGGTGGAGGCTACCAACGCACCAGGGTGTTGATGCTGGTGTCACAAAGACACCAGTTGTGTCTTCTCTGTGTCCTGGCACCACTTTCTATCCAGTCAGGGCTTCTGACACATGGCCACTCTGTTTTGCACACACTATCCTTAAGAATTAAAAAAGATCTTGGCAGTGGTGGTACACCTTATATCCTAGCACTCAGGAGACAGAGGCAGGCAGACCTCTGAGTTCGAGGCCAGCCTGGTCTACAGAACTATCTCCAAGATAGCCAATGCTACACAGAGAAACCCTGTCTTGAGGAACGAAGATAACGACAATGATGAAGAAGGAGAAGAAGAGGGAGGAGGAGGAGGAGGAGGAGGAGGAGGAGGAGAAGAAGAAGAAGAAGAAGAAGAAGAAGAAGAAGAAGAAGAAGAAGAAGAAGAAGAAGAAGAAGAAGAAGAAGAAGAAGAAGAAGAAGAAGAAGAAGAAGAAGAAGAAGAAGAAGAAGAAGAAGAAAGATTTCTTGGTTTTTCAAAGTCTCTCACTTTGCATCCTTCTGTAAAAATTGAAGGCCAGGTATAGTGCTTCTCAGAGGCATGGATTCCTGGAGACCTTAACCCATCACCCTTAGGAAAATTTTCATCATATAGATGGCTACTGCCAGGATGACCACTAACCAAAATATTTCTTGAAGCCAGTTTCATTTCTTAGTGAAACAAATAAAGACTTATTTAAGCTGAAGCCATTGCTAAATTGGTATTTGACAGATACAGGAAAACAGATTAGCTAGTCAAAAAAAAAAAAAATCTATGCCCAGTAACTGAAGGAAGTAATTGGAAATCCTAAACTATCATCACAGAAAACAAACAAACAAGATACCCTCATGAAATACAATGTCATGTGTGCCAGTTTTTGCAACAAAAGAGGAACGCTCTGCTTTGGTCTGCTGTTCCAGAGGTTTCAGTCCACGGTGGACTTGAGGCAGATGACTATGGGGAATAGCTTGGCAACCGGGACTCCACTTGACTTGGGCTGTACACACACGTACACCCTTCTACAAAGCAGCTGGCAAGCTGAGCCCCTTACCTGAAGGCCCTAACATTGTACCTAGCCACCTAGTGCCCACACCTGTCTCAGACTGGGTGCTTGCCCCACACCAAACAATGAAATAATTTTCTCTTCCTCTTGGCAACCACCAAACATGGACTTTTAAAAAAAAAATTCCCAGTTATATACAAGAACATGAGCAAAAGGCTGATCTGGTCTGAAATATTTTGGGGTGCATGTGCAATAAGACAAACTGTTCTCTGAATGAACCTTTGGGGGGATCCCCTATTTCCCATCTTCTGCTATGCATTATTGGGCATGCATACGATGAAATCAGGTGCATCCTGGGACATGCGCAGTAAGCAAAAGCTTACATATTTCAAATCCATCCATCAAAACAGAGGACTGCCCAAGCTCTACCCTTTAGTGACCAACTCTTCCTTCCTTTGGAATCTATAAATGAGAACGACCGAATACTCTTAGCCTGACATCACTATTGACAATGTAACTCTCTGATCTGTACCCGCACTTCACTTTGGAATAAAGTTTCCTTGTTTCTTTAAGAAAAAGGAAGAAAGAAACCTCATGAAATGACATGAACCGTGAATGAGAGTGGATCAAATGATGGTAAGAAAATCAGGACACTGAGGAAGACGGAGTGGCTCCTCCATCTTGATGTGACTTGGCAAGCGTTTTTGCAATATAACCTAAGGTGCTATAGATATAAATCCTGTGCTTTGTTATCAAAAGGCAAGACATTCTAGGACTACTGTAAGTAAATTAATTAGATAACAAATAAAAACAAACCATGGAAAACTCTGTTAAATACATAGCTTGAACAGACCTCACAGGCATCCTACTGATGAAGAGGAGGAGGAAGAGGAGGTTTGGGGGGGGAGGAAATGTCAATCTCAAAGGGTTGTGTCAAGTTGTAACAGTGTGATTCCCTTGTATTAAAATAATCCCCAAATGGTAATGGTCTATGATAATAGACAGATTTATGCTGACAGGGGCTGGGATGGGGAAAGGGTATGACTTACAAGCTTACCCACAGAGTTTCTCTGGAGTGATGCTATCGTGAGTGGGGTATTCATTGTTTGAATCTGTATATGTGCTGAAATTTTATAAAATTATAGACCAAGAGTGAAACATGCAAACCCTCGCAGGAATAGGGTAGGTGCTTGAGTCTGTTGGGCACCAGCGACAACTCCCTAGTTTTGACAATGCACTGTGGTCGTATGAGAACACTATAATTTGGAGAAGCCAGGTGAGATATACTGCAAGATATTTTAGGACTACTCTGGTTGTCCAAGTCTACTTCAAAACTTAAAGTAATAAAAATAATCAAATAAGTAGTTTTATAATAATAGTTGGCTGTTCAGAATTCTTTTGAGTACAATGATCAGAATGCTGTAAATGCTTCCTAAGGGCTATTTAACAATTTCTAATTCTTAAGTCTAAAATGATGTCATGGAAGAGTTTTCACAAGGTGTAGTGTCTTCTACTTACACCGCTATCATCAGGGAGACTGAGGCAGAGGGGTCAAAAGGTCAGGGTCAGGGTCAGCATAGACTATGTGATGAAACAATAAGAACAAGTTTTTAAAAATTAAAAAAATTACCACTTTTTAAGTAAACAAAACAAAACAATCAAATGGAAGCTTTAATAATTCCATAAAACCAACTTCCACGAATTAAATGTATAGCATCCTAACAAATGGCCGGGGCAAGGGAGGAGGCCAACACTATATTAGAACCTATGCTACCTGATGACAAAGAAAGAAAAAAATTAAAGAAGTTATTTGGCTTAATAAAGTACAGGAATATCCCAACTTCGGAAATATGACACTAGAAAATTTAAATCCTGCTGGGGATTTTTATGCGTTGCTCTCCAGCATCTGTCAGCTCCCTGTTCTGTAAAGAGCACTCTGTGTGATGCTGGAAATACGGACACATGATCCCAGCTTGTGACTTCAGAGTAATAGCACGGGGCCCTGGCAGTGAGAGGCACACAGAAATGCGGACATCAGACGGTCTCCCCACCTCAGCTTAGATTACACGGACTCCTGTTCCTTCCACCACTGACAGATGAATTGGCCAAATAATTAAAACTTGTTTTCCAGCAGCCTCTTCCTCACTGTAGTTAGGTAACAGGACTTAATAGCTTCTCAAAGGAGACTGAAAAGAAAAGCCAGGTAAGAGGTGACTGATTACGGTAATAAAATAATTAGGTTCCATTAAGATCAATTACTGGCTCGGAGATCTTCGCAATTTTCTTTGTAGTCATTCACAATGGTCCTCTCCCTCTCTTACTGCCATATGCATCCGTATTTATTACCTGAAAGAGAAATTAACCCGGTCCTCTCATCTCTTCCTGGCCTGATGCACAGTGCTGATTCTCCTCATGTGGAGTCCGGCGCCCACCCCATTCTTCTCTTTGTATTGTTTTGTGTTCGCATTTCCTTTTATTTGTTCCCAGCACCACAGATCCCGCACCCAGTGCGAAGCTGCAGACTGCAGAGCATGATCAGACTCCGCTGGATTCTGAGCCCAGGGCTGGCGCCTTCCTTATGATTAATCTATTCTACTGGGAATGTTACTGTTTGCTTGTTTGCTTACTTGCTTGCTTGCTTGTTTCAATTTAGATGTCTTAAATAAGAAGCTACATCATTTGCAGGAAAATGGATATAACTGAATAGAATCACTTGGAGTCAAGTTGCTCTCAAAAAGACAGACAAAGTCACTTGTGTTCTCTCATCGAGAGTTCCCAGATTTTACATCGGGAGCTAAAATCATGTATGTGCCTATGGCTTGAGAGCAAAGGCAAAACTGTTTGAAGAAGCATGGTGGGGCTAAAAAGAAGGGACAGTGGGAGTGGGGTGTTAAGAGAGAACATACTCAGCATACATCGTGTACAGCAATGAAGACACCTCCAAGTAGCATGGTACCTCCAGCAATGCACACGTACACAGGAAAGCTTTTGAAATGACAGAAAGTCAGATGCACACCATCCTTCAGTGCCTTGTAAGCATTAACTTGAAAGCAATAACCTACCACGATGTACTATTGATTTAAAGATTTCTAGCACCCCTCATTAGCTTTAAGGGGCAAGCCCCATTTGAATGTACAGAACGATCTATTCCAACCAGATATAAACTCCTTGTTCCAGTCTGTCTGTTAAGAGCATAAATTCTCTCTAACCTTCAGCTTCTTTGCCTGTCAGTGTTGAAGTAGGAAATAAATTAGAAAATGCCCTTCCTTGGGCTGTGCAAGTGAAAATAATAATTAAATGACCACAAAGTGAGTTAGCCTTCTCTTCACACATCCCCAGCTCTGCGTGGCCAGGAGCAAAGTGTTTAGGGTGGGATGTAACACCCAATACTCCTTTATTCAACAAATGTATGTAATCAGATGTTAAGTGCGAGGCATGGTTCTACATGTGGGTTCAGAGCTGTCAAAACGACAAGCAAGAATCTTTGGTCCTTATACAGTTTACATCTAATGAAGGGCAAATGATCAGAGACAAGAGAATCCTAGAGAGTGACAGAGTTAATTGTCCCTTTAGACAGTAATATAGAGTTTGTTATTTTCTAGGGGAGAGGTGAGAGCCTCGGGAAAGCTACAACATATCTGTTTTCTCACATGAAGTTAAAGAAACAAAATAATTTGCTCTATGGTGCGGTGTAGGGCAGACAATGGGAGACTATGGGGAGTGCCTGTTCCCCTCTCAGATGGTAACTGAGTGAGCCTAGCTGCCCTTGAGTAGCAGAAGGGACTCCCCAAGGCACCCAAAGTGTGTGTGGGCCTCTTGTTTGTAAGACTCAGTAAAGAACACAGCAACAGGTTGTAGAGGGGTTTCTTCCTATGGCAGAGATTGACGAATCCCTGTCCTGGAAGCTTGGGGGGTTGGGGGGTGGATCTTGAGGAAGGGGCTTTCAGTAGCTATTTCAAAGCTAAAGTGGAAAGGAAAGAGAAGAGGAATTAGGAGCATCCACATCATAACCACAAGAAAGAGACAGGATCCATGAAAAAAAGTCAGGCCAAGAAGAACCACCAAAGAACCTGCCTTGGTGATTCTCAATCCAATCGAGTTATTAATAAAACTTAGCAATCACAGCTGTACTAACCACAGAGCTGAATGGATAGACAAAGAGATAGGCAGAAAAATAAAACCTTGAGACTGGAAAGATAATTAGTAAAGTGTTCATTAAACAACAGTAAGGACCTGGGGTTAATATGCCCCTCCTATATAAAACCTCAAAAAGTGGCCAACACCTCAGGGGGTAGACAGGAGGATCCCTGGAGCTTGCTGGCTAGCCTGGCTAGCTGAATAATCCAACTCCCAGTCCAGGGAGAAGCCCTGCTCAAATATAATATGGAGGAGCTGGAGAAGTAACTCGTTGTCTAAAGTGCTTTCCACACAAGTGTGAGGACTTGGGTTCTTATCCCCAATGTGCACATAAAATCTGGGCGGAGTGGCAACCCACCTGTAATTCCAGCTCTCAGGACACAGAGAGGAAATTCCTCAAGCAAGCTGGCTAGCCAGACAATGTGACACTCAGGCTACTTCTAGGTTCAGCAAAATACCCAGCCTCAACACATAAGGTAGAGAGGGATCAAGGGGTCACTTTTAAGACTCCATCAACCTCAGACCTCTACACGTTCACAGTTCATATACACATGCAGCTACACACACACAAGCATGTATGTGCACATGTATTTCACATGTATATTCACGCAGATACATAAATAAGATAAAGAGCAATTGAAGACATTCAACCCAACCTCTGGCCTCCTCAGTCACATGAACGGAAGTGCACAGGCACCTCCACACACATGTTCACGCATATATAAACACACAAAAGAAAACCTTATAGACAGAAGATCACAAGACTGAAACCTGTATTATCTACTACATTCCTGCCACCACACACAGATCCTTCTTTCATTATTGTCCACACAGCAACAAGGAATACTGTTAAGGACAAAGCAGGGTCTTACGTGGGAGATAAATAATCTATTACATATAATGCTTGAAATTTCTTTAGAAAAAAAACTCAAGTATTCCTTGCACCATAAGTTTTCTTGAAGTTTCTATGTGGTATTAAAACAAGTGAAGAAAATGTGGTACATTTACACAATGGAATATTACACAGTGGGAAAAAATAATGACACCTTGAAATTTGCAGGCAAATGGATGGAGCTAGAAAACATCATATTGAGTAAGGTAACCCAGACCCAGAAAGACAAATGTAGTATGTACTTACTCGTAAGTGACTTTTAGACATAAAGCAAAGAAAAATCAGTCTACAGATTACAACCCTAGAGAACCTAGACAACAAAGAGGACCCTAAGAGAGACACACATGAATCTAATCTACATGGAAAGTAGAAAAAGATAAGATCTTTTGGATCTTAGGATCCCAAAAATTAGGAGCATGGGGATCATAGGAGAAGGTAGAAGGAGAGGGGGAAAAAGGGAAGGGAGTGGAAAAATATATAGTTTAATAAAAAACAATTTTAAAAAGCCTGAAGGTCCACCTTCTTCATGACCCACTTCCCCCATCTCCTCTAGGTTCAGAACCTTCTAAAACAATAAGTACCACCATCTCAGTATAAACTTTTATCCATGTGAGCTTACAGAGGGCATTTCAGATCCATAACATAACCCTGCCTGAGGAGTAGAATACTAATATATTATTGACTACTTTCCTCCTGTAACAATTGCTCCCTATTCTTAAAACGGTGATCTTCTTCGGGTCCATGTGAACGTCTGGCAGACTAGCAAGGCAGTTCTGGGCTGACTTCATGGTCTTATGCTGCTTTGGTACTATGCAATTTCCATAACTTCTGTCTTGCCCAGTAAAAGACAGCAAAATTCATTTCTGCAGAAGCTGTCCGAATCTGGCCCCTTGAGTGCTAATTTTGTGATGTCTGTGTCACACACTACGTTATGCTGAACATTGCATACGTGTTTGTTTAGATCTCTTTATACTGGCTGCTGGCTTAACAAATAATCCCCTCTAGAGTTGGCCCAACCTACTAGCTAAGTTACCTCTAATTTCTAAAGCTGCTGCCCGCTGTACAAGCTGCCCTAATACGCCCCATGGTTGGACAGATAGTTGACTTTCCAGCTACTTTGGGGTCTACTCAAATCTTAATTATTATATTCTGCAACTTTGTATTTTTTCCTGAAAGGGGGAAAAAAATCAACGTGTGTTTTCTCTGTTTTTCACTAGTTTTAGTGAGCGTCGTGTCCAGTTATTGCCTGGTGAGTTTCTGACGCATATTAACTATTTGTATTGGAAAGTAGCACATTGTAGGTTGTTAAATTCAAAATTCCACATTAAGAAAAAAAAAGCACAAGCAAATGTGACACAGCAGAGTCTAAGACCTGTGTGGCCAATTAACTCTACAATAACACACAGAAATTTAGTGCAAGTGTGAGCCACATAACGAAACGGCGTAAAAAAAATGGGGGTTTGTGTTCTGCTACTAACAGGGTACCCATGGATTTGACATATATGAAATGGCTGTGTTATTGAAAATGACCCAGGATACATGGGACATTGTGATTTCTATTTCTTAAGAACGTAAGAATCACAGAGAGACATTCCACAAGAAAAAAAAAATCTGTCCCTGCAGAATTATTACGTGTTTTCTTTCATTTACTTAAGAATTTGAACCATGTAAACCTATCATCCGTGGAATGCTTGTTATTTATTAATTAAGTTCTAATTATAAATTTATAAAGTGTTACTAATATGGATGTTATTAAACTACCTTGGAGGAAATATTTCAATGTTTTCATATTTGAATCATTAACTAGTTAATTGATTATATCTGTATTTTGTTCACATCCATTTAGTGTCAATTGACTGAACCTTATATTTAATTCTAGAGACATTAAACCATTTCCATTTTAAAAAAAAACACACAAAAATAAGCTTCACTTCCAAATGTCAATTGCTACATTAAATTATTTCAGACACCTGATACCACATAAACAAACACATTTTAAAGGTAGGGCAATTTAAATACACAGTTGGTGATTTGGGTTGTCTCCCAGGCTGTGTATTTACTGACAAGTGTCTCAACGACAAGAAGCTTTGACTAGGAAAGAAAACTCTTGGATTACAACCACATTCAGCCTAGACAGTCCTGAGGATCCAAACTTCTTTGGAGTGCAAATAGCGAGGCTTCAAAGAGAATGAGAATGCCTTACACACACTCCAGAGACATCAGACGTCGCTGGAGCCCACAGCCACCTGGCGCACGCTGCGAGAAAGGGCTCTCACCTCACCTCCATCCCTTCTCCAGGAAAGAGGACAAACACTTTCCAGACAGCCAGCTCACCGCGCGGAATTTTAAAAGGAGGGGAGGGAATTGCAGGGAGGGGCCAACAAGAATGGGAACTGCTTCTCCTTGGCACAACGCTCCCTCTAGCGGCTGGGTGGGTACAGAAGGCATTCGCTGCAGCCTGCTGGGGCCCAGACCTCTGAGAAGGTGCCCACATCCTAGGCTCAGAAATTCAAAAAACCTGGCCCCACCATGGTTCACTAGTGCCAATGGTTTTTGAAAGCAACCTCTGAAGACGACTCCTCTTGAATCGGATAAATATGTTAGGTGTGATAAGAACCTGAACTGGGCTTACTGCAAGCAAACATTTGTCATAAACTTCACCCAATTTAGCTACAAACTGAAACTATAATCTCAGTATGTCTGATCTGCTGTGTCCGTTTAGGAGCTGGAGAGATAGAAAGCACTGGCTGCTCTTGCAGAGGACTGGGATTTGGTTCCCAGCACCCAGATGGCAAGGTACTACAGCCTCTAACTCCGGTTCCAGGGGCTCTGTCACCCTTGTTTGGCCTCCGGAGAGCAGTAGGCAGGCGTGTGGCACATTTGCATCTATGGAGCCACTCATACATACAGATAAAATAAAAATAAACTTAAGAAAACAGCCCGGGATGTAGGTTGCTAAATAAAATAATTTGAGCAGATTTATCTAATTCCTAATGGTCCTCTCACTTTGAGATCTAAACATCTGGAAGAGGGGTCAGTGTATAGAGAAGGAAAATGACACAGCGTTGACTGCCACTTCGACCATTGACATGATCTTTCATTTTACCCACATGCAGCTCTGGGTTACGAGATCTGCGAGGCTACACCAGGAGTGTGTCTTAAGCAGAATCAAGGCCAATCCTGGGGTGTGTGGATGAGAAGAATGAGCCCTGTGCAAATGACAGCGCCACCCAGAACAATCTGCACGCCCCATGCAATCCCATCAACTCACAGTGACGTCTTCGCCGAAATGATTAAAAAACAAAATCTTAGAATCTGTACAGCACCGTGAAGGACCCCAAAGAGCCAGAGCAGTTTTGAGCAAAGAGAACTAATCTACCAGCTCACATCTGTTATCCCAGCACTCGGGAGGCAGGCGGAAAAGGGTTGCTGAGTTGGAGGCCAGTCTGGGCTACATTATGAATTCCAGGACATTTGGGGCTGCAGACGGAGATCAGATCTATAAATAAATAAGATAATTAATAATTTATTAATTAATGAAAGGCTAGAAGAATCAAGTACCAGCTGTCATAATCAAACAGGACTTTGGGATATACTATCATCAACAGATGTAGCCTGTGCTTCAGAGCCTCTCCCCTGCTCCTCACTGCAGGAGTCAGCGTCCCCTTCCCCACCCATACTCCCCCCCCCAAAAAAAATTTCCACCATCATCAGTGACAAGTACTGTATTCAGAATCCCTGCTTTCTAGACTCTCCAGTGCTGGTTTTAACCCCACCACACTTTTTGAAAATTAGTGATCTGTTGTCTTTTCACAGGGAGTTTTACGAGAGTGGTTTCTCACAGGCCCTTGGTTCAGCCTCTTCTCCCCATCAGACCGCATTTCCATCATAGTTGGGTGAAAAAAAAAACTGACCAGCACATTCATAATCTCTGATTTCTGCCTGCCTGCGCCTCTCTCTCTCTCTCTCTCTCTCTCTCTCTCTCTCTCTCTCTCTGTGTGTGTGTGTGTGTGTGTGTGTGTGTGTGTGTGTATGCATGTGTGTAGGGAGATGTTGTTCAATTACAGAATTATAAAGAAACTTCCAGGACTATCCACAAGTCACATCTGGACTTTCGGGTTGGAAATTTCAAGTGGAAACAGGAATGGCTGTCCCATTCCCAGACACCTGATCTGTCTCCCCATGTCCTTTCTCAGCTTCCAGACTCCCGCATTCTCTTCTAAGTGAGCATTCTGTTGCTCTCCAATCATATGAAATATTGTATATGAGGACTAGGTTTCACATCAGTGCTTACTGAGGGTACCTGTTATCACCATGTATGGTTTCTGCACACCCTAAGATCACAGGGATACTGCAAGACCCGAGTCTGTTTCTCCATCAGTACTGAAGCGAATGGGTTGCTAAAAGAGCCTTTCTAAGGCCAGAGGTCTCATGCATCTGATCACACTGAATTTGAGGTTAAAGGATAAGATGCCACCCTGGTGCTTGTCCGGTACACCCAGATATTAGCAGTCGATGACTGGCAGTATAGGACATTTTCACGGACACTCTTCTAGTCAATAAAGAAACGAATCAGTGGCAAGATGATGCTTCTTTCTCTGGGACTTCATGAGATTTATTTGGAACAGGAAAAAAAATATTTTAAAAAGAAAAATAGCCATTCCAAAGTAGAGGCTAGTAAAACTCCTGACAGCCAACAGAAAACAAACAAACAAAAATCTTAAAAGTTGATGGGGCAGGGGAAGTTGCATTATCTTCTAAAAATCAAGACTGAGATGCTGGAAGCTGTCTCTCAACAGAAACATGCATGAACAGAAGGCAATCGGCATCTGTCTTCAAATACTGAAAGTCAATAATTCTACACTCCATGAAAATATGTCGAAATTAAGATAAAATACTTTTCGGCAAGCAGAAACCTTTGAGGATTTTTTTCCAGACAGATGAATCAAAAGACACCTTACAGGAACTTCTTCGGGCAGAAGGAACATGATGCAGGGTGGAAAAGGGAGTGAGTGGGTGAAGATCTGCAAAGGGGGGTGGGGGTGCGTGGTGACTAAAGCAAGCGGAAGGACATCTTGGCAGTGTTTCTCAAGACGTGAATAATGCAATTGCGATGGCAATAATCGTTTTCAAAAACAAAAGTGGCTGAAATTGCACGAAAGTGTTCTAAATTTCCAGTACGTTTAGGTAAGCAGTAACAACAAGCTGCCAGCCCACTGTCACCAGAGACAAAGACAGAGACCACACCAGAAAACCAGACACCAAAGACTCTCCTGAAAGGACCGGAGGCAACGGTGAGAGAAGAATGATTGTAACACGTGATCAGACTTAGTGCATTTAGAAAGCCAGAATCCTGCCGTATCCAGAAAGTAAGAAAAGCAGAAATCCTGCCATATCCAGAAAGCAAGAAGGAATCCTGCTGTATCCAGAATGCAAGTAAGATGAAATCTTGCCATATCCAGAAAACAAGAAAGCATGTGGGAAGGAACGTTCTAGAAACAAAATATAATTGGTTTTTCATGAAAAAAGCAAAGGCTAAAATGCTAATAAAAGAATTTGAGGAAAACATTAAGTAAACCTCTTAAAATGCAGAAATAAGTGATATATAGGGGGAGGAAAAAAAGAGAAAAATTAGGCTGAGTCCAAGGGGTCCAGTATTAGGAGAAAAGAGGAGCTAAGTCCTGGGAGTAGAACCAGACCTGGAACCTAGCACTAAGAGACTGAAACCAGCGGGGAGGTCACTGCGTTACACAGAGGCCCTATCTTGAGAAGCCAAATAAGTAAGTAAGTAAGTAAGTAAATAAATAAATAAATAAATAAATAAAATCTAAAGCAGATAAAATAGAAGGGATGTTGCTTTTGTTCAACATTTAAGAAAATTTTCTCAAGTTGAAAGGTAGCAATACTAACCATTCATTTGCTGTGAGGGAAAATACAAGACAACTCATCAGTAAATTTCCAGTCTCCAGCAATAACGAAAAGATTCCCTAAAAGCAGAATCCAGAATCAAAGGATCAAGAATCAGCACAGCACTGGATTTCTTAGAAAGAGCGTTCAAAGCCCCACAACCACGCTTACAACCTTCTGAAGCCCAGCAGTTGTGCAAACTCTGGTCTTAGAAATCTGTGCCTGACTAAACCAGAAGGCCCCCAAAATTGTGTCCTGTGCCTTCTTCTTTGGTCAACTGCTAGATGACATTGTTCTCAACCCAAATATAGAAACCGCATGAGAAAGGGGAAGATTTGTGGCCCAGGAAGCAGAGGGTATAGCACAGAAAAAAGGCAGTGAGAACCTTCTCAGGGTGAAAGACACGGTTATAGATGAGGCCGTGGCATTGAGGGAGTCCTGGAAATCTCATTCTTCAGTAGCTGCTAGCTTTGAACCATCCTAAATACAGGGAGAGGCTTCCCCTGATTTCCCCTGGCTTGCCTTAAGAAGCAACTTCCATGAGGAGCGCAGTTACTGGGAATCTACCAACCAGAGAACATTAAAAGCATACACAAATAACTTCGATTAATATGAAATTTAAGAAGAGAGATGGTGACCTAAAATTCCATGAACCCTAGAATAAAGTATGCATGAGTCACCTGGTATGACAGAAAACTTAAGATGCTGGGGTTGTAAAGCTAAAGCCATGTCTTTCTTGTCCTCCCTCTTCACAGAGGATTGATTAATTCAAAGTGAAAACACACCTTGTGAACCATTAATTGCTAGCAATTAGCTTCTCTTTTTCTTCTGCCCAGCTGCAAACCAGTCCTACCTAAGAACTAGGCCAGCCAAGCCCACTCTAAGCAGGCATTAGAGCTAATTATGTCCCTTACAAAAGCCAAGGTGAAAGTGGACACCCCGCGTTCTTGTTCCCTTGTGAGGCGGTACAAAAGGCATGCTAACAAGGGGACTCTGCGTAAGGCAGACTGTACACCAGGTGCAAGGCCAGATCACACGTGGTGCTTGTGACTACAGCAAGGATGTCATTGCTAACCGCCTGCACTCTGCTGAAAGGATCTCTGCCTCCAGAGGACTTCCTTTCACAGATCCAATTATGATGGAAGGGAAAGGCAACTTAAAGCAACATGACCACCATCACCTCCCAAAGCCCTGAGAGCTCACTGACCAGGAGAGAGACTCCTCCCCCACAACACCCCCTCCCCCCAGCAATGGTGTCCTGCCTGCTTGCTTATACTGCATGTGCAGAGTTTTGCAAGTTGTCTATGCTCTATTGCTGTCCTCTGCCTTTAAGCATTCCATACCCGAGGAGGATCAGAGTTTTCATAATGATGTCAGCATGGCATTGCACTCATGGCTCTTGTCTTTGGTTGGCAGTAAATTGCCATATAACAATGGAAACTTCTTGGGCATTTTATTGTCCCACTGGCCTCCTAAGCCACCAAATATCGAGTGATCAAACATCAGTCAGTTAAGTTCAACTGTATCTACCTTCCTTCCTGGTTGTGCCCAAGAGGCGGTGTGTCTCATTTTGAAAACATCTTCTCTCACAGAAGGAACAAGGATGGCTACGGAACAAGCATTTGGATATCATGTGCTTTGAACAGAAACCAGCCCAAGGTACATTTGGAGAAATTTTGGATATGGACGGTCTGTCTCTAAGAATGCCTGTCACTGCCTCAAAATCCCATCCCCACTGTGCTAGCCGCTTTGGCGGGCTCTCCTGCTCTCTCAGCTGGCTCTCATCGATCGACTCCAAGACATGAGTGTTATTTTTCTTACTCTGGCCTCTCTTAGCAGGTATAGACTTTCCATCGGAGGCTTGAGGGGCTAGCCTCGAGACTCTTGTTGTTAATAAAAAAAAAAAAAAAACTCTAGAGTAAAATGTTGGCTAGAGCCAAACAAACTCTCCAGACATCTGGGCTCAATATGACCGTCCACACCTAGGCAGCAGAAAACCGAGTCTAAAATGCCCAACACTCGGTTTCCTTGTGAGCTCAGCCTGTTTTCTGACTCACACATCCGCAGGTGTGAATGATAAAGCCTTCTCTTGATGCTCCTGTCCTCCATTCATCTCTGCAGTGATCAGTTGCCACCTGGGCAGTTTTTCACCCTGGAGAATTAATTCCTCTCTATGCATCGACAGTGTGGATATTCCCGCCCTCTCTAGGTTTTGCAAGAGAGACTTTGCACTAGGCGTGATATGTGAAGTTAAGATTCTCTGCAGACAGATGGGACTTAGAAACAGTTAACTGACGAGGATGGGAGAAGTTCCCTAACTGACAATGAATGACCCAAATGCCATCGTGCTACAGGAGCTAGCGAAAGGCAGAGACAGCGCTGGGCAGACACGAGACTGGAGTGACAGTAAGCTGAGCTGTGACACAACCTGAGTTCAGTTCGGTTAGACAATGTGGCATCATTTTCAAACGTAGACCCTCCTCCAGTCCCAACTCGGCTACTCACTAGCGGTGTGGCCTTGACGGAGTTTCACAATATCACCAAGCTTAAATGTTCACACTTGTCTAAGCGGGATTAAACACTGTCTGCCACATCCAGGAAGCGTTGAGATCAAATTTAGCGAAAATGCCTCAAGAGCTTGGGATGGTGTCTCACCTCCGAGTGTTCACTGATGCCGGTGTTCTTCTAGCTATTGTTATCGTTAATAAGGGACAAAAATACATTTTGAAAAATCCTCACAAAGTCATTTTACTCATCATTTCGGTGAAATGAAAAATCTCATGCCAGCAATGGGCAGTCTTTCCGTGGTTCCCTTCCACCAGCGCCCCGGCAATTCATGTTTTGTTCAAAGCACAGAGTGCAAGCATATGTCACTAATCGGAACAAAGGCAGTTCACATATTTGTTTAACGACTTCGGCTCAGGCAGACGTGAAAGCCCAGGTGCCTTGGAAGCAAGCATTCGCGCGACGCTCAAAAACAAGGACATAAAGTGCCAGGCAGTCCTCGTGATTCAGCTCATTCCTCCAGTCGCCACGAGTGCAAATGTCTCATCTACATAAAACCCACTCATATAGATGCTAATAGGGAGCAAAGGAGAGGCTATCGCTCCTCTTCTCCAACCTCAGAGACAGGAAATCAGAATTCAAATTATTCCCATTGGAAATGGCGATAGGATCTTTCAAATTGTTATGTTGATCAGCTTTAATATTGGGATATTAATTCAAGAACTAGCTAATGAATAAAGAGCACTTATCAAGTGTTTGCCTTGACCCAGGCATCATCCTAGATTTTTTAATGCATTTTCATACATTTTTACTACATCCTTAATAAGGAGGTTCCATTATACCCTCTCTTTTCCTGATTAAAAAAAAAAAAAGAGTCACAAAAAGATAAAGCATCTTGTCTAATATCCCTAAGCAAGTGTGTCATCTGATTTGGAAGGCCATGCAACCTGCTTGCTGTTAATTAAAGTGTTTAAGCCATTGCTACCCACTGCCCACTCCCATCTCCAATGCCCACGCTCTGAAAACAGAGCAGCTGAAAGTTGACTCCTTTTCCTGTAGAGGGTGGAGAAACTGGTGCAGGGGAGAAATACAGAAGCAAGAGGAGCAGTGTTGGGGCCTGGCATCGAATTGCCTGCCTGAATACAAAGGCGATAACCCCAATCACAACATCCCAGCAGATGTCACCCTGCCTGATGCGGCCTACTGCAGCAATGCTCTAAAGCTGGCAGAGGAGTTGGATTGCCACACCAGGTGGAAGATGACTGCTGGTGTGGCTGATTTTAGCAAATGTTGGGGACAGTTTAAAGTCCGGTATAGGGAAATAAGACTTGCATGATCATCAAATGCATCAGATAATTTCTTACAACATTGATTTCTAAGAGGTTTTATTTTGGATAGTCTGCAGGAGCAAGACGTTGATTCTGATTTTGAGAGTCGTGTTTATTGTCCTCTTGAGATTGTTTGAGGATCTTGCATCTGCTTCTAGGCCATTCGGCTTGCAGCCCGCAGCCCTTTCTCCCTCTTGCCTCCCCTCCCACCAATGGGCCTCAGTTCTAAGCATTCTAGCTTTCCTGTTTTTCATAACCACCCGGCTACTCAGGATCCCACAGAGCTTCGCATTCCAAGAACCACTCAAACCACGAGATGCGCAGAAAAGCGACTTTACCGAGAGTTAGGGTGAGCCACATCCAACACAGAAAACAACTTTAAAGCATTTGTTAAAGTGTAGTCATTCTCTGAGTTCATGGGCAAAGAAAAATAAACCATCCTGACGTGAATGCCAGGGAAATGCATCCATGCCCAGCTCCTTTCTATGCCTTTTCTTCTCGGAGAACTGTTCTCCTCAGCTCCTCAGATCTACAGCCTCTACAGTCACGCTTCAAGAGAAACCCCACTGCTTGACCAGAAGAATGTACTTTGCTTTTTAAGATGAACCCATGAGGTACCTGTAGCACAAAGAGGTCGGGGCCGGCTGGACACCAGAGTGGCAGATGAGATAGAGTGGAGTTGCCCCTCCCAACCCCCACCCCCTCGCCAAGCATAGCTGGGCTCCATTCTACCTGGGTAGCTTGGAAGCGTCCCATCAGTGTGATTTCCAGGCTCCAACAATAAGCGCTGGAAAAGCAAAGCCTTTTTATACCACTGAGTCAGTCAGTCGCCCCTGGTAACCGTGCCCTACCTCAACATCAAAAAACCCTTTGTTTTCTCTTGGACTTGGTCAGATCCTGGAACAAGACCCACCTCAAACTCATCTCACACAAAGAAGCAAAAAGGAACTCCCATTGGTCTGATTGACAGCTGCATTGTCGCTAAGACAGATGATCTACTCCCTCCATGTGAAGGGCGAGAAGTCACTTACACAAGTGAAAACTGTTTGGGTGGAAGCGTCACGCCAGCCCCTGGTATATGGATATATAGCCAAAGAGTCTGGGATATTCGGATGGAAGCCTCAGTTCAGACTCCACCCCCCAAAAAGCCCGCCAAATGATGACTCCTCCCCAGAGACGCTAAAGACCACTCCTACGGGGTATTTAAACTGTCCCCCAGAGAACAAACACGTGGTTTTCTGGTCTTCCTTTCCCGTCTCCTCTCTGGTGAGCTGGAAAGCCAGCTGGGAGCGTTTTTTATCCATTAAATCTGGTTTTTTTCTAATTTAGTTTGATTTGGCTTGACTCTGATTATTGTGTCGGCAGAGAGGCTTATCCGGGTGCAGAAACTTTGCAAAAACCAAATAAAACCCCTTCACATACCTGTGCCTAACAATGGCGGTGTTTTCAAAGCAAAGTCCACGATCGGCTCTAAGAGTTTTATGAAGTATTTAGCAGAGACTGGGTCCGTTGTTCCAGATGCTGCTACTTAGGTTCTGTGAGCTCCTGTATGCTTGTTAGAGAGGGCTGTCGCGGCTACCTGCTCTCTCTCTCGCAGGATGTTTCACGAATTGCTCTTTCCTAGAACGGCTCTCATCTGAAGACTGAAACAAATATTTCTGTTTGGTGTATAGACTCGCCCTGCCCCCTCCAGCTTCGGTACACCTCTCCTATCTCTCCTGTTCTTTCCCCCTTATCTTTTCCCTGTAGGATATCTGTGAACAAAGGGGTAGAAACAAACCTGAAGGGCCAACACCACGTTGTTCTAGATCACAGGAGCATCAAATGAAATACATGCCCCTTCCCAGGTCCGCAAAATCAATGCCCAGAAGCAATGTGCAAGGTGCCGAGATTTGCTCTTCCTCGTAGAGTCCTATATTGATTGAATATCTGAGAAACGTTTTCTGAAAATCCAGAGATGGGAGGAATAATGAAAGTCTGACAGAGATTGAAAAGGCAGTTTGATTGTTCGGTGGTTCTTAGCCGAAGTGCAGAGGGAACAAATTGAAAGCTGTGGGTTTGACAGGCCACATGGCGGGTGCTATCCTGTCAGCGCACAAATTACTTACCTCACCTAGAGGTCAGGAAATCTCAGTCTGTAGGCCAACCCCAGCCCACCGTCTCATTTTGTTAATAAGATATTACTGGAACACCATCGTGTCCATTCACTTAGAGACTGCTCCTGACAACTTCAGTAAGAGGCTGGAGGAGAGGATTCATGACAGATACAACCAGTTCAGACAGACTAAAATATTCAGTATCTAACTCTTCACAAAAAGGAAACACTTAAAATTGTGTTTCATGCATTATTGATATGAAGATAAACAATAGCTCAGAAGGTATTCGTCAACAAATTTCTGAGTTGTCCGTGTAATTTGGGGTGGCCACAGCTGTTGTGATGTTTATAACAGGCATGTCTGTGTCCTCACGGGCTCGCCAGCAGTTACAAGGAGTAATGTTCACAGCCTTGCACACGTAGGACATACGAGGATTGATCCCTGCCCTACACACTGAGGAGTCTATCAGCAGAACTTTGTGCAGATGGACCATAGTCATTTCTAAGCTGTTTTTGATTGTCATGAATCATGGATATTCCAATGACCTGAAGGCAATGAGGGGGTAGATCATAGTGGTTATAGTAGCTCAGAGTCCCTGTCTCCAATAGTAATATTTATGCTTTTGCATATAAAAGCAGTAAGGGGAGATGGTAGTGGAACCCCCCATACAGATAAAAACATATAGTGGCAAGAAATACATGCTTACTAGGCACTCTGAAAATATTAGCAGTAATCACTACCCACAAATATAGACCCTTGACTCTAAAATTGGTTATGCCTTTTAGGTGAATAGTAACTTCTTGCAGTTCTGGAATTGACTGTGTGTTTCATGTGATGACATCATGTTGAGTTTCGCTAGGTCCTAGAATTAACCCATTTGCCATTCAGTAAGAATTTAAAGAGCATCCAACCTACACAGAAAAAGGTAATAGAAACCACAGATGCAAAAAAAAAAAAAAAGGATTAAAATTCTGCCCCTGGCCCCTGGTGTTACTACTGTCACTGATATCTAGGGAAACTAATCTTTAATATGGAATGAAGTGTGGCGGTCCCTTTTAATTAAAATCCTTGCTACCATTTCTAAAAACCCATGTGGTGGTTTGATTAGGAATGGCCCTCAAGAGTCAAATGTTTAAATGTTTGGACTATAGGGAGTGGCACTATTAGGAGGTCTGGTTTTGTTGGAGGAGATGCGTCCTCGTTGGAGGAAGTGTGTCCCTGTGGCGGTGGGCTTCAATGTTTCATCTATGCTCAAGCAACTCTGAATGCCCAGTTCACTTCTTCTTGCCTGTGGATCAAGATATAGAACTCTGAGCTCCTTCTCCAGCATCATGTCGACCTGTATACCAACAAGCCCAACATGATGATAATGGGCTAAGTCTCTGAAGCCGTAAGCCAGCCCCAATTAAATGTTTTCCTTTTTAAGAGTTGTGATGATCATAGTGTCTCCTCATAGCAACAGAAACCCTAACAAAGAAATGTCTCAAAAGCCTTTAGAGGTGGAGGAAAAGATATTATTGTAGGGGAAGAAAAATATAAACTGATGTGAATAGGTAGAAAAACCAAGGAAGGACTTGCTGGGGGAAACATCACAAAGGTATCTTCCTAATGGCATGGGCAGTGAAGAGACCACACTGAGTGTAGTTGTGGGATGAAATGTAATAGTGCAAATAAACAAATGCATGAATTATGTAGAGGAGCCTATCGTGAGTTTGAAACGGAAATTTCTAGCTGCTGGGAGTCCCCAGTGGGGCATTGCTTTGACGGAACATGCTGTATTTACATTATTCAACTATTATTTGGTCCCTGAGTGAAATCCTGAAGCTGAGGCAGGACAGGAGACTGGGCAGGCAGCCTTCATATTGAGTGAATGTTGAAATGAGATAGATATAAGATGTGCAAATATGTGAGCAATGATTCGGGGGAGGACTGCCTGAGTCAATGAGAAAGCTGGGAGGCCGTCTCAGTGTGATGACTAAGAAGGTTCACGAGAGAAGACTGCAGGGCAGTGTCTGCAGCTCGAGCTCCTATGGTGTCTATGACTCATGCTCCCGAAAGTAGAACATTGAAGCTGAAGTCTGCAGACGGAAGCTGACTCAGGGCCAAGCTGCCCTGTGGACAGTGTGATTGTTTTCTCGCTGATGCGACAAGATGGCTGACATAAACCACTAAAGAGGAACTGTTTATTTAGGCTTCTGTTTATGGGAGTGTCAGCCTATCACAGAGGGATGGTTTTGAATGGGAGAAGAGCTCAGAACACAACCAGGAGGAAGCAGAGAGGGGATACAAGGAAAGGCCAGGGAAGGCAGGGTACACCCCCAGGGAGACCCTCTTCCTCCAACTCCATCCCACCACCGACTTTTCATCAGTCCCTAATCAGGCCATCGTGTTATGAGGCCATCAAGAGACTAGTCCATTGTTTGTATCAAATCCTTTAGAATTCAAACAGCCCAACAAGCTCATAACCAACTTGTGTTTCTCTGGGGAACATTTCATCTCCAAACCCCGAGAGGCAACAATCTCCAGAGAACCATCTGCTTTTACATAGTCAGGTCTCACTATGCATGTGAAGTTTAAAAAAATAATAATAATAAAATACCCAAGGTAGGGTGTAGAGATGCACACCTTTAATTTCAGCTCTCAAGAAGCAAAGGCAGTAGGATTTCTATGAGACTGAGGCCAGGCTGTTCTACATTGTGAGTTCTAGACCAACCAAGGTGACATAAAGAGGCCCTGTATCAAAAAAGAAAAACACAGAAAGAAGGAAGAGAGGGAGGGAGGGAGGGAAGAAAGGATGGAGGGAGGGAAAGAGAGAAAGAAAGGAAAGAAAGACAGACGGAAAGGAAAGGAAAGGAAAGGAAAGGAAAGGAAAGGAAAGGAAAGGAAAGGAAAGGAAAAAAGAAAGGGAAGAGAAAAAAGAAAAGAAAATGACAAAACCAAATCTGGATAGATATTATCAAGATAGATAATAGATAGGGTAGGTAGATAGATAGATGATAGATGGATAGATAGATAGATAGATAATAGATAGGGTAGATAGATAGATGATAGATGATTGATAGATAGATAGATAGATAGATAGATAGATAGATAATAGATAGACGATAGATAATAGATAGGGTAGATAAATAGATGATAGATAGATAGATAGATAATAATAGATAGGGTAGATAGATAGATAGGTAGATAGATAGATAGTTAGATAGATAGATAGATAGATAGGGTAGATAGATAGATGATAGATAAACGATAGATAGATGGATAGATAGATAGATGATAGATTCCTAAATACATGGAAAATTGTGTAGACCCCTAAATGCATAAATGCATAGATAGTTGATAGATCTTATAGGCTCTCTAGAAAGTGAGAGAAGCATTATCATCAACCAAATACTATGTTTTATGTGCATAAGGCACAGTAGAAACCACGTTGTTTCGTGATTTTTAAGATTGCCTGAATCTTCCAGCAAGGTTCTTGCCCAGGTGAGCCAGGCACAGCCTCTCCTGACGTGCCTGTGGGAATGTGGACCACCTGAAGGTAAGCATCAGTAATGCTATTCCGACAGTGAATGTGGAGAAAACTGACTCTTTTTTAAAGAGTGGACATCATGCTAGACAATGCGCAATCCTTCAACAGTAGGGGAAACAGGAACTGGAAGAAGTTTGCCAAGGGTTCGTCTCCCATCACCTGACATGCTTCTTGGTTGGGAGTTATTTGTGGTTTATTTGAATCCTTTAATCAAGAGAGAAAACTCTCAGCTGTTGTTGTTTTTGAGGCTGTGACAGAACTGGGAGCAGAGGGCAAAGCCCCTATCATCCGTCCTCCACACCCGCTCCAAGTCCAGCTGTGTCCTCATGCACATCACAGAACGACTTTGATTTGCAGAGTTCCTAGTAGGCCTGATGAAAGGGTAGAGTTATGACACGGAGGCCAGACAGACAAAGCCACCTGTTGGCTTTCCAGAAATATGAAAATGGAGACTGTAGCTTGTGGAAATTAATTTGTGTGCTCTGAAAGCGGTGATCGCTGTGTCATTCCCATAACAAGCACTCAAGCACCCACGTGCACACACGGTACAAGGCCCACCCAGTGTCCCACCCGTGTGCACTGTCACCTCGCTTCTCACTAAAAAAAATGAAGCCTGTAGCAAGTTAGCTATATTTACCTATGAATTAATGGGAGAATTGAAATCACGAGCAAATCTCGCCGAGTTGCAGTAAGCAGTGCAACTCCTAAGGGCACTGCAGGGCTCCACAGTTCCCACCAGTCACAGCAGGGACTGCAGCCCCAAAAGGCACTGTAGAGCCGTGCCGTTCCCACCAGAGCCTCTCTTCCCAAACACAAAGAGCTCACAGGAGAAGCTAATTTGACAGGAGGTCAAAAAGAAATGACAGAATCATAATATAGGGTGCTGGCATCCGAAGAAAGAACTCTCGGGAAAGGTCAGCATAGCCAGTTCATCCAATACTAGGTTAGGCTTGCCACAGAAAACACGGTTTGGGGGTACGCAGAGCAGAGCTGCTGTCCCCGGATGAGATCAGGGGTCCCCGCTCTCACCCAGCTCCAAGTTCCCTTTATAAATTCTTTGACTCTCAGACCACATCTGCTCCACCAGCCTGAAGGTGATTCTAACTCCTTATCTTCACGGTGTCTGCCTCCTTTATCCATGGGCACCGATTTTGAGCTATGCTTTCAAAGCCTGCCATATCATTGTCCTTTTCCTGTTTCTTATTTTTATTTTTGTGGTAGAAAAAGGAAAGGTATACCTTGTTATAGAACCCCTTGGGAGCCATAACCCAAGTTGTGTATGTTGAATAACCTTTTGCATCAACAATTCTGTAACCTCAGAATTTCACTCAGGGGAAAAAAAATGTCTACAAAGATAAAGTGTATTTTATGACAATGGCTATCTGTTATATTCAGGATATTGTTAATTAGTTACAAGTCACTTCCATTTACAACTCTTTATAATGCTTGAAAATATACTTTAGAGTCCTTATCAAACAAATAAAATCTAAAGTATTTAATGTATGAATGTATTATTTTATACTATTGCATATTATTTACTGACCTGAATTATGAGGAATGCTACGGCAGCGAATACACAAACAGCCAATATTTTATGAGGCAAGTAGAATTTGTCCTTGCATCCTTCCCTCCCACTAAAGCGCAGTCACCTCCTCTATGAATCCCGAGATTGATGCTGTACTTTACCAGTGTGCATTGAGTGTGTCTACTCTGAATCGAAAGACCTTCAACCGAGAATCCGTTCTTTCCTCTTGCCTTAATAATTAGAAATATAACCGAAATATCACAGAGGCAACAGATGGACAGAGAAGCAGCCCCAGTGAAAAGCTGTCTGAAATTGCCAGCTCTGGGATTTCTCCAGCAACTAATGAAAAGCCTACACAGAGCATCCATCCCAGGGATTAGGAACTCATTCTGGCTTATGCTCTTGACAAAGGTCTACAGCTGCATTCAGAATCTCTCCATCTCCTCTGTGGGCCTGGGGACCAACGCAAAGCCAGGAGCCCCAGCTGGGAGGTACAGGCAGGAATCAATTTAAGCCTTTCTGGCAGACCATGGGGTGGTTTGCAATAATGAATGTTAAGAAGGGAAACCGGACCATGGAGAATTACGTGTTTATCTTTTCTGAGTATTAAAGACATGATAAATTGACGGATAAAAGTACGTCGGAGACACTCAGAAAGCTATTGTGCTCACTGGGTAGGTGCTGTGTCGGCTGGACAATGAGGACTTAATAAAAAAATAAATCAGGGTGTGAGGATTGGTGAAGTCCCAACTCCGCTGGTGAGGGGAGAAAGATCACTTGGGACTTCAACCCTAGGTTTAAGAAAAGGAAGAGGAGACATTCATTTGCACATGCCTCGTGGAGTACACACAGTTCACTGAATCCCGCCTTTTTATTAGAAAGCATTGCCAAGGGAGATGGTAACTACACTGGAGAACCACAATTCAAAAGTAACAATGATAGGGAGAGGGGGCTATTAAAGCCCCCAAATCCATTTTGTAAGCATCTATAGTAGAACCATAATCCGAGATGTGCCTGTTGAAGTTAGGAGATTGAAATGTATGGAGCATTCCATGCTAATGGCCCTCTCTTTGCTTTGTGAGGCATTTCTTCTGTTAAACGACCTGCATTTCCTTTACCTTCTGAGCCATAGACAGCCGCATTGGCAGACATGGTAAACTCGCGCTGCACTGAAATCTCCTCTCAAGACGCACCGACTTTGTTCATCTCTAGCCTCAGAAATCATCTCAGGGGGCTGCTATTCATGGTGCTCAGCTTGTCCAAGGGGGTCATTTGCACTGTTCCACTGCTTCCTTTGTCTTTGAGTTGGGCTTATGGTGGTTACATGCTTGAATTGCAGTAAGATTTGAACTGTTCTACTAATGAACACCAGCACATGACATTAGTCTATTGTAGTACATATGATTTTTATACATTGTCAATTCTTGAGACACTGTAGCATTTTTCACATATTAATTTATTAAGCCTTATATAATTCTAGAAGGTGAACACTACTATTATGTCCTTTTTTCTGAAGAATGTCCTTCAAAAGAGTAAATTACCAGAGATTATAGAGTTAATAAATTACAGAACTAGAATATAGAGTTTTTGAGTGTAGCCTTCAGAACATGGAGTTGGGTACAGCCTAGTTATTCTACAAGGGCAGGCAAAGAGCTTTTCCCCAATTAATGTAGGGAAAATACATTATTACAACTTATTTTAATTTAAAATAATTGAGCGCCCATTAAACGGTATGTCAATGTGGATTCAGTGCACATAGATTTCTGTTGTATCTGGCTCAAAAACATACAAGCTTACACAACATGTGTAAGATCTGAATGTTGAAAATTAGAAAATGCTGATAAAAAAAACAAAAACAAAGAAAATTTAGTAAACACACTGTTTATATACTGAAAACCTCAACATTGCAAAGATATCAAATCTCCGCAAGTTAATCTACTCTTTAAATCAGAATTTCTATCAAAATCCCACTAAAGATTTTAATAAAGGTAGAGATCTGATTTTAAAATCCACCTGGAAAGGCAAAACTACATAGAGTCGCTAAAACAAAAATCGTGAGAAGATGCAGAGAAAATCACTGCTCAGTGCTGAAGCTGACTGCACAGCCACAGCACTCGAGACATTTGGCACTGGAGGAGAAGTCACGGATCAATAGAACAGAATAAAGAATGAAATAACCCATAAAACTATGTGCAACTAATGTCTGTCAGAAGCACAGATTCAAATCAGTGGAGCAAGACAGCTTGGTGGCTGGTGCAGGAACACTAGGAGGGAGGGGAGAGGAGGAGGGGAGAGGAGGGAGGGAGTGACCGGAAGTGTGAGCAAGTGAGCAGTTGAGGGAAGGCAGGCTGCCCAAATCTGATTCCTTACAAATATTTATATTAGTTGTCTTATAACTTAAATGTAAAACTGTAATATACCCCTCCCCCCAAAAAAAGCAGGGTATCTTCAGGGCCTAAAGCTAGACAAGAAATCTCAAATTTGATGCCTGAAATACATTCCCGAAAAGGAAAATTTGGTCTCTGACGTCACCAAAACTAAATTTGTTTACTCTGCAAAAATTAAGAGGAAAACATTGGAGCTAAAGATGGATATAAAAATATTTGCAAACTCTGCATCACGCAAAAGTCTCATATATAAAATATTTTTAAAAAGTCAGTCAACAGTAAATCCAAACAAAAAAACAGTCCAACTGGGAAATGAGCAAGGGATACAAACAGTAATTCATTTTAAAAACACACACACATACAGATGGTAAATAAGAATGTAAATATGTTTGGCACTATTAACAATTCAGAAAATGCGAATTTGGGTGGAAATGTAAAATAATGCATCCACTTTATGAAAATGTTTGCTGGCTTACTACGAAGTTAAAAATTAAATATACAGAGCTGGAAATGTGGCTCAGTAGTTATAAGCACTAGGTGCTTTTTCATAAGACTCAAGTTTGATTCCCAGGACCTACACCAGCAGCTCACAACCATCTGTAACTCCAGTTCCAGAGAATCTGATACCCTCTTCCGGTCTCCACAGGCACCAATCATGCATGCATGGGATGCACCGACATGCATGGAGGCAAAGCACTGATACGTATAAAATGACATTTTTAAAAATTAAAAATGCAAGCACTATATGACCCAGCAATTGCATTCTTGAATGGTATCCCAAAGAAATGACAAGCTGCCCACCACGACCTGTAAATGAATGTTCATAGCAGCCTTATTCATAGAAAGAAATCACCCCAATGTCCTTCAGTGGGTGAATGGTTATACAAACTACGGTATGTCTGTATACAGATCACATATGACACTAAATTGGAACAACCTCACGGCATATGGAATAATTTAAGGTGATATCAAAGGATTTCTACTTGCCTCCGTCAGCTTTCCAACACTGCAACAAGATAAACTGGAATGAAATTGCACCCGGGCTCTAACTTTGCCGTTTCAGGCTGTGACTAGTTACCCGATTACTTTGGGGCCCATTGGAGAGGCAGTGACACCCCTGTGGGAACTTGTAGTTAAGGAAGGTCCTCTCCTCATGGTGACTGAGAAGCAAATGAGGAAGAGGAAGGGCTGGGATCTTACTATTCCCTCTAGGACACACCTTCAACGCCCAACATCCTTCTTCCTAACATCGCTTCCAAAGAGCTCCACCTAGTAAGACCGTGGGCTGGGAACCAAGCCCTCACTCAACACACGTGTCCCTGTGCAGAGGCATCGTTCAAACCATATCTGAAGGTGCCAACCTCAAAAAGGAACATACTGTATGATTCCACTTCTGGAACATTCATGGGATAAAAAGGTTATGGCTCTGTGGAGCAGGTGTGTGATAGAGAGCAGGTAGATATAGGAAGGAAGGGTGTTCGCATCCCACAAGGGACCACAGGAGGGAGACTTTCCAGCCTGTATCTGGGTCATGGCGATGACTACATACGCATATGGCTGTGTGATCAATTACATGTGACTACCTGCGAGCACACAGCCAGAGAAGAGACGTGCATGGGTCACGTTCCCAATGTCCATTTCCTGGTTTTGGTATTGTATTAATGTTATCTAAAATATAAAGTGTTATT
Source organism: Alexandromys fortis (assembly GCF_014885135.2). Classification (NCBI taxonomy): domain Eukaryota; kingdom Metazoa; phylum Chordata; class Mammalia; order Rodentia; family Cricetidae; genus Alexandromys; species Alexandromys fortis. Next base: position 2,990,533 of record NW_026067917.1, on the reverse strand, counting down.
GGGGAAAACCGAGCAAAGGGTATTCGGGTCTTCCCTGTGCATTTGTCAGGGTAAACCTGAAATAATTTCAAAGCAAGTAATTAAAGCAAAGCATCAAATTCAAGTGATTGGGAGCTCCATTTTTTATTTATATACTCCTTTGATTTGTTTGGTTTTGGTGTTTTCAAACAAGTTCTCACCGTGTAGCCCAGGCTGGCCTCCTGTGCTCCCTGCCCCTGCCTCTTGAATACTGGGCTCACGGTTATGTTGAGGCGCCAGGGAAACCAAAACCCATCACAGCAAGGACAAGCCTGAGAAGAAAATAATGCACCTGAAGGCAGCACTGACCGAATGGTTCATTGAGAATCTAGCCAAGGGGCTGGAGAGATGGCTCAGTGGTTAAGAGCATTGCCTGCTCTTCCAAAGGTCCTGAGTTCAATTCCCAGCAACCACATGGTGGCTCACAACCATCTGTAATGAGGTCTGGTGCCCTCTTCTGGCCTGAAGGCATATACACAGACAGACTATTGTATACATAAATAAATAAATAAATAAATAAATAAATAAATAAATAAATAAATAAATAAATAAGAATCTAGCCAAGGCAAACAAGACGGCTCAGGAGATTCAAGTATCTGCATTCTACCCCCGGCCTGGGTATGGGAAAGAACAGATTCCCACAAGCTGTTTGCAGAGCAGTAGCATGGATGTACACAACCCCACACATTAGATACATAAATAAAATGCAGTTCTTAAGTGGGAATAAAATCCTGTGAACTTTGGAGTAAATTCAAAACTTATGTTGCATGATGCCGCATCCCTGCATGCTGTCCTTCCTCTTCTCCTCTCCCCACCCCCACTGTCCTCGTTTGGCATTGAACACAATTTTTACAATAGTCTGCTTTTTACCTTCAATAAGAAGTGGGGCTTGGGAAGGGAGAAGGCTTCGCTCGGTTAATGAAAACAGCTGTGTGGCCCTGTGTGGGGGCCCGGGCCTTGACAACAAGGATCCCTCGCAAACTGTTTCAGCGAGTGAGTTGAAACATATAGATCGCTTTTACCTTTCTGGTCTGTGTGATTATAAAAGTCAAGGGATATTTGGCACAACTAACGACAGTTTCTCAATGGTTTGGCACATGGATAGCATCAAAAGGTGCCTGGATTTTTTTCCACCCAGAACCTGTCCAGGGTACTTGTTTTAGTTTTCAGGGGATGGTTCCAGCACTTGAAATACTTTGTATAAGCACATGGAAGCCAGGGTCCACTTGTCCTTCCCGTGAATTGGTAAAGACGCCTGCTACAATGCCGGGTGAAAGGCTGTCTGGAGCGAAGGCAGCAGGCCGCATTTCTCCCATGCCGGCCTCTGTCCTTCCTCTCGAGGATGGGATTCAGGGTGGCCAGCGCTGGTTTGCCATGCCCCAGCATTCAATTCCTTCACCATAAAATCCAAAGCTCTCCATATGGCGTCACTTTTGAGATGCTAATGGGAGTGGGGCTGGTGATGCCGCGTGGTCTCCCAGCTGGTCTCTGCACTGGCTATTTCACAGACATTAGCCCCGCTTTGAATTAAACTGAATTAGAGGGTAAAATGAGATATTGTCATGCAAAGTCAGGCAATGTTATTTGACATCTGCACTGTCTCCAAGGGCTCGATCGGATATATATATTTTTTTTAATGTAAACTAAGAAGTGAGGAATAGCCACACTCGTTAGGGAGAGATGACATCCTGGCGTGCATCTTGGGAGGCAGTAATAATGTTACCGAAAAGCAAATTCCAGCTACTCATCTCTATTCAAGCCAGAGGGTAGGAAAGAGACAGATCTGTCTGAGACTTTCACAGATCCCGACAGTCAGCTTGTGAGCCGCAGATGTGTCTCGGGCAGAAACACACCCATTCGGGCTTGGTTTTATTTTGCCCTCTCTCTTTTTCCTGTCATTCGGGGGCGGAGGCATTTGCTTTGAAAAAAAAAAAGACTTAATTAGTTCTATTTAACATAATAATTGACCATGCCCAGTCCACTGGCAAAGAAGAATCTTGGCCGGCAACCTCAGGAGGGGAGTTGGGGGATGGCTGAACACCTCTGTTCTCCCATGGCTTTAGTAAACAGGAATCACGGTTTTCTGGTGGCAGAGGCAGGTGGTGACAGGGTGGGGTGTGAGAAGTGAGTCTTGCACGTGCGAGGGTGTGCCAACAGACACTATCTCTTGTAGAAAATTCAAAACAACAACTGCATTTTGCAAGGTGCTCTGGGAGGGGCCGGATGAGGACAGGACTGGACGTGTGATGCTCAGCCTCTTCCTCCTGGTGCCTTACCAGATTTCTGGCAGGAATTAGGAAACCAAAAGCTACTAAAAATGATTCTGCTGCTAAGGCTGGAGAGATGGTTCTGTAGATAAGGGCATTCCCCCGAAAGAAGACCAGGGATTGATTTTCAGCACCTATGTGGATGTCCACAACCATCTGAAATTGCCCTTCCAGGAGATCTGATGCCAAGTTCTGGCCTCAGTGGAGGATGAGGCATGTAGGGAGGACAGGGACATAGATGCAGGTAAAACATCCATGCACTTACAATAATATCAAAACTTATTTCTAAGAAAGAAAATCTGTAGGTTCTGACTGTTCCCGAAACTGGCAAGGCTTCTTCTGTCTAGATCTGATATATTCCTAAGAGGACCACTCCGGAAGGCTCTAACTTCTGGAAACCTTTTCCTTTGAATACAACTGCTTTGGACAGTTTTAAATGCCTTGCCATCCTCTTGAGTGCCACCTCACCCTTTCAATGATTCCTAACAAACCATCTGCTGGGGAGTCTGGTGGTGCTACTGGAAGTGAGGATGGTATGCAAGCCACCTGTGTTCTTCTCGTGGTACTTCCCTGCTTTCTGCTCCCAGGTATGCCTTACTTCCGAGGCCTATGGTCTTGAGTCCCAGGACACAAGCCGAAGAGAAGTCACAAGAGTCGGGGGTACAAGCTCAATGTGTTCTCAGGTGATTCATGTTGGAACCCCAGCCCTCTGGATGGTGCTAATTGGTCATAGGATCTTTCCAATTAGGTTTAGGTAATGACGGTGAGTCCCTCGTGATAAAATTAGTGCCCTAGAAACACAAGCATACACTAGAAAGCTTGAACTAAGGGTACAGCAAGAGGCCAGGTGGCCGTAAGCCAGGAAGAAAGTCCTCATCCTCAAATAAGATAGTACCTTTGATCATCAATTTCAGTGTCTCCAGACCATGCACACAGATGTGTGCTGGTTAACTCACACAGTCCTATATTGTTTTGTTACAGCAGCCCAACAGACTAAGACTGACTGCAAATCAAATCAGAAATAGCAGAGAAGAGTAACCATGATCAGATTCGTATAACTGGGACTCCCCCGACCAATTATATATATATATAGTCATTCCAAGAATGGAGATTCTCCAAGCTGTATAAAACTGACCCTGATTTTAGACTAGATGACAGGCAGTGGGCGCTTTCCAAGGCTCAGTTTTCCTGGCCATTTCACTCGTACCACGTTCACACACCCATGCTGTGAGACAAATGTGTTCATTTATTCCATTTTACAAGTGAATGGAGACATTTTTTTCTTTGTCTGAGCCACTGGAGATATTTAAATAGAAACTGCCCCATCATCCCTTGTCTCCAACTGCAAATGAAGTGGACTGGAACCCCAGGCAAGTTTTTCTGAAGATAGGGCATTGAGAGCAAAACGCAACCCTCAGTTACTGAGGGTCACTGAAACTTGAGTTCCTTAAGACAGTGCTGGTGGGCTTGCCCCTCCCGATTGACCATCTGCTTTTCTAAGGCTGCCCCCTGCACCCGTGCAAGCCCGTGTCCTTGTCCCTCTGCTCTAGGGCAGGTGCTGATTTGCTCCCCAAAGGACATTTATTGATGACTAGAGAGAGAGATCTGGGCAGGGATGCGAATGGCACCTAGTGTGTGAAGGCCAGAAATGTGACGAAATATCACCTAGTGAGCAGAACTGCTCAGGATACATAATGATTCAGCATCGCATGGCAACCGTTGCCAAGGCTGAGACATCCTGTTCTCCTCTAAGCACCCAAAACGATCCAGACGAGCAGTGTGCTAATTAGGAGTGATACATCGAAGGCTACCCCAGTATCAACAATATGAGAAGACATCAATTCTGTTTCATCGGATTCCCCGTAGCCTTACTAAGTCCAACAGCAGCCAGATGGATATGGTGGCTGAAAGAGGTCCTCGGGGCCATCCTGTCATCAATGCTGTCGTTCTTGTAGCCGTACACACAAGCATGACAAAGAAAAAAATGCCCAAATTGGATTTGTACCCCAAATCCCTCTGATCAGAAAGCCAGCCATCTCAAACCATCTGAGAAGACCCCTTCTGGAGTGTCCTGGGCTTGTAGCTTCTCCACTTAGCATCCCAAGTGCCAAGGGAATCTAGGGGTACACATCTTATCTTCCTTGGTCTCTATAGTGGAAGAAGAAAGATGAGATTGGAAATTGGTGTCGTTAAGCAACCCTGCAGTGACTTTTCTGGATTTACACTGACCCAGGAAGAAAGAGAAAGAGGAAGACTAAGATATGCAGATGTTTTCCAAATCCACACTCATAGTTTTGCTAATAAGTCTAGGAAGTAGGTTGGTAGGCCACTCTCCCCGTCTCCCTTTCCCTTCTGGGCATTTTGGTAGCTCATCCTCCTGTCTCAAGCTCAAATCCAAACCATGCTCACAAATCCCGGTTTTCCTAGCACGGCCCAAGAAGATTTCTATAATGTTGGAGAAAACTTCCAACAGGAGTTAGGATACTGAGAAATGAAGTGAGAAACTGGCAGGAAGGTATGAGTCAGGGCTTTGCCAGGGAGAACCCTAGATTATCAGGGAAAGCTGATCAACTCTCACAGCTCCCAACGTCAGGCTAGCAAGTCTTCATGAAGATTGTCCAGTCTAGAATCCGTGCATAGGGAGGGCCTCCATGTTCCTGGGGAGATTTCTAATGGGAGACGCATCCATATGGAAATCCAATCCCAAAGCATCAAGAGGCACAGGCGACTTGTTATTATAACCTCAACTCATTCTGTAAATCAGCAAATGTATGTGTCACAGTAAATTAAAAATGACTAAACACTAGCCCTTTTGCCCATTCTGAGTCATATTCTTTAATGGTCTTAAATGAAACAGAAAATTAAAAGTCTGTGAAATGAAGAGAAAGGCAAATTGAAATAGCTACTCAGATATGATATGTCGGCAACAAGCAGTTGGTTCTGTCTGTGTTTAGTGCACGGATGGGGAAAATGAGTTGTTACATGTTCTTCACAGTGTTATAATGTGGGCGCTATTTTTAACCTACTTCTCAAAGGCAGACTCCTCACACATGAGCAAGGCAAGCAGTTCCTCAGGACTTAGAAGTCTCTCTGAATAGTCAACTGTATTCTCAAAGACAAAATTAACTTCATTTTGAAATATTGGATATCATCCCTCATGTCTGGAAAGAGTTAAGCAAGGGACAAACCAATATATTTAATTATATTTTTAGAATGATTTTTTGTTATTGAGAGTAATTTTTTAATACAATATATTCTGATCATGGTTTGCTTGCCCCATCTTCCCCAAGATCCTCCCAACCTCTCCACCCATCCAACTCCAAGCCTTCTTTCTTTCTATTTTTAAGAGACAAACAGGCAATTAAAAATAAAAATAAACTAAACAAAACAGAATAAAAAGAAATAGCATGAGAAATACATACACAAAAAAAAACATAAAAACACAAAATCAGAAACCACATTTTAGTAGGGTAAAACCCAAAACAGGGCAATAATACTTTTGAGTTCTGTGTTAGCAACCTGCTGCTAGGCATGGACCTTCCACTTAAGTGTGGTTAATGTACCCAGTGAGATCGCATTGGGGAAAACTAAGCCTTTGCAAGGGTTGTCAATTGAATGTAGCCTCTTTGTTAGAGACAGGAGCTCATGTCCACTTGCCCCTGGCTGTGCTGGGACTCCATCTGGCTTGGCCCTGTGCATGCTGCCACAGACTCTGTGAGTTCCTAAGGGCCTGAGTCCCATTGTATCTGGAAGACACTGTTCCTTTGGTGTCGTGTGTCCGCTCTAGCTCTAATCAGATTTAAACCTTTTTGTGAGATAATGGTTATAAATGGGCACTAAATTGTGTGTGTGGTTATTTTTGGTTTCTTTGTTTTTATTTAGGGCTCAGGGTTTATTTTTCTCTTTAACTGTATTTTAACCTTTAGATCAACCTAGTTATGAAAAAAAGAACTAATGACCCCCTTCAAGGTAAACGCTGAGACGATTTCTATACTGACTCTGAGATACGATCAATGACTACTAATTAACTTCTAATTCTCTCCCACGGCTCTAATTCTATAAATAATTCTGTCTCTTCGTGATGTCCCAGCACGGAAGTTCATTGTCTAACTCGTCACTATGTTGCTATTAACTATGAGCACGGGTTGGGCCCTTTGAGATGAAGGTCTCTCTTTTGCCGGCATTAGTATTCCTGTCATGAATCACAACGTGATTATTGAAAATTAAAGACATAAAGAAATCAAAGTGTGTTGTCTTGGGCCTCTAGCACAGCCTTTGTTTCTTTCTTTTCTTCCCCAATGACCACTGCAGTCATTAAACACTGGAAAAGACTGACTTCACAAGTTGAGCTTTATGTCCTGTGACGTCATCCGTCCATTGGACCCTGCACGTGCTATTCAGGAGTCACTGGGTGTTTTAGATTCTTTATCTTCGCTTACTTGGTGAGGAGGGGGCAGTGTTGTGATACAGAAGGGCACCGAAATCAAATTTTAGAATTTTAATCTGGTCCTTAACAGAAAACCTGGGTCCTATGAGTAACTTCCTTTCTCTCCCTAGGCTTCGGTTTCCTTCTTTTGTAAATGAGATGATTGAATTGGGTCTTTGAAAAGTAGATTTTTCTCTGGGGCAGGGCCACTGGTTGGTTACACTTGGCATGCTATGAGCAGGAGATCTGCAAGGCTGTGTCTGAGCTTTGTACCCCTGTGGACTTGGCACTCCATCTGAGTAGTGGAACGGGTAAGTGTGCGTCTTGAGTGTGTTGCCGTAGAAATGGTAGTCCCTAACGTCTCCTCAGTTTTCCAACCCTATGATCAGTACGCCTTCCTGAAGATATCATTTGCCTTTGTCATGGTGGTGGCGGTGGTGGTGGTGGTGGCCATTAACTAAACTGTTTCTTGATATCCTGTGCAATCATTTAATTGAGCTAGAAAGTGGAGAAAGTGATCTTGAAACACCATTCAGATCTAGTCAATGTTACTTACTACTGCTTCCGTCACCTTCCATCCTTGTAACAAAATACCTGAGAAATCAGCTTCAGAGAAGCGGCGAGTTGGCCCAGGGTCTGGGAAGCTGCAGTCCTCTCCTTGGCCCCATGGCTGTGGGTCTGTGCTCGAGTAGGGAGCGCACAGTAGAACCAATTTGCTCGCTTCACGGCAGCCGGTGTGCTGAGGCAGCTGCCAGAGAAGACTGCTCGGACATGGATTTAAGCCAATAAGGAGTCTTGATTAACACTGGGTGTTTCGGATCCCATTTTATCCCTGAGCCTTTCTCAGGGTAAGCTTTTAAGCACAAAAACCATGTTTTGGGTTGACATACTTTATCCAACACGAACAGTTAGCCAGAAGTTATATTACAGAAGCTAAAAACAACCTTAGGAATTTAGAGACTTTCCCAGAACTATGGACTTTGATGGATTAGGTCTCTGTTTTCACTTCGGCAGGTGGTAGTGTCTACATGCTGAGTTTTACAGCCTGAATGATATTTCCATCATGGAGTCAGTTGTGCTAAGGTCTGGGGACCTGTTATACAAGGATGCAAAGAGAATGAGACAGGAAGGGGAGCCATCCTAGGATATTTTTCAAGGGCATGCATCTCCTTCAGTGACCTCAATTCCTTCTACCCAGGCCCTGTCTCTTAAAGGTCCTACCTCTTCCCAATAGCACAATGGGCTGGCAGTCGAGCTTTCAACACATGGTTTTGGGGGACATGGACCAAAGTAGTTCCCATTGAGGAGTTGCACCACCCACTGAGTCTTCTGCGAGGCTGATGAGCTGACCAGAGCTCAGGTGATTGGAGAGCCACTCATTGTCCTCCTCTGTGTGTGAGTTTACACCTTTGTGACCATTAGGGAAATCCTTTGGAATATACATGAATTGTATATTTATAGTGTATCCAGCCAGTCAAATGCAAAGGATAGCATGTAAGGCCTAAGGCTGAGATATTTTTCACTTTGACCTAAGTCACCTTACCAAATATTTTCATCAAAATATTGAAAAGTGTCTTGGTTTATGAATTCTCTCGTCTGTTACTACAAAAATATCATTGAACTTTTACCGTGCTAGAACATGGAATATTTCCCATGTCATGGTCAGGTCATGGTCACTCATATTTAGCTCCAAAATAAACTATGCCTTAGCCCCTTTGAGGTGGGAACCGTGTTTTTGCATCAACAGATCTGAATTGTAAGATTGTGTAATATTATTTGTTAATTTAGAGCCGAAGTGATGACCTGTGACACATGAGACAGGTGATAGTAATAATAATAATAATAATAATAATAATAATAATGGATTTCCAGCTGCAAGGAAATCCAATAAAATAACAAACAAATAAAATAAAGCATACTGTGTTAGTTCCCAGAACTGCTATAACTATTTCCCACAATGGATAGCCGAAACCGCAGGAGTCTGTGCTTCTCTAATGGAGACTGTCCATTCCGAATTTGGCGCCATAGCGATGATTCTGAGGAATTTAGGTAGGGGCCTTCTATTTCTCTTTCTAGTGAGTGGCCGTTGCCAACAATCTTTGCCATTCCTTGGCTTAGAGATTTTTGCTCACTCTGCTTTGCTTTTGCAGTACTGCAGCTCCAGCCCTGGACCTCGAGCATCCACGGTAAGGAGGGTCACCACTCAGTGGCACCGTCACTCCTACTGGTCCAGTCTCTGCCTCAACAGTCACTCGCTGTAGGTGCCTGGCCCCTTACAGGACAGAAAAAGCCATGTGTACTGACTCACCCCAGCAATTCCAGCAGCAGAAGGCTGAGGCAGGAGGACTGCTGTGAATGACAGCTGAGGCTAAAACTTAAAACTTACATTTTGCGTGTACACAATTCAAGTCACAATGTCTTCAAACTTCTATACTTTCGAAAATAACACATTACTAAAGCATGACAGATCATGTTTTATATTGCATATCATGAAGATAAATATTAATAATTATTTACCTAAAGTGGTATCCATGAATACAAATACTAAGCTATCATATGGTAGGATTTTGTTTATAGGATATCACATAAAATACTTTTATGTGCATATATGCATTAAAAATATTTGGATAATTTCTATTTTTTTCTGTAAGGAAAATAAAGTCATAAACTAGTCATAACAAAATAAAAACACCACAGATAGCAAGATATTTTACATTATTTATAATATTTGTGCTTTTTAGAATAATAAAAGAAAAAGTGAAAATAAGAATATCATTTTAAAGGCATGTTTTTAAATATTGACTAAAAAAATAAGGTCAGCTTTTGTTTCCATGGTTAGTCCTAATCCTTTTAAAATCTTTAGGTAGCCAAGGGCCAGAATCTGAAAGAGTTACTCTCTTCAGCAGAAGAGAAAATATTCCTTAGTGAAAACTGAAGTAACTTCATGCACAGGCCATTTTTGTCTCCAATGATACAGAAGACTTGACCCAATTCTGCTGTGTCTCACTAAATTACAGAGCTAGCAAAGATGACATCAGGTGAAAATCCAATAGAGAAATCAGAAAAACAATGTGAAGAAAGGCACCACTCCAAACATGAGCCTGGGGCTAAGAGAGGCTCCCCACCCTACCCACAAAGGCTATGCTCTGCACACACACACACACACACACACACACACACACACTCTGCTCTGCACACACACACACACACACTGCTCTGCTCTGCACAACACACATGCACGCACACACATGCTCTGATCTGCACCACACACACACACATGTTCTGCTCTATACCACACATGTGTGTGCACATACACACACACACTGCTCTGCTCTGAACAACACACATGTGCATGCACACATGCTCTGATCTGCACCACAAACACATATACATGTTTTGCTCTGCTATGCACCACACACGCATGTGCACATGCACACACACATGCTCTAATACATACCACACACATATACACGTTTTCCTCTGCTATGCACCACACACACACACACACACACACACCTGCTCTGCTCTGTATCACACACACTTACACACACACACACATGCTCTGCACCACACACACACACACACACACACACACTGCTTTGCAAAGCTACAAGGACATCCTTGGTTGAGAACTGAGTCCATGGCCAGTGGGGCAGGAAGCCCCTATTCCACCTGTCTTTCCATTGTTATTTTTGCAAACTAAAGAACTCAGTGGAACACTGAAATGCCAGCTCCAGGGCAGCAGCTCTCTGGACTCCAGCATGTAACTACTCAATTGAGTTCTCCTCCACTCAAAGTCGGAACATTGTGGAGTTCAATGTCACAACTCCCAGACCCTATTTGCCCCATGTGAGAAGGACGGGCATGTAGAGTCTGACATCGGTGACTATTTAACCAAAGGCGGCTCCTTTAAGTCCTAAGGAAACAAAGCCATCTGGTACTGCGCAGCTGTGGGAATACGGAACATGTAGTTATTTTTGGTGAGCCTATGGTTTGGCCGTGGGATATCCCAGAAGACTTTGGAAAAAAAGTCTTGTGGTGAGTTCGGATCAATAGCGCACAAATTGTTACTATGGATAAAGATTTTTCTTATCAGGATGAAGAATGTGAAAAGTTTCTGCACCTGATAAGCCTCTCCGCTGATACAATAATCCAAATCAGACCAAATCAAACTGAATTACAAAGAGCCCAGGTTTAATGGATACCAGCGTTCCCGGGTGGTCTTCCAGCCCCCCAGAGATGAGATGGGAAAGGAAGACCAGAAAACCATGTGTTTTTTCTCTGGGGTATGATTTAAATACTCTGTAGGAGTGGTCTTGAGCATCTCTGGGGAGGGGTCATCATTTGGCAGACTTTCTCAGAGGTGGAGTCTGGACTGAGGCAACTCCTAGGGAAGGGGACTTGGGATGGAACTTTCATCCCAGACATTCCAGACTCTTTGGATATATGGATGCCAGTGGCTGGAGTGTGGCCTTAACCCAAACATTCCAGACTCTTTGGGTATAAGGATGCCAGGAGCTGGAGTAACACTTCCAACCAAACATCATGGAAAAATTCTGTTTCTGTCATAAGACCAGAGAAGTGTCCCCTGACTCCCGTTGAAGTGTGGGGGAGGACAGGACAGCCCGAGGAGCATTGTGACCAAAGCTGCTCTAACAATTGTTCCACACCTTTGCCTTTTGACTCCATCCATCAGAAGAAATATCAAAAATAAAGAGTATACCGACAGAAGATTCGATTTTCTTGTTTTTTGCTTTGGCTGAAGAATTTTCCCAACATGAACAAAACTAGAATGGGCATTTTAAGATATAAAGGATGAAAGGCATAAGAGAGGCTGAAAATTGGTGAAATTTTGAAAAGCCAAACATTCCACAGGGGAAGAACAGAAAAGAACTTAACACACTCTGTCCCATTCGGCCTCACCCCCTTGCCAGTTAAGCAGCAGCAGCCTTCTAGAAACTTCTCGATGAGGATGTAAAAACTAAGCAGAATTCCCAACTCTCTTGAGAAGCTTGAGGAAGACATAACCTGTAGTTTGGGGTACATCGTTACAAATAGGGAACGGTATTGGAAGGCAGGGCCTACAAGAAAAAGGCAGCATTTATGACATGAGGGCTCAGTGTGAATCACTTACCAAAAAAATGGGTTTTCAAGGCTCGGTGAGATGGTTCAGTAGGCTCTGCCAGTGCCCCATCAGCTCCGCTTTTCCTCCAACTATCCTTGCCACCTCTACCACTGGTCCCTCAGAAACCAAAAAGATTAGTCGGATCCACGAGGCAGCTGTTTTCAATTCCAGCCTTTGCTCCCCTCCGCAGCTTGTGGTGCGACAGCTCAGCAACAGGGCAGATCACGCCTCTAGGTCTCTCTTGTTATTATGTTCAAAACTCCTGAGGCTCAACATAAATGTGGCATCTCCACACTACACACGTCAGTCGCCATTTTGACTGAGGTCAGGTAACCTTACTACCATCTTAACTGAGAGCCAGGTGACTTTGCCACCATCTTAACTGATGGCCAGGTCAGGTGACCAAGTCCTGCCATCTTTACTGAGGTTTTCCCTGCCTGGTTCCCTAGTGCTGACTCTGTTGCATGTGTGTTTTGTGCAGTGGTATGACTTTGGTAGGGCTCACCAAAGCATCCACTTCACTCAATTCCTAATTACTTTGTGTGTGTGTGTGTGTATGCATACATGTAACTTAAATGCACTTATTACTGTTAAATGTTTACTGTTAAATGTTAATGTTTACTGTTAAATGTTATAATTGTCTGTTCATTGTATCTCATTCCAGACTACGAAGCAATAAGTCTCATGTTTTAAATTGGTATGTACTTATAAGTCTCTTAGTTTAACCCTGTTTTACCTGTTAAGTTGACAGCCAGTACAGGCAAGCTCAGACTCAGCTCTCCAGGCAGATTCTATACTGTAGTTATACCTGATAAACAGCCCTCAACTGCTCAGAGATCTGGGAAATATAGCATTTCAATATTTAATTAACTTTTCATAACAAAGAGAGACAGGTTGGCTCCTAGCAGCAGCACTCTATTTCCTCCAAAGAAGATAAAAGACAAATGGGCACAAAGCAATGTCCATCATCAGTATGTTTCAACAAGCGCTGACCAGTGAGAAAAACTGCCTTTCATCTAAACTTAGATCTCCAGACAGTGGACAGAATCAACAGTGTAGCTGCTCAGGTCAAGGTAGGCTTGTCTTCCTACAGATTTCTTAATTCACAGGATCTTCTGGAGCCTGCATTAAACAATAAAAGGCAAATAGGACTCTCAGTGACCATGGAGGACCATGATGGGTAGCTCTAGGTGCCAACCAAGTAAGTCCTCTGTTGTTTCTTAATCATTAACTCAAATAAACTTTTATCCTTCTCAAAGACCTCTGATGCAGTTTGACAGCTGAGTTTTGTCAGTTTAAAAGGACAACCTCACCAAACAAATTTTAGTAAAACACAAATACAAGTTTTTAAGGTGTGTGTGTGTGTACCTGCAAGTTATAAAGGTGTGAGAGCAAACACAAGTTAATCAAATTTCTCTCTCATGCTGCCTTCTATAGTCTTAAAAATAGTTTTCATTGTGCAAAAAAATCTGTCACAGTCATTCTGACATAAATATGCTACTGTTTATACAATACATATGCCTAAAACTTATTATTTCACAAACCCAAAGAATTCTTGTGAGTTTCCACGGAACTGAATTGAAGGATCCTCCTTAAACAGATCAGATATATCCCTCTCAATTCCCTGGTCCTAAATTTTTTTTCCTAAACTTAACTTTGTCCTCTGGTCTGCCAATACCTTAAACAGGTATAAAGAGACACCAGACATTTCCATACCACAAACACCAGGCAGGAGCAGAGACCAGCTAGCCCAGGATGTGACCAGCACCCAGCTTTCTCAGGTTCTCCCCAAGATGATGCCCCCAAATAAGCAGGAAGCAGTCTTGAAAATTCACAGTTCTAATTCCTTTAACCTGCTGTGCCTAACCTCCTGCCTTTTTATTATTAAAAAAAAAAAAATAGAGAGAGATGGGAATGTAATGGTCTGTCCTATCCCTTTAAGAGACAAGCCCCCACCCACTCCCTCCTCCCCCTCCTCTGCTGAGGCAAGCAGATCTCCTCCCCCCCCACTGCTTCCAGCCTGAGTTTCTTCCTTTCTATCTCTCTCCTGAAGAGGTAGCTCAGCCTCTCTCCCTTCTACCTACTTCTCCCCTTCCCCTCTCTCTGTTTCTTTCTCTCTGTTTCTCTATCTCTGTTTCTCTCTCTCTCTCTCCCCCTCTGCTCTTCTCCCTTCTCCCCTCTCCCCTTTCCCCTTTCCCTTTCCCCTCCATTCTCTGCATAGTATGCCTAATAGGTCTCTGTTTCTCACCCACCCAGCGGCTCCCTGCCTGGGACCGGCTGCCCCACTGCCGCCACTTGGGGACCTGCAGCGTTTTATTTTTACCATAACAGTGTCCGGTATTAAATGCCTTCTTCCCCCACAGTCCCACCCTTATTGGACCAATTCATACTCCCGTGCTGGGGAAGTAGCACAGGGCCTCACATACTAAGCAGTAATCTGGTCCTGGGTTACTTCACAGCGCATGCTCGTCCAGTGAGCACCTGAGGATGCTGTAGGAGAGGGAATGCACCCAGTTTTGACCTGAAGTGCAAATTTCACTCTTGGCTGTGTAAACAACTACTCTTGGGAAAGAATCCAAAAAAAAAAAAAAAAATCCCCTTAAAGAGCAGGCTTGCTGGTTTAAGTAGTACATTCTTTACATTTTTGGTGGTGGGGAGGGGGTTGTGTGGAGTCGTGGCAAGCCTGGTCAGCTGCATGCCTCTCGTTTCTGATCTCACAGCGGACACACCTGAAGGCTTTTTTCAGGCCTCTGTAGACCCTTAATTTCAGGAAAAACTTTGGCGTGTAGGAGGAAAAACTCCTTGGGTGCCTAGAACCCTTCACGTGCCTGGGTCACCTATTCCTTACTCTGGCAGGGAAGATTTATAAATGTCATTTTTTCTTAATGCCACATCAGAAAGTGCCCTTTCAACGTGCGCATTTGTGCCATTCGGACCAAGGGGGGGGGGGGCGTCTTAAATGACTTTTCCCGAATACATTCAGGGAGACAAATTGCTCGGCAGGATGGGCGATGGCAGCGATGCATCCCCGTTTTTTATAAAGCACTCTTTCTATTTTCTGCGCAGTGGTAATCCGGGGGTTCAAATAAAATAAAACAGAGGCGGCTAGCGCAGTTTCAGAACGCTAAGGGGCATCCCGTCACATTTACAGGCAAGACTCAGGCAACGAAGCCCTGAGGAATTAGACCTGAGAAAATGAGCGCCTTTGGGAGGCATCGAAATAACTATGCCCTCTGAGTTTCCCCGAGAAGCACTACCGAGAACTTGGCCCTAAAGAAAGAGAGAAATGGGTATTCCTTTTGCTAGTACTAAATACAGAACCTTATTCTTCTGCCTAAGGTTTTTAAAATTAGTCATTACCTAAAAATAGCCTCATTATTTGTATTAATGGTAGCTTGAAGTTACCCTTTACTAAGGCCCGTGGCAGAGGCTGGTTTTGCCTCGGAGTTCTGTACTCTGCAGGTGCTTCTCTTTGACCATCATCGTCTTGCCCATGCTAAATAGCTCACGATCCACCCTCGTGTGTGCCAGATGGAGGGGACCGTGCTAGCTCTACGTGGTACCTGTCAGCCAGCCAGCAAGCTAAAGGAGTCAAATTACCCCATCTGCTCTTCCAAATTGCCCTGAGACTGCCTCTCAAATGTTAATGTTTTTGTTTGTTAATAAATAATAAAAGGGCATTTTGTCAACGATATGGCTTGACTGATTCAAAATGTGTGTTAGCAAATGTCTGTCAATAATGAGTCACTCCGCAGAGAAGCATTTCCTGTGCGCCCCGGGTACATTTTCTCTGGACTCAGAGCTCTGAGAGTCAGGAGAAAAAAAAAATATATACCACTTAGGAGGAGATGACATCCAGTCAGTAATTAATGGTTCAAGCAGAATTATTCATAATAGCTGATGTAGTGCTATAAATTATGCAATAGTAACAAAGAAGACGTTCAAGGACGGCAAAATAAAAGAAACAAGACACTAAGAGACCAAAACAAAAAGTGAGCATAGTGTGTATTCAGTTGGGGGTACAGGTGGGGGAGGGTCACGCTTGTTTGGTTAACAAATGCTCCATAAATGTGGGCTATGTGCTGGATGTAACGTGGAGGAAGAGAGAGGAGGATTGCATTCCTGCCTTCAAAGATGCGTCATTCTACCACAGGGAGACAGAATTACAAATGCCTCTAATAAGACACAGTCAGCTTCCCTCAGAGTTGTTAACGGTTACCTTAAATGGTAGAAGATCAACCATGAGACTATTATAGGCAGCCCGGATCCTGTGACTAAATATGGAGTGGTGCTTTAAGTCAAAAGGATGTGGGGCCTTACCAACCTTCTCCTCCACCATTTGACTTCAGGGCTCTCAGCATCCCCTGCAGAACAACAGATCCTCGTTGGCCATTTGTTTGGTGGTGATTAAATGTAAGACAGTCCAGAAGCTGTTTTGTGAATGTTCCTTTACCATGATGAGAAACCTAAAAGCCTCTCTGTGCATCGTGTCTATCAGCCCAGTGATGGTCATTAATGGCTTTAAAGTGTATTAGTGCTGGGGGCATCTGAAATGCAAGCAGGGCCACTTGAAGCCCTTGTAAGGAAAGTAAGCATGGCTCATTTGACAAATGGAGCCTGAAGGTTCTTAGACTATGAATGCACTAAGTCACCCTCACCCAAGTTCTCACTCTCCTGAGTTTCAGTCACCGGTGGTCAATCGTGGTCTGTAAGCACCAGTGGAAAAGTCCAGAAATAGACAATCCACTGGTTTAAATCATTTTCACTACAGTGTGATGTTACAGTTGTATTTTAGCTAGTTGTTTTTCACTAATTTATCACTGTTCCTAATTCATCAGTTAAACTTGATCTTAGGCATGGGTGGGTGTGGAAACACATATGTCTCATTTGATACTAGCCATGGTTTCAGAACTCCACTGACATTGATGATCTTAGACCATATCTCCCAAGCCAAAGGGTGCCGTTGCATGAACAGGCAACCCTTGTCTTATTCCCTGTGGAAACATAAAGTCCTTTCAGGATCCTCAGAGACTTCCTTTAGTACTTCTTTCCCTGGTTGTTACCTTTGGTTTAAGCTTCTAAACTGTTACGTTTGGTTTGATTAGGGGGCATTTCACCCTCCTGTTCAAGGGTCCTATTTCATTTCCTGTGGCCCTGGCATAGACTATTTTTCTTACTGTCTTACGATCCAGTCATCCCTAGGTGTCTGTGGATGAAAATATTCTGCTGGAAGTATGGAATATCAGAGAAATTGTATGATTTCACAAGCAAACAACAACGAAAGGCTGAGCTATTTCTGCTGGAGAAGTCATTCAAACCTCTGCAAGGCCAGGGTTTCAGCCTCACCCTGTGTTATCCCCCACTCTCCCTAGACTCATTCTTCTCCTCCCTCTGCTGTGTCACCTTGCTCTGAAAACACATGCTCGAAGAGGTTTCTCCTTCATTCCGAAATGGCTTATTCAAATACTTTCCTTAAAAATACTTCATTAAGGCAATCTTACCAAAAGCAATCTACAGATTCAATGCAATGCCCAGCAAAATTCTTCACAGACCTTGAAAGAATGGTACTCAACTTCATGTGGAAAAGCAAAAAACCCAGGGTGGCCAAAAACAATCCCGTACAATAAAAGAAGTTCTGGAGGCATCACAATCCCTGACTTCAAACCCTACTTTAGAGCTACAGTACAGAAGTTAGCCTGGTATTGGCATAAAAACAGACAGGAGGACCAATGGAATCTAATCGAAGACCCAGATATTAATCCACACACCTTTGAACACCTGATTTTTGACACAGAAGCTAAAAATATAAAATGGAAAAAAGAAAGCACATTCAACAAATGGTGCTGGTATAACTAAATGTCAACATGAAAATAGATCTATATCTATCACCATGCACAAAACTCAAGTCCAACTGGATCAAAGACCTCAACATGTAACTAACTACACTGAACCTCATAGAAGAGAAAGTGTTAAATACACTTGAATGCATTGGCAGAGGAGACCACTTCCTAAATATAACCCCAGTAGCACAGACACTGAAACTGAGAAGCTTCTGGAAAGCAAAGGACACAGTCAACAAAACAAAACAGCAGCCTACAGAATGAAAAATAACCTTCATCAGGACTGATCTCCAAAATATACAAATAACTCAAGAAACTTGACATCAAAAGAACAAATAATCTAATAAAAACAATGGAGTGAAGACCTAAACAGAGAACTCTCAACAGAGGAATCTCAAATGGCTGAAAGACAGTTTAGGAAATCAGAGAAATGCAAATCAAAAAAGCTCTGGGATTCCATCTTACACCTGTCAGAATGGACAAGATCAAAAACACAGATGACAGCTTGTGCTGGAGAGGACGTCAGGTAAGGGGTACACTCCTCCATTGCTGGTGGGAATGCAAACTTGTACAGCTGCTTTGGAAATCAGTATGGCAATTTCTCAGAAAATTAGGAAACAATCTACCTCAAGACCCAGCAATACCACTTTTGGGTATATACCCAAAAGATGCTCAATCATACCACAAGGACACAT
>NW_026067917.1:2966827-2971549 GCF_014885135.2 Alexandromys fortis | reverse complement strand
ATAGCTCAATAAAAGCAGTCAGGCAGGACAGACAGACAGACAGACAGACAGACAGACAGACAGACAGATAGATAGATAGATAGATAGATAGATAGATAGATAGATAGATAAGGGCCAGAGAGATGACTCAGTGGTTAAGAGTGTTGTGCTAGTCAATCATGAGGACCCGAGTTTGCATTTTAGCACTCGTATAACAATCTAGGTTTGGCTTCAGTATGTGCCTGATCTCAGGGCTATAGTGAGCAGGAATAGGAAGATCAGTGGGGATTGCTGACTGCAAGCCTACCCCAAAATGCAAGATCCAGGTTCAGTAGAAAGTGGGCCACAAAGAGATGAGACAGAGTGACAGAGAAGGATACTCAATGACCTCCTTTGGCCTGAGTGGACTTAGGGGTACATGAACCTGCACACACATGTTGCACAACACACCCAGCCATACACATGCACTCACGCAGGTATGCATGCACACACAGAAATATATTGCAAATATCTCATATACTTCCCAGGAAAAACATAAGAAAATATATCTATCATATTAAAAAAAATATCTCATTAAGAATAATTCTGGAACCAAAAGTTACAAATCACTTGACCCTAACAGACAGTAATTCTCCGAGCAGTCCAAGTAGTAGGGAATGTGGCAGCCATATTATTCCCCAGTTGTGGAGTTGATGTCCATTGCCTCTAGCAACTCAGTGATGCAGGCAAAAAAACAAAACAAGTTTTTATATTTTGGGGCCCTATGACGATGAATCATTGTCAACCTTATTGGATTTAGAATTACGTAGAAGACCGATCTGTGGACATGTCTTTAAAGATGCTTCCCAAAGGATTAAACTGAGGGAAAACCTTGTCTGAATGTGGATAGCACCATTCCTGGGCTGGGATTCCAAACCAATGAAAATGAGAAAGTGAGCTAACCACCACTCTCCATCTCTCTCTGATACCTGGCTGCAAAGACAGTGTGACCCGCCCCCTTACACCCCTGCTACCTCACTCACCATAATGGACTGCACACTCAAACTATGAGCTCAAAATCTACCCCTTTCTTTAAACTGCTTTTGCCATGTGTCTCGTCAGAAAAAAAGAAAAGTAACAAAATAGGCCCTGGAATTCCATTCTTTGCAACATTGTATAATTCACAGGAAGTACTTGCTACATTCTAACTTTCTTGACTGCTGTACTTACTCTTTTTGTTACTCTCTTTGTTTGTTACTCTTTTTTGCTCCTTTGGGGGGGCCACCACCAACATCCCAAATTAAACACATGGAGACTTATTCTTAGTTATAACAGTCCAGCCTTAGCTTGGCTTGGGTCTCGCCAGCTTTTATATATATAGTTGAGTCTTATTGAGCTCTACATTTTTCTCTGCTCCCCTCCCTGCCTCTCCCCTCCCCTTCAACCCTCTCCCAAGGTCCCCATGCTCCCAGTTTACTCAGGAGAATTTGTCTTTTTCTACTTCCCATGTAGATTAGATCTATGTGTATCTCTCTCTCAGGGTCCTCATTGTTGTCTAGGTTCTCTGGGATTGTGATTTGTAGGCTGGTTTTCTTTGCTTTATGCTTAAAAACCACGTATGAGTGAGTACATATGATATTTGTCATTCTGGGTGTGGGTTACCTTACTCAATATGATGTTTCCTAGCTCCATCCATTTTGCCAGCAAATTTCAAGATGTCCTTTTTTCTGCTGTGTAGTACTCCATTGTGTAAATTAACACATTTTCCTTATCCATTCTTCGGTCTAGGGGCATTTAGGTTGTTTCCAGGTTCTGGCTATGACAAACAATGCTGCTATGAACATAGTTGAGCACATGTCCTTGTAACATGGTAGAGCATCCTTTGGATATATACCCAAAAGTGGTATTGCTGGGTATTGAGGAAGGTTGCCTAATATTCCCCTCCTTCTCTGGCTATTTTTCCTCCCAGATTTCTCCTTCTATATATTTTCTCTGCCTGCCAGCCCCACCTATCCTTTCTCCTGCCTCATCATTGGCCATTCAGCTCTTTATTAGACCATCAGGTATTCTAGACAGGCAAAGTATCACAATTTCACAGAGTTTAACAAATGTGGCATAAACAAAAGTAACGCACATTAACATAATATTCCCAACACTTCCCATGTATCCGTGTGTGTGTGTGTGTGTGTGTGTGTGTGTGTGTGTTTAGACAGCACATGTGTGCAGATGCCTGCAGAGTCCAGAGAAGGACTTCAGATGCCCTGGAACTTGAGTTGTAGGTGGCTGTGAGCTCCCTGATATGAGTGTTGAGAACTAAACTGGGGTCCTATGAAAAATCAGCAGGCACTGTTAACCACTGAGTGACCTCTCCAGCAACGAATTATAACTATTTTTGCTTATTATTCTTAGGAAACTGAATTTGTATTTGTCAAATGAACAAAATGTGTTTATATCATATGTTATAGAAAAAAATATAAGAACAGAGTAGTTAAAACAGGGGGAAGGCCAAATTTAATATTAATATTTGAGAGGTTGCGATGCAGTTATTAAGCATTCCCTAGTTACTATTAAGCTATATATATTCAGTTACATATTATATATGTAATGTTTGTGGGGGGAAAAGTGACCAGAGACAAGTGTTATTCATACCAAGTTTGAAATTGTGCAACAAATATGTGCATGAACAAAAGAGAGATGAAAATCCACACAAAATAAGTGCAGACTGTGAATAGGAACGTGCTCAGAGGCATCTTTAAGACTCCTCTTTATCCTTGCTTGCTGCAATGCTTTTCTGATACAACAAAATGCTAATTTTGCATTAATTATCAAGTTCTTCTAAGTATGCTCTGGAAGTCGAGATGAATTTTTAGGAAGATCTTGGTGAAGAGTCTGTGAGCATTCTTTCCCTGTAGTAACAGCCCATGCAGCTCAGGAGGATGGAAAGACCAACCTCAGAACAGGCCAGAACAGCAGCAATATCTAGGCACCTGGTACCATTTACTTCTAACATCAGGGGAGGCAGGTCTATTCCTCCAAATTGGTTTGGAGTAGAAACACATCTTTTTCACTGCTGGTGATTGCCTGGAAATGAGCTGCTTAGTAATTTAGAGCCTAGAAATATCCTCTGGTTGCTGTGTTCCAATGGCATTACAATCTTTCTCCTCTGGCTTAGGTAGAAACCCTGCTGAAGGCCCAGAGCATGGCTTGCGTACCTTCTTTTTTGATTCCAGGTAAAAGGTGAGAAGCCTGCCTTTCTTGGACCCTTGCTCCATAGCTGTTGTCTCCCAAGTGGAAAGTGCAAATCCCAGGGAGGTAGCAAATATTAACACTTAAATTCACATTTATTTATCCCCTCAAAAAAAATAGCTTTGAGTGCTCAATAGTTTGCATGTTGTTTTCATAATTAATCCCTCCAAATAGCTTATAATGTACTAAGTATGTACATAGGGAACACTGTTTCAAAATTTTTTACTGACAAGTATGTGAACAAAAGAACTAGGGGTCCACTAACTACTCTGGAAGTAAATGAGGACCCCAGCACTGAATAGAGTGTCGTGAAAGAAAGGGCATGTTTTAATACTCCATGGACTGTTCTAACTGCACTCTCAGCCCAGGAACCTGCACTTGCTCAGCTCTGTCCTCTCACATCATGTGGATACCGTTGCAATGTCCTGCCCACTGTCACCTTGCCAAGTGTCCAGGTCATCTACCTACCAATTACAAAACAGGCCCAGGCACAGTCTTTAATATTTTAATGATACTATCTCAATGATAATTCAATGATAAAATAACAATTTAATGATGATTATTATTTGTTTTGGTTTGAATTTTTTTTTTTTGAAACAGGGTCTTACTTTGTAGCCCAGAATGGCCTCCAACTCCTGATTTTCCTTCCCCAGCCTCCAGAATACTGGGATTACAGGTATGCACCTCCACAACCAGCTGTGTCCTGGAATCTTGTAAAATGTATTTACAGAAGACAACAGGGGGAGGTGTCACCCATGGTGACTGTTACAATTATCATTGCGTTGACCTGCCTTGTCACCTGGGTACAGTTTCCCTTTAAGAGACAAGTTCCGCCTGCTTCCAATTTCCCTCTTCCCAATGAGGCAAACTGGTCTCCATTCTCTCTTCCTTTCTCTCACTTTGCCTGCTCTTCTGAAGAGGCAGCTCCCTGCCTCCTTCCTTTCCTCTCTCTCTCTCTCTCTCTCTCTCTCTCTCTCTCTCTCTCTCTCTCTCTTCCCCCATAACCCTTCTACCCTCCTCTACCCTCCCAATACCCACTAAATAAACTCTCCATACCAAGCTCTCTCTGTATGGCATATCTATCTGTCTTCCACCCTCATGGTCTCCCACCTGCTGTGGGACCTTGCAGGGTCAACGGCACCATTAACATTGGTGCATGACTCAGCCAGGCGCTCTCCGTGTTCCCTCCCACCCATGGGCAGATGGGCTACGGCACACGGGGATCCTGGCCCCGGACCACGTTCCAGGTTTCTGTCCAGTGTATCGCTGTGCACAGCACTGACTTCATGCTAAGGGCCCCTCCTGCAAGTCAGCCTTCACTGATATTCTTCTCTGGTAATTCCCCATGGCTGAAGACTGGGATCTTGTTTCTTGTCTCAGACTGCTGTCCCTCGTTTGGACTGTTTTCCCTCAGACGGCCCAGAGTGGCCCTGATCCCCGTCCTTTGCACTGAAGAGCCCAATCACTCGAACCTTGTTCTGTCTCAAACACATTTGCAGACAAATTAGCTATTGGGTC
>NW_026067917.1:2963987-2966745 GCF_014885135.2 Alexandromys fortis | reverse complement strand
TCTCTCTCTTTCTCTCTCTCTCTCTCTCTCTCCCCTTCCCCAGCTATGGGAAATGGCCTAAGTACCCCTAACAACCTAAAGTGGCCGCCTAATAGCAGATGCCAGCGTGGGAGTTTTCTCGTTTCTGTCAGCAACCAGACAGATGGAAACGTTTCTACCCAGCCATGCTAAACTCTGCCCCACTAGCATCTCATGCCTGTCCACTTCTCCCTCTGCTGAGCTTCCTCCCGCCGCAGCGAGGCCTGTCCAGGGTGAGATACCCTATAAATGCTCCTTCTCTCTCTCCTGTTCAAAATCTCTCTCTCTTCCTATCCTGCCTCTGCAACTGCTGCTGCCGCACCATCTAGCCTGGAGAGTCGATCCCTCTTCCCACCCCACTATGGCTGGTGGAGCTTAAAAGTTTCCTGTCTATATATAAAATAATGTATAAATGGTGTGCTCACACAGATGTGATTCTGTTTTAAATGTTTTATGTATCCTATATGTCTTTCTTGTTATTTCTATCTGTTTAAAATCCCTGTTGTTTCTCTATGTTTTGCATCATGTGACCACTGCCATCTTTATAGTGCCAACAATTCCCACAGTTCCTCTGTGCTTTGCACCACGTGACCTTGCCACCATCTTTGTTAGGGGCAACTGCTACCATTTTGTTTGAGCTTAAGATAGGAAGGAGCCACAGACTCATGGGGTTCTGCCCTTAACCAAATGGTACTGGCAGCCAACTTACTCACTAATAGGCATCTGCACTCCAACAGTGGCTTGGCTGCCCCCTAGCTATATGACCTGCCACCAATTACCTTTAAACCATTAGCTATGCTTTTAAAAATTACTGTTTTGTTCTGTTACATATGATGTGTTCGCATGATGGTAGGACTTGGCAGGGCCCTCTGAGGCATCCGTTGCACACAGAGACCCACCACCTCTGCGGTACATCTACTCCCCCACCTATAATGTCTGCTTTCCTATTCACTGGCAGCACTGACTCTCCAGTTTCTTTTTTTTTTTCCTCTCTCTCCCTTTAAATGTCCTGCCTGCTTGTTATAATGTGTCAGTCAGATATTTTTTTTAAAAAGCCAACTTTCTCTCTCTAGCTCACTTTTCATTTAACTTTATGTGTAATTTAAATTCAACTGTGTGTATATGTACATGTACTTACTGTGAAAAAATGTTTTAAGCAGTCCTAATGAGCTCTGGTCATTGTATCTGCTTCCAGACTGAAAAAGCAATAAGTCTCAAATATTTCAAATTGTTATATACTTATAAATTTATGGTTAGATCTGTTATAATATACTAAATATGTGATTCAACTCTGCTTTCTGTATAATGAGAAAAATTTAAGGTTATGAAGATCTATCTCAGAATAACAAGAGCTAACCTACAGCCTTCCCTGTAAGCTGCTCTTTGCTATTGTTGGTTTTTCTGTTAAGCTTCTATTGCAAACAGTTTTTTCTTCTTTGTCCTTAACAAGTATAACTCTCACCTGTTAAGTTAAAGACCAGTGCAGTCAAGCTGGAGGACTTTATTCTTCTACAACCTCTCAGCTTGGATCCAGTTCTCCAGTCAGATCCTATACAGTAGTCATAGCCTATCTATACCCGATAAACAGCCCTCAAGTGCTCAGAGATCTGGAAAATGTGTCATTTAAACACATAATTATTAAAAGTTTTCTCACAGCAGATAGACAGATTGGTTCCTAGCAACAGCACTCTATCTCCTCCGAAGAAGACAGAAAACAGGTGGGCACAGAATAACATCCATCCGCAATTCACCTTATCAAATGAAATCGCTAACCACTGGGAAGAACTGCCGTTCATCTAAACTCCCAAAGATCTCCATACAGTGATTGAAATCAGCTAGAATCTACTGCCTGGCTGCTCAGTGCAAGTTAGACTTGTCTTTCTACAGATTCCTAACCCACAGGATCCTCTGTTAGGCCCCCACGCTAACAACAGAAGGCAAATGCCACACCAAAGTCCTGCCATCAATGACCATGGAGGATCTCAGAAGTGGCTCTAGGTAGCCAATTGAGTAAGTTCTCTGTCATTTTTTAAAAAAAATAACTCAAGTAAAATTCTATCCTTCTCAAAGTTCTCTGATGCAGTTTGATGGCTGAGAGGTTTTGCCAGTCTGCAAAAGACAGCCTCACAAAGCAGATTTCAGCATCACTTCTTACCGTGTTTAAATAAAAGGTGTTTTAAGATGCACAGCTCACACCCAGAAGGTGTTTTAAGGCGTAAAACTGCAAGTGTTTAAGGTGCGTACCTGCATGTTATAAAGGTCTGAGGAAGAAAGTGTTTTAAGGTGTACAAACGCAAGATCAAATTTCTCTCTTATTATACTGCCGTTTATAGTCTTAACATTATCAATAAAATGCTGATAAGCTATTAATCTCACTCTGGCAGAATACTACCACTAGTATACTGCAAGATCAAGATTTTAAATTCTCCTTGGTTGCCTTCTAAAGATACTTTTCATTGTGCAAAAACATCTCTCACAGTCATTCTGGCATAAATATGTTGCCGTTTATACAATGCATATGTCTAAAACTTATGTTTTCACAAACTAAAGAATTCTTGTCATCCAGGTGGTGGTGGTGGTACATGCCTTCAATCCAAGCACTTGGAGGGAGAGGCAGGTGGATCTCTGTTCAAGACCAGCCTGGTCTACTAGGACAGGCACCAAAACTACAGAGAAACCTGTCTTGAAAAACAAAAACCCAAAGGAGGAGGAGGAGGAGGAGGAGGAGGAGGAGGAGGAG
>NW_026067917.1:2948572-2963172 GCF_014885135.2 Alexandromys fortis | reverse complement strand
GTGTATCTGTCTCCCACTGCCATGGGACCTGCCAGGGTCACCCTGCCATAAATCCTAACAGTGCCACTCTTACCAAGCAAAGGCTGTATAATGGAACAAAATGATCTTCAAATGTGATGACTGGTGTAAGCTTCAAAAGTCCATGAGAGGGGCTGGAGAGATGGCTCAGAGGTTAAGAGCACTGACTGCTCTTCCAGAGGTCCTGAGTTCAATTCCCAGCAACTACCTGCTGGCTCAGAACCATCTGTAATGAGATCTGGTGCCCTTTACTGGCCTATAGGATATATGTAGGCAGAATACTATATACATAATAAATAAATCAAAAGAAAGAAAGGAAGGAAGGAAGGAAGGAAGGAAGGAAGGAAGGAAGGAAGAAAGAGTCCATGAGAGACTCTTTTGTCACAGACAGCTGATTGAGCCAGTGAGGCCAGTGCCATGAGGGCCTGTTCCCCTGGTTCACCCATTCACTCACTCCCTGAAATAGGCTTTCATTTAAAACACAGGTTTATAGATTATTTAGATATAAATTCAATTACACACAAAAAAAATACATTTAAAATTGCTTACCATGGGCCAGCAAGATGGCTAGAGGGATAAAGATGGTTGCCCCGCCAGCCTGGTGACCTGAGTTGAATCTGCAAATCAATGGTGCCAAAATTTTTCAAAACCAGAGATGAGGAATTATTTGGAGCATTTTTAGTAAACCTGAAAAATGTTATCACAATGGACATACGTATTTACCTATTTGATAAAGTTTATCGCCAGTGTACCAATGGTCTCTGACTTAGTGCTCAAGCCAGAGAGTTGGTATATACAGATGTATATACAGATGTGCTCCAATAAGACAGCATGGCTGCCTTGACAGACATGGAGCCAGGAACAGCTTCTGCTCCTGGTAGCCACAATGGAACACCTCATGATTCTTGAGATATGTATCCCACTACATAGGTGATGGAACAAAATTACTCAAAGAAAGAAATCTGGCCCTATCTTTTAAAAAAAAAAAAATCTGATCCAAAAAGACCAAACTGCCTATGAGCATATAGCATCCAAAGTACAGAAAACAAGAGTCAAAAATATTAGAAATGCAAAGCTATAGCTGGGTATGGTAGTGTAGACTTGGTATCTTAACATTCAGGAGGTGAAGGAAGAGCATATGATCAAGGCCAGGCCAAGCTGATCTACATAATGAGAGCCAATCTCAATAAATAAATAGTCGGTACCCACTATCTAGTTAAAGTAAATGTCACAAAACCTTATTCCTCTTTAAAAATTAAGGCAGGCCCAAAAGGGAGATTGTACAATAAGAAATGTTAAAACTAAAGTGCCACAAATATTCAATTAGTATACATAAGCACACTGAGAGTATCCTTGAATATTTCCCTTGTCTTGAGGATGCTGAAGAAAGAAAGAAATACATTGTACAGAGGAGAAATGTTCAAAGACCATTTAAACACCCAGTAAGTTACTTTTCCCATTACTGTGTAAAATTACAAAGCAATTTAGGGAGTAAAGATACATTTTGACTCATGGTTTCAGAAAATTTGGGGATTCTATGTTGGGGAACATGTAACAGTGGGAACTTGTGTCTGCCTCTTTATACATCTTGGCTGGACAGGAAACACAGAGCCAGATCACAACCCTAAGTGCATGTAGCCTTCAAAAGCCTGTCTTGGTGGCCTACATTTGTCATCTAGGCCCTATCCCTGTGTCCCAAAGGTTTGGAAATTCTCCCAAAACAATGCCACCAGCTGGGACCAAGCATTCAACCATGTAATGCCGCTTCATATTCAAGCCATAGCAAGAGATGAACAATGAAACGCTGAGATAAAAATAAACCAAGTAAGAATGAAAGCAAATTGCATACCTCAAGAGAACAGACAGATCATATTGAAGTCACTGAAATGGAAACTGACAGAAATAAATAAATCACAGGGGGCAGGGAAGAAAGAAACAAAGCCTCGGTCAGCTGCAGAACCAATTCAAGCAGTTCAACACACAAGATGAGTACCCTCGTGATCAGAAGTACTTTTGGACTTCAGAGTTTTTCAGATTCTAGAATATTCACAAATGTGAATTCTCACGTAAATATTCCTGTAATAGTCATGTAAATGTTCATGTAAAGATACATGTTTGGAAAGGCGTCTTGGTTTCTTTCCCTGCTGCTGTGAGAAAACAAATACCCTATCAACTTGAGGGAGAAGAAGGCATCTATTTTTGGCTCACAGCTCGAGAATATAGACCATCAGAATGGGATAGTCCTAGCAGCAGGAACGTGAGGCCGCTCATCTCATTGCATTCATAGTCAAGAAGTAGAGAGTGAGGGTCTGGAGAGATGGCCCAGGGGTTAAGAGCACTGACTGCTCTTCCAGAGGTCAATTCCCAGCAACCACATGGTGGCTCAAACCATCTATAGTGTGATCTGATTCTCTCTTCTGGCATAAAAACCATATATGCAGATAAGATACTCATGTACATAAAATAAATAAATCTTTTTTTAAAAAAAAAAAAAAGAAGTAAAGAGCAATGGTGCTTGTGTTTGGTTGGTTCACCTTCTCCTGTTTATATAATCCATGACCCTGAACCCAGGAATGGTGTCAACCGAAGTAGGCAGGTCTTCCTACCTGAATTATTCTGATCAAGATAATCCCCCACAGCTATGTGCTCAGGCCCATCTCACAGGTGAGCATCACATTGGCAATTGATATCAACCATTACAGGCAGAGGTGTTGTGCATTGTCTCTGTTCTCTTATGATGAATGATGTAGCACAAGGACCCAGAGCAGGGAGCAAAGCAGTGGGGAATTTATTCTCTGAAAGATGAAATAGAGAAGTCTTTCAGCTAAGAAAAAAAAAAGTTCCTGAAGGGGTTGCCAGCCTGGGGATATCAAGCTTTTGGGAGTTAACAATGACCTGAAGTGGAGCAATGCATGGATTGTGTATGTTAACTCTGTCAAAACTTAGAGGTCATCCATAGAATAACAGTTAAGCCAGAGTCCTGGCAGGCCATTTATAAACCAGGGTGGATAAGGCAAGTCTACACAGAAATGGGGAAGCTTGGTGTAAGGAAGTATATACAGGCAGCATATCCATGGAGGCAGTCCTTCTGGGTCTTTCTGTGTGTTTATTGTTAGAATATGCCTGTCTCCTATCTCAGGCTCCTGGAATTAGATCTCTAACTTGCCCACTACTTAAAAAGACCAATGATTGGAAAATAGGAGGAGGCAATCAGGCTTATTCATGGGTTAGTGATCTGGACAAAGCAGGGGAGGAGACTGCTACCTAGGAGTCTGATCTTGCTTTCATGGGTTCTTACTTTTTGGATAAAAGAATTTAAAAATGGACTCAGGAGGAGCTCAAGGAGAATTTTATTAGAGTCTCACAGAAAAACCACAGAGTAGGCAATGTGCCTTAATCACTATTAATCTGTGTATTGCCACCAGGCTGTGGCTTACTGGGTAAAGTTCTGGCATCTGTCTCCAGTGGGGCTACATGGCTTCTCCCTTGACTGTGCCTTCTTTCTCCCAGCATTCAGTTTAGTTTTCCCCACCTAGCTCTATTCAGCTAAACCACTGGCTGAAACAGCTTCTTGATTAACCAATGGTATTCACAGCATACAGAGGGGGAATCCCACATCAGAAAAAACATCTAATTGAGGGGGCTTGCTTATAGTTCAGAGGTTCAGTCCATTATTGTCATGGTGGGAAGCATGGTGGCCTGCAGGCAGATGTGGTGCAGGAGGAATAGCTGAGAGTCTTACATCTTGCAGGCAACAGGAAGTCAACTGAGACACTGGACTGTATCCTGGAAATAGGAAATTTCAAAGCCCAGCTCCACAATGACATACTTCCTCCAACAAGGCTATATTCACTCCAACACTTTCTAATAGTTCAACTCCCTGTGAGATTATGGAAGCCAACCACATTCAAAGTACCACACCATTGAAGTCCTCAAAATGAGGAAAAGAAAGAAAATCAAAAAGTTTTAATGAACAGTATAATTTTTATTAATTTTGAGCTTTAAAATTTTAAATTAAGTCAAAAGAAACATACACATTCATGCTTTGGGACGTAGGCCATGACACTCCTAAAATATCATTCAAGAGGTCAACGTGTTACCCCAGAAGAAACTGAAAACCAACCAACCACAGAGAAAAAGTTCTCTACTTCTACCAGCTCCTAGAATGTAGTTAAAACACTCCTTTGTAAAGGAGATTAAGATACGCAAAGAAAAGTTTCATTACTGAAGTTGTCTGTAACAGAAAGAAGGATGCTCAGGCAGTTTCTAATGTCAGAATGACTTACTCGCATAACAAGGCAACCTTTACTCACCAGGTCAATGCAGTCTGCATTCATCCCCACCATCCCACAGAAGTCCTCAAACCACATTCCCCTCTATAGATGAGGATGCTAAATGAGTTTCAATTACCTGGCCACTTTTTAAGTCTCTTAAACCTGGGGGTGGGGGACTCCCATGTGCATGTATGATTAAAGTGATTTTTCCTACTGTTGATCTGCTTTATGGCAATTTAATTTAGAAGGCAGCCAAAGAATCTAAAGGGTAGAAAGAAGCCATTTTCTCTCCCTTACAATACGTAGGAGCAAATATAGTGACAGCAGATTTCTCATAGACAAAAAAGTGTAAAAATGATGGCAATGAAGTGCCATTGTTAAAGTAATTAAATGAACAGCCAAACTAGAATTCTATACACGATGAAAATATATTTCAAAAGTGATGTCAAAACAGAGACTTTCAGACATTGAAAAGCTGGGAAAATTCATTACCAGCAGAGTTAATTTGTAATAAATGCTAAAGAAAGACCTTTATACACAAGGAAAATCATACCAAGATCATCTAGATATGTGAAGACAGATGAGGCCAAGTGCCAGCTTTGTCAAGAGGGTATAATCACAGCAAGGTGACCCCACAGTAACTGGGACCAGCATGACCAAGATAGCCATATTTTTCCATAGCCTTTATACCTAATGTTATGGGGGTGGGGGAGAGAATATGACAACAGACTTTATTAACATGATACAAAGGACAGCTCAAACAGTCAATTGCTTTAACACTCTAGGGCATCGAATCATTAGCTTTCTTTTGTTTAAGCAGAAAAGCTGCTCTAGTGCACATTCTGAAGGCAGCCACTCCCTAGGTGACCTCATAGTCACACACACAAAAAAAAAAAGGAGCAGAAGTAAGTTTGCATATCCTGGCCATCTGTCAGAATTGAAATCAAGACATTTTGAAAATATATAGGTTGGATTAATCCAGCAACATTTATAATCAAATGTCTTTTAGCAGCTGTTATTCCTTCCTCAGCACTCAAACAATTCAAAGACAACACAATAACATATAGTAACCAGACTCTTGGTGTATTTTGAGGGATACTGAATGGCTGCAGGACCGAGCAGGACAGAAACTTCCATTTACAAAGTCCATCAATCAAAAGCCCCATTTGACTCACCTAATCAACACGTCCCTTCAAAACATACCACTACATCCTAACCCATTCTAATATTGACCTTCCCTTTTTCTCTTCTTAAAAATTACACCTGCAAAAGTCATTTGCTGCTGTTATTCTGCATGAGTCAGAAAGCAGCTACATAACTTTTCTTACGTGCTTAATGAAGGATCTATCAGTGAAAACAGGAGTTTGGGTGTGGTTTTTGCCTAATCCAGGGTCCAGGAGGAAGCCCATACTGTGCTTGGGTCTTCTTCAGTGACTCTCTTCCCCCAACAGCCACCAACTGCCAACCACTCTTCCAAATAGGGATTAAGCCTCAAGGGACCTGCCCCCATGTTTATTCAAATTTTCACTGGCTTGACCTTGTATAGGTCTTCAGCTAAATAGAGCAGCTATGAGTTGATACATACAAGTACCATGTCATGGTCAGAGGTCAACCTTTCACAGCTTCTCCTCCCTATCTGCTGCTTCTTAAATCCTTTTACCCACATTGTATGACAAGACTTTCTTGGGGAGATGCAGTGCTCACACACACACACACACACACACACACACAACCTACTGACCTCAAATAGGAAGCCCAAAACAGATCAAACTACAGATATCACCAAAGTCCATCTTGGTGAACCAATGAGTTTTTGGGGGGTTACTTACAGCAATATGGGTGAGGGGTTATTTGGGGGAGCAGAAATGACTCCAAGACAGCCTCATCTCCAAAGCCTACCCAACCATGAGTGAGAGCTCACAAAAGTTGAGAACCTGGAGTGCACTGCACAGCTGGAAGCAGTCAACAGGTTGATGGTGTCTTTTCCATAGGGCTCAGTTGGGCTATAACCTTTTCCAGGCAACCTGACTGCTTTCTGCTCCTTCCAGGCAGTTGGTCTGCCCCTAGCATCTTTCTTGGTAACTTGGCTTGTCTAAAATTGCCTCTCAGCAGTCTTTCTTAAAGCTTGCTCTTGGGAGTGAGTACCCTATTAAACCTGGTTCATCTCATGAACTTCCTGAAGCTATTTTGAGTTGTTTACTTTCTATCTTACAGAGCTTCTTTGAGAGATGGAATATTTAAATCTGGGAGAAAATTGTTCCATATCCCAACAGCCTCTTTCAAAGGTCCCCTGAGCCTAGGATGGTAGGAGGTTGATATGGATGAATCATTCACAGCTGAGCACTTGAAATTATTTATGGTTGGCACATTGACCCACTGCGAAAAGAAGCTTCCCTGCAAAGTTGAGAACAGCACACATCCACGAGAATAAGTGCAAATATTTAGAGGGCAGCTTGCAGATCAATAACTTTGACAACTGAGATTAAATAGACAAATTTTATGAAAATCTCAGACTACTAAATCTCACTCAAGTAGAATAAATTCTTTAAACTATTATAAAAATTAGATCCTTAAATTAAATCAGTTTTTTTCTTTCTTTCTTGGCATTTTTTGTTCTGTTTTGTTTTGGTTTTGTTTTTTGGGACAGGGTTCCTCTGTGCAGTCCTGGCTGTCCTGGAATAGGCTTTGTAGATCAGGCTGGCTTTGAAATCACAGAGATCTACTTGCCATTGTCTGTCTCTTGAGTGCTGGGATTAAAGGCATGCCACCAATGCCTGTAATAATATATTGTATATACATACAGAGAGAGAGAGAGAGAGAGAGAGATATTAGGAATTGGGAATGTAGCAATTTGCTCAGTCGCATGAGGCCCTGGGTTTAATACCCAAGACAAAATAAACATTTACAGACATAGTGGCACATATCTGTAATCCCAGCATTTGGAAACTGGAAAAAGGAGGATCAGAAGTTCAAAATCATCCTCAGCCACAAAGTGAGTACAAAGTCAGACTAGGCTATATGAAACCCTTTCTCAGAAAACAAACAACAATAAAAACACTTTCTGTCTTAGTTAGTGTTTCCATTGCTGTGAAGAGACACCATGGCCACAACAACTCTTATAAAGGAAAGCATTTCCTTAGGGCTGATTTACAGTTTCATAGATTTAGTTTACTGCATCATGCAGGCCCACAGAGTGTGGGAGAAGGAGCTGAGAGTTCAGATGATAGCCATCTGAATTGGCTATCAGCAGGAAGAGAACTGGCTTGGACTTCTGAGGCCTCAAAGTCCACATTCATAGTGACGCACTTCCTCCTGTAAGGCCACACCTTCTCCAACAAGAACATACCTCCTAACAGTGCTACTACGTATGGACCAGGCTTTCAAACACATGAGTCTATTTTTATTCAAATCACCACACACTCTAAAGGCTTTGTATAGGCTTTCTACTAAACATACAAGAAATAACAGCAGTTCTTCTAAAAGATTCTATAAGAGCTGCTTTCTGAATACCAAATCCAGACAAAGACTTTACAATAAAAGAAAATTTTTTAAAAAAACTAATATTCAATAAACAAACACACATTCAAAGAGATATATAAAAAGAAGAATCCTCAGCAGTGTGGAAGGTAGGCTGGGCTGCCTGAAAAAGCCTCAGCTGCAAGATATCGGACCAGGCCACCAGGAGAAGCCTCAGCAGCAGCAACAGCAGTGGTCTCCAGAAATTATCTGAGCACCTAAGCCTCAGCCCCACCTGCATCTGGAGGAGCAACCATGAGGCTTAGTCATGCCTGTACCTGACCTTCTTGCGCCTTGGGCCAGTAGGCACCTGGAGAAATGGTCACAGAAGGCTCCGCCTTGCTTATACCTAAAGGAGCATTCAATAGAGCCACAATCCCCAGCTACACCAATTGGAGGAAAAGAGACATCCCAAAGCACAGGCTCCACATGTTCTGACTGGAAGAAGAGAAGGGTAGGCAACAGGGTATGAATACACTAAACAGCAAAAAGAGCAAACAGAACCACCAGAAACTAGTGGTTCTACAACAGCAAGACCTGAACACCCCAAAGTAGATGAAGCAGAAGAAAATGACCTTAAAAATAACTTTATGAAGATGATTGAGGCTCTTAAAAAGGAAATGAAAAATTCCCTTAAAAAAGTGGATGAAAAGACAAACAAAAATTGGAAGAAATAAAAAAAATCCCTTAAAGAAAACCAAAAAACGACCACTAGGCAGGTGAAAGAAATGGTTGAAGACTTGAAAACTGAAATAGAGGCAATAAAGAAAACACAAACCAATCTCCCTCATGAACACTGATGCAAAAATACTCAACAAAATGCTGGCAAATCAAAATCAAGAATACATCAAAAAATCATCCACCATGATCAAGCCAGCTTCATCCCAGAGATGCAGGAATGGTTCAACATATGAAAATCTATCAATGTAACCCACCATTAAAACAAACTGAAAGGAAAAAAAAAACACATGATTATCTCATTTGGATGCTGAAAAAACCTTTGACAAAATTCAACACCCCTTCATGATAAAGATCTCGAAGAAGAGAGCAGGGATACAAGGAACATACCTAAACAAAATAAAAGGAAATATACAGCAAGCCAACAGCCAACATCAAACTAGATAGAGAGAAACTCAAAGCTATTCCACTGAAATCAGAAGCAAGACAAGGTTGTCCACTCTCTCCATGTCTATTCAATATAATGCTTGAAGTTCTATCTAGAGCAGTAAGACAAGAAAAAAGAGATCAAGAGGTTACAAATTGAAAATAAGTCATCAAACTTTTACTACTTGCTGATGATATGATAGTATATATAAGTGACCCAAAATAATCTACTAGGGAACTCCTATAACTGATAAACACCTTCAGAATTATAGCAGGACACAAGGTTAACTTAAAAAAAATCAGTAGCCCTCCTATATACAGATGATAAACAGACTGGGAAAAAAATCAGAAAAACATCACCCTTTACAACGGTCACAAATAGCATAAAATTTCTTGGGGTAACTCTAACCAAACAAGTGAAGAACCTGAATGACAAGAAATTTAAGTCTTTGAAGAGACCTTGAGCTAGACACCCCGAAACCAAACGAGCTACCTAAGAGCAGTACAAAGAACTAACCCGTCTATGTAGCAAAATAGTGGGATGACTCCTAGGAAAGAAACTGGAGAAGATACCAGAAAATGGAAAGATCTCTCATGCTCTTGAATAGGTAGAATTAACATAGGAAAAATGGCAATTTTACTAAAAGCAATCTACAGATTCAATGCAATCCCCATCAAAATCCCAGCAAAATTCTTCACAGACCTTGAAAGAACAATACTCAACTTCATATGGGAAAACCCAGAATAGCCGAAAACAATCCTTTTTGTACAATAAAGGAACTTCTGGAGGCATCACCACCCCTGACTTCAAACTCTACTATAGATCTACAGTAATGAAAACAGCTTGGCAGTGGCATAAAAACAGAAAAGAGGACCAATAGAATTGAGTTGAAGACTCAGATATCAATCTACACACCTATGAACACTGATAGAAAGAGCTACTGATAGAATCTCATAGCCACTTCTGGCTTTTTAAAAAATGGAACCTGGGATAGAGTGGACATTGGTGAAGGAGGACCTGTGTTCAGTTCAGAGCGCTATATAAACTGGTTAAGTTGTCCTCTGACCTCCACACATGTGCCACCACCTATATACCTACAAATACACATAGGTGATACACACACTAAATTAATTAATTAATTAAAAAACAGAAACTGTTCCAGCCAGGAACTGCAAGAGGAAATTACTCAGCTAGAATTCCTCAGAAAGAAGAGCTATCAAAAGTCTAGCGTCCACCTTGTGGTGGAGAATGGGGATTGCTGCCTCAAATCGCTTCCATTCAGCACTGTAGTGAGTGTCAGAAGCGACAATCTGTAAGTATTTAAATACAAAAATAGCATCCAGAAAGGGGGAAAAAAAGTTCTATGAAAAGAGGCCAAGAAAATTTACAAGAAACTACTAGAACTAATAAATAGTTGCATGAGGTTTCAGGATACAAACCGGGTCAGTGTTAAAAGCAAGCCCATCCCTACATATGAGCAGCCAATGACCAGAAACTGACATCTTAAAAGCATCATTCACAGTGGCAAAAAGAAAAATGAGTAATACCTCAGGGTAATTTTGAAAGCAGATTTGCAAGGTGCGTACACAAAATCCTACAAAATGATAGCTTTCCCATTTTTGCTGGAGTTCATTGATGCACGCATAGTCTCTCCCGTACTTCCCCAGTGTGGCTGCTGTCGGGTAGGGAACAAAAGTTGCTACCAATGTCTACAAGTAGCCACTTGGGCCTGACCCCAACTCTGGGTGGACAGAGCTAACCTCATCATGCCACAAATAGTTTCAACAGCATAAGGGACACCAGAGGGAGCAGTACCTATGTTGTAGTTTTTAAGATAGTTTCCTTTCTGGATTGGCAGGTTCCCCTTTCCTAAGAAAAATATATTTTCCAATTATCAAGTCAATTTGGATATTATTTCCTATCAGCTGTAGTTCTTGGTCAGAACTCTGCCATGGTTCAGAGAGTTGATGTACCTCTCTTAGAACTGGGTTCTTTGCAGGAACTATAAAGCAAGGCTTCATATAGTCTATTTCGTACCTTGAGTTGAAGCAGTACAAGACTCTGAAGCCAAGCAGATGTTGAGCATCTCTTGCCCCAGAGCTTTGAGTCAAGATAAAAGTCTCCTTCATAACTTCCTGATCTCAGGAATTCTGTTACTGCATCAGTTGAACTAGGGCATGGTCCCAAGACGTGCAAGGAGATGCTTGGATTTTAGAGTATGGGGTTCAAGGACATACATGTGGCTTTCTTTCCTTGTAACCGGGTCACAAGCTCAGTGCTTCCATCTAGGCTAGACTGGATGGAGTGGTCCTTAGCTGTCTCTTCTAGGCTAGACTGGATGGAGTGGTCCTTAGCTGTCTCTTCTAGGCTAGATTGGATGGAGTGGTCCTTAGCTGTCTCTACACAATGGATTCCACACAAGGTCCCTCTCCGATATGCTTTCATCAATCACACTTGCTTCAGCAGGCGTAACAGAAAACATCTCAGGATACATCCGTGAGAACTCATGGTCAGAAGTTTTTCCCTCTCAAAAATGAATTATTCTAAGATCTTCTGGGACAGATCGAAAGACCACATGTGACCACCTTCACCTGTTCCCGGCTATAGAGCCTTTGTAATTGACCATAATGACATTATATACCTCGTGTCTGCTACAATATATTCAATTACATAGAATTGAATTTTCTGCTAACCTTTTTCAAACACCGGAAAGCAGATTTCACCTACCTGATAGCTATGTTTGTCTGCTGCACGTGCTGTTCACATAACCTTTAAATCTAAGTGGACGTTTGCTTTCTTTGGTTACATAGCTGGGTAACCAGTTATTTACCTGATTTGTAGATGCATTTAAATTCCTGTGCCTCTGGGGACAGATTCGCACATATTGTTGTCATTATACTCACGCTTAACAATTTATCTCTCCCAACAGTCTCTCGGAATAGTCCGGTATAGCATTACCCCTTTTATAGGAACCCCGAGACATCACCACTACATTGCTGGGTGTTTTGTGCCAGCCAATCAGAAGCGTTGTCTTCATCTAAGAGATTCTTGTCTATACGCATACACCAGACCTGCCTCATCTCCCAGGAGAGCCACAGTTATGGGATATGTTCCAGCAAAGATATCACCATGAAAACATTTATAATGCATGTTAATAAGTAGTGGTTCTAAATAGTTATAATATAACTGAACACATGAGACCTTCTTCAAGTGAACTGCCTCTCATAATTACGATGTGTGACCAGACAGGTAGGATAAATCCCGCAAACATGGATTTCAGTGCATGGCTCAGAATTTCAGGAAAGGTCTGTTGCTTTGAATAAGCAAAGCATTTGAAAGGGACATTGCAGTTCAAAGTGTTAAATTTGCCTCTATGGTTCATTAAGAGATGTTCGAGGATTAGGTATTAAACAAAATGACTTCATGGGTTAGTTGTCTTAAAACGACCAAAATCTTGGTGAATTGGTTAGGCTACTCTGTAGACTGACTTCTACTAAGTTGGCTTTTGTCTGACCAGATTGGTAATGTTTCTTTTTGTGTACACATGCTTAGCCTAAGAAATAAAAATATGTTCTAAAAAAACTGCAGGGGTGATGCAATCCACGTCAGAGTATAAAAACTATAAAAGCCAACCAAATTTATGGAAAACTGTTTGAAAAGATTTCAAACAGAGTCAATTCTCTGTCTTATTAAAACTGTCTCCATTTTTTTTTCCTCAAGAAAAACAAAAGGACCCTTATGGTCTCTTTATATGACCAATTCTTCATAAACCAGGTCCTAATGCTTCCATTAGGAATGATCAGAAGCCTGACACAAAGACACGGAAGGACTTTGGTCCTATGTCACCCCCAGGCAAACATGCCACACAGTTCAACCAGAAGTCAACACAAGTTCTTCATTACCTGAATTTAGCCGAATAAAATAATAATAATGTTTTCTACCAAAAATAATAAGTTTTTAAAAATCATCAAAATGCTTTATGAGTCTCCTGTAAAAAGACAATGAACAGTGAAGATCTGAGAGGAAGCCACACCCAAGCACTCAGGTGTGCCTCTTTTTTTATCCACTTGTCTTAATCCCGATGCTTAAAATCTGAATTTAAAATATCCTTAAGTAGCTCCAACTTTGCTTCATATTGGCTCAGCCTGGAATTCACGGGTGTGTTGAAGCCAAGGATCTGGTTTTCCATGAGTCAAAGTCCCTGCAAGACAAAGGGAACACTCCACAGGCTGAGAGCAACAGCTTGGAGCTACCTGCATCCCTGTTGCCATGGAAAACACTCAGAGGAAAAGATGGAAAAATATCTGTGTATCTCTGTATTGTGCCTTAAATTTTACTTGTGTCAATGGGAGTTGGTTTGAATTGTCTAGGTAGGGACCTTGACCTTGGCTCATTTCTCCACGGCAGTCCTAAACTTTGACTCTGCTACAGTCATTGTGGGTTACTTCATGAGTTTTTAGAGCTAGACTGTAGTTAGCTTGGATTGATGTTTTTGATGATGTGTCTCTGATATTTGCATTTAGATATTACAAAGTGACTCGGTGGCACAGACAGTGAAAATGAGAGGAAAGAACTCAGCACAGGTTACAATTAGGGGACAACGAAAATGTCTGCTATCACAGGAATCCGGCTTCCGCAGCAAGCATGTTCTATGTGCAGAAAATTTTCACCTGCTGGGAATGCGACATGAATACATTTGCAGGCTGGTAGAAACATCTGGGCCACTGAAGGCTTGTGAGGGGAAATGATAGGCATGTCGAAATCTCTGTAGCTTAAGAACTAAACAAATGTTACACTTATAAAACGTTTTGATCGTGCCAAAGGCAGCTTTGATCATATTTTCTCCCGGATGCAGCACAGTGTTTTGAAAAAGAAAGCGACTGAAAATGTTACATGCTCACACCAACAGCATGATCTACAATGGGGAGAGAGTTGAGGATCGACGGGAACCAACGGGGCTGAGGTCACGGGCTTGAACCTCCGAACAGACGGCTGAATAACCTGACTGCTGAATAGACAGGGTCTGCTACTGCGGCCGGGAGTTGTCCTTGATGGTGACAGAACAGGCAATGACAGGCCTGGAGACCCACAGACCCTCCCAGATGCCGGCTTGGAGCACAGGGCCACCACAAATTCATTCTTATCGTCACACAGCAGGTGTGGGGATGCTCTAGAATTCAGATCCATCCCCATTGCTGTGAACTCAGAGATGCCTTTGCTGAGTGCTAGGGCCATAGGTTCCTTCCCCCGGTAGACTCAGCCCCATCCCCACTCCCCATCTGCTCTGTCTGCTGGCCTCGCTGGAACAGGAGAGCAGCCCACCTCAGCTAAGCTGAAAACCTCATCAGAGTTTTGTCATTGGCTTATAGAGTATGAGAAAAGTTCTGAATCCTTTCCAAATCCACAAACAAGGAGGGTTTTCTAGAATGGATCCAGGCAGCCCCCAGAATAATGCTATGTCTCACTGGGAGTGGACTGAACACTTCCAGGGAAGGAAGTGTATGTGTTTGTATTAAGCCAAAAGAAGAAAGTTTTATTTTGACTTTTTTTCCTTTAATTCATTCAATGGGATCCTTGGTAGACATGGGGATAGTAAAAAATGACAGGTGAGATAAAAAAGATTTTTTTAAGAGTAACCGACATTGTGATACACACATACACACATGCACACACACACACACACACAC
>NW_026067917.1:2937352-2948171 GCF_014885135.2 Alexandromys fortis | reverse complement strand
TCAGGTCCTCAGGCTTGCGCAGACCAAACTGCCTTCCAGTCCCCAAAACTTATGTTTTACTTGTCATTTTAGGTTGACAGAAAGATAGTAATTGCCCATCCAACAGATGCTGCGAGAAGGAAGGCATCTTCCTCAGTGAGAGCAGCTGTTGTCTCCAGGTAGGCTCTTTAACAGTGTTTGGTGGGAGGCGCTGACCTTGTTCTCAATGTGTCCTGCGGCACGCTCACCCCAGTCAGGGGAGACGCTTTTCTTAATTGCTAGAGGTGTGTGCCGTCCCTTTAAAATTTCCAAGTATAAATGTCATGCTTATCACTAAGGATCTTTAAAAAATTAAGAAAAAGCAAGAAGACAAAGATACTAATGCCTTATGACACAAAACATCCGATGCCATCTTTACACTAACTATTAGTATTATCAATTAGAAAGATGCAATATGGTAGCAAACCCATTACATCTTGGTGGTGTTTTATGTGTTCATTATAATGGATACAGGATTTTCACATGTATTGGTTGATTATAAAATCAATGTTTTGTTTTCTTCTGTATTAACATTTTATTTTTCTTATAGAGTTTTTGGCAACTTATAATAAGTTCATAATACAACAAAATGTCCATTTTTAGTGTTTCTGTGGGCATTTCACAATGCTTGCTTAAAGTTTATGTAGTAAAGTCTGAAAACCATGTCTGCTTTATATGTCAGTGCCTTCCTTACACCTTCGACTGTTCTCAAAGTTAGCAAACCATTTACCTCTAGATTTTGGGAAAATATTGATTTCACTTTCACTTTTTTTTATTAATTTCTCTCTGATTCTTTCATGTAAATTTCCTTAATTATCTAAAATGTATTTTAGAATAAAAAGTAAAGTGAGACTTTTAAAAAAAAACTTACTGGACAATAGTTGGAAGGTTAGAGGGAGAACCAGACTAAGGACACTGGGAAGAAGAAGGATGGAGTCAGAGGGGTCACCAGCAGACACAGAGAGGAAACAAGAGATGCAAATGAAAGAAAGGTAACATCCCAGGGCAGAATGTTGATTAATAGAAATGGGTTAATGTAAGTTCTTGTAAGAGTTAGCTAGTAACAAACCTGAGCTATTAGCCAAGCATTTATAATTAATAAGTCTCTGTGCATTGGTTTTGGAGCTAGTGGTCCCTACAAAAATCTATGCCAACACTTCTGCTTTTTTACTTATTTACTTGTAAACTGGGCATACAGGTATATGTCTGTAATCTCAGCTCTTGGAAGGCAGAGGCAGGAGGGGTGTCATCAATTCGAAGCAAACTTGGAGTACATTGGTCAAGGGAGGGCTACAGAGTGAGACTGTGGCTCAAAATCTATTTTAAGTTAATGTATAATTGCCCATATGTGTCTACAATGTACATTTCAATACATGCCGGTGTAGTTCAATGACTAGGTCAGGGTCGCAGGGATACCCAATGTAGAGACTATCTCTGTGCTGAGAACTCTCACA
Source organism: Alexandromys fortis (assembly GCF_014885135.2). Lineage (NCBI taxonomy): Eukaryota > Metazoa > Chordata > Mammalia > Rodentia > Cricetidae > Alexandromys > Alexandromys fortis. Next base: position 2,946,699 of record NW_026067917.1, on the reverse strand, counting down.
ACGGCCTCTATTGGTTATTTTGAAGTATACAGCTAACTCTGTAAACAATAGTCTTGCGCTGCTATATAAAACAACAGATAATTTCTCCCATCGACTGTCCTGTTTTCATAGCCTCCTTTCTCCCCAACTTCTGGCTTCCACTATCCTACTAGTGACTTCTCTAAGATAAACATTTTCAGCATCAATGTATAAGCAAGAACTTGGGATATTTTCTTTCAGTTCCAGACATATTTCACTCATAGAGAATCTATCAAGCTTATCCGTGTTGCTCCATTGTCAAATTTATTGTTTAAAGCTGATTGTGTGTGTGTGTGTGTGTGTGTGTGTCTTATTGGTTTGGTTGGTTGTTGGTTGTTTGCATTGGGTCTTATAATTTATATAGCCCATTATTCTTATCTATGTTAGCCACATGGCTCAGTACCTTTTTCAGCAGGGCAGGTCACATCTTGCTTCTTAGGTGGTTGAGACAGGACTGCAGAGGAATGGGCTTCCTCCTTCCCAGAATTCTCCTGTTCTCATTGACCCTCCTCTACTTCCTGTCTGGTTGACCCGCCTAGTCTTCCTGCTTGGCCAATCAGCTTTTATTTAAAACATAATTAATAGAATACAGACAATTCTCCTGCATCATTTTTTACAAAAAGGAGCTGGGAATCTTTGTTGCTACTTCCTTCTTCCATCTGATATGACTTCACTGGTGTTGCTTCAGGTGAATTGAATAAACACTTCTACTTTCAAAGAGAAATTCTGAACTTTAAGTAGTACCCCAATGGAATTAGAGGGAGAAGCTATTTGCTTTTATTTAGTGTTGATTTAGATAAGAACCAATAATAAAAGACTCTATGAATGCTTTCTGTGTGGGGTGTATTAAAAAATCAAGGTATTTTGCAATCTGCATTGCTCTTTCTGCCCTAGGATTCATCATTACCCAGCTTTAGGTCATAACCTCTGTCAACTGTGGATCATTTCCAATGGCACTCCTAGCTTTCATAATTGTCACAGATGCTGAGTTCAGATCCAGACACAGCACAAATGTTCTTTACAGTTTCACGTATCAAGAGAAATGTTGCCCTTTAGGGACACTTGTGGCTATAAACAGGAAACACATAAATCCTCTCATTTCAATCACTTCTTCTATTCACTGAAGCAACTCAGTGGCGGGTAATTGTGGGGCTCCTTATTATAGCAGAGATTCTGTAATTACAGCTCCCTAAAGGAGCAGATAACACATTTTGTATTTGGAATATTATGTGAAATTATTCCTGCTTATTCAAATGCAAGCCTGAGCACTGAAAAATTCAGCCATCATTCTACCGCTGATGAAAATTTTGAAAATGCAAGTTAGAAACCACAGTGGGCATCACATTAGCCCAAGCTATATTGTTCCCTAAATGTTTTAACATTTATATTGTGCTGATAACTGAGTGCATGATGGAGTAATGGGCTGTTTGCAAAGTATACTGCAAATACAGGTGTTTTCCAATGGGAAAGAAGATGATTCGGATGTCTAAATGAGGATGGTAGAATTTGTGCTCAGAATGGAAGCATTGTGTTCTCCCCCTCAAGCTAAAAGCAGGCTTTATTTTCTACATAGATGAAGAATTGTAGGATACACATTTAAATGCATCTCATCTCAATATTTTTATTTCAGAAAGTGCTGTTTACTTTGGCTTTTATTTTGATTTTTAAATAGATCCTCATAACGTGGGGTTGTTTTGTTAATTATTTTACTTATGCAACTGTCTGCCTGAATGCATGTCTGTGCGTCATGTGCATGCCTAGTGCCCAAGGAAGTCAGAAGAGGGCATCGGGTCTCCTGGAACTAGAGTTCCAGATGGTTGCGAGCTACCATGTGGATGCTGGGTACCGAACCCAGGTCCTCTGTTTCCCTTTCTCATTGTAAAATGTTCTTAATTACTGAATCTTCTTCCCAGTCCCATTGTAATGTGTTCTTTTAAAACCAATAATAAATTTAGTTTTCATTCAGAGAGCATTTAGCAGTTTGTAGGACATTTAGCATTTACATTTAGTGTTTACCGAAATGAAAATAGTTCAAGCCTGTCACTTTTCAAAGAGTGGGAAAGCTAAGGAGGAGGAAGAGGAAGAAGAAGGCTCCACATTTATTCCTAGATTCCTCTGTTCATTTTTTTATCTTCTGTATAGAAGAGCTTTTTAAAGTTTATTTTACTGTTGTATGTGTAGTGGTTTTACCTCATGCATGTCTGTGTACCATATGCAAGATACATGCCTGGCGCCCTCAGGGGCCACCAGGGGGCATCAGATATCAGGGAGCTGTAATTTGGATAGTTGTGAGCTGCCACACGGGTGCTGGATATCAAACGCTGGACCTCTGGAAGAGCAGCCAGCACTGCTAACCACTGAGCCGCCTCTTCAGCCTCTGGCCCAAAACAACAATCAAGTCTGGTTTTACATTGTAACCTGACAGATTATTGTTACTTAGTAACTGTGCGATTCTAAGCAAACTTTTGAAAACAGTATTTTCCATCAAATTGCCTGTAACAAAGCTGGGTTCTGTGCTGGTGTAGCATCAAGTAGAACATTGTGCTCAGCACAGGTGCATGGAGGAGGGAAAGGGCAAGTCATTCTGAGATGCTTCTCAATGTCAGTTCACCTTCTTTCCACCCTTGGACTCTAATTCCATCCATCGAAATCATATAGATTACTTAATATTCACCCCAAATTAGACCTTGTTTAAGGATAATCTCTCAGTTACTTTTCCTAAAATATTTTCACTTATATATTTCAGAATCAGCTGGGCAGTGGTGGCACACACCTTTAATCCCAGCACTCAGTAGTCAGAGGCAGATGAATCTCTGTGAGTTTGAGGTCAGCCTGTCCTACAGAGTGAGTTCCAGGACAGCCAAGACTATATAGAGAAAATCAGTCTTGAAAAATTAAAGTAGGATAAATAGATAGACATATGATAGATATAGATAGATAGACAGACATATGATAGATAGATAGATAGATAGATGATAGATAGATAGATAGATAGACAGACATATGATAGATAGATAGATAGATAGATAGATAGATAGATAGATAGATAGACAATAGATAGATAGATAGATAGATAGATAGACATATGATAGATAGATAGATAGATAGATAGATAGATAGATAGATAGATAGACAGACATATGATAGATAGATAGATGATAGATAGATAGATAGATAGATAGATAGATAGATAGATAGATAATAGATAGGTCAATATATGTACTCAATAAAAAATACTGTAACAGACCATAACACACAGCAGGAATGTTATCCCTGCCATCTTCTTTTAACTGCCCCCTACCTCATCACAGACTAGAGCACCCATGCACCAGTCCAACATGGAAACAGAAACCAGTGATGAAAGACAGAAGGACAAAGGATGACCTAGAGACTAGGTCAGCAGGCCCCAGTCTACTTTCTCTTAAAGGAAAATCCTGGAAGGTTTCCCAGTAGAGCTCTGTATCTCCTGGCCAGAGTTTAGTCGTATATCCATACCAGCTTCAAGGAGGCTTGGAATGTCACTCTGTGAATGGTCCCGGGTTCTGCTGAAGGGTTACCTATGACAGAAGGAGAGAGCTTCCATATTTAGGCAGGATTCATATCTTCGAGGGCATCTCAGGATGCCTTCTTTCCGAACGCCTACTTCTTTTCCCATACTTCTGACATACTTGCTAGCTCCAGCTTTCCTACAAAACACAACTTTATGTTGGAGAACCCAGATCCTCCTATGTGTGCTCATTGCCTGTCCTAGTCAGCATCACCTTTGCTTTGAGAAAACACCATGAACAAAAGCAACCAACGGCCTCTCACAGTACCAAGTCCCATCTGCTCTCATGACTTCTTCAGGCCTTCAAAATCAGTACCGCCCAAGAAATGCTTCCACATTACCAAGTATAGCTGCCAGCGTGAGACACAGCATTGGCCCACTCTGGAGCACAGCTTCTGTGTGCTGGCCCCAAGGAAACACTTCCCACAATAGTTTGTTTGAAGGCTGTTGGTCTCTTGTTACTTGAAGCCTATTCTTCCGCTCCAGATGACCAGTATCAACTGTCCCAGCAAAGCAAAGGTTTCACTTAAGTGGTTCTGGTCTCTTGTTAATCACAAGCCAGTTCTTCAGCCTCAGCTGAGAAGAACCACAGAATCTTAATTCAAAACATCTAACAGCCCTGACTCTTTCTACAATCCCCCCCCTCCCAAACAGCAGGGTCAGGTCTGTCACAGAGATAACCCCAAGATGCTGCTTCCAATTTCAGTCTTCATGTTTTATTGCTGTGATAAAACACCATGTCCAAAAGCAACTCAGGGAGGAGTTGGTTTCTCAGTTAAGTTTCCCTCTTCCCATATGACTCTAAATTGTGTCAAGATGACAAAAGAAAAAAACAAAAGAATTAGCCAGGACATTGCTACAGGTTCTTGTGGATCATTACAGTGTTCCTTCCAAAGAGCAGTAAAACTTCAGGTAGTAAGCTGCAAAGGAAATGCTGATGTGATAGTGTGGGCTGTAATTAAACTTTAACTCATATGAGCATCTGCCCCTTCTAAGGAGGAATTATCTTCTTCTAAACCATTGGCCTTTATGTGACTCGCATCATCCAATCAAACATGATCCATGTTGTTAGAATGTGTCACAAGTGACACTTCAAGACCTGGTTTATACAGCCATTGCTTTTCTCCTTGGTTTGTTTTCTTTGCACTGGGAACACAGAAGGGAGGGGGAAAAAAACGGAGCCAAGTCTGAGTGCTAGGAAGGACAAAGAAACCTGTAGAGCGGTGAGCCGTGCAGCTCGCAGGGACGTTTACCGCCCTGGCTCCATCTGTCCATCCTGATGGACACAGTCATTCTAACGACCTCTCACCAAGTTGCCTGTTGACCCAAGTCACCTTTAGTCTTAGCCCAGACGGAATGTGGAGAGAACGCAAGAAGGGAATGGAAGGCGCGCGCACGCGCACGCACGCAAGCACACCACACACACACACACACACACACACACACACACACACACACGCTCAAGTCCACCCTGCCAAATTAAGAATATAATGTCACCAGCTGCCTATTTTACTTTCTAATTTCCAAAATACACTTGACATTTTATTTAGCATTTTTAATCATGTAAAACAAAATGTTAAGTGGGGTGATTATGGCAGAAAAAAAAAGTTTCCCTCAAATTAATCTATTTATTTATAGTGCATTGTTGGAAATACCTACCTGTAAAGAAGCAAGGGGAAGATGTTTTTAGTTGTGTTGTTTTCTTTTCTTTACACTGATTTATTTCACTCTGGGAAGAGAATACACGTGCGCCATAGTAAACACGTGGAGGACGGACTTCATGAGGTCATCAGCTCCTGCCTTTCATCCTTCGGATTCCAGGGATCAAACCCAGGCTGTCAGGCTTAGCAGTAAGGACCTCTACCCAGTGAGCAATCTTGTGGACCCAATAGTGCTTGTTTGTTTGTTTGTTTGTTTGTTTGTTTGTTTGTTTGTTTGTTATGTGTTTAATTTCTAACTAGCAAATTACTTAACTGGCAGGGAGTTTTCTTTAGTATAGCCTTCAGCCCATGTTCATAACTATTTGGTCATCAGTAAGGTAGACTTCATTACACACATGAACCAGAACTTTCTAAACTGTACATTGCATTACAGGATATCAAGTCAGCATCATGCACCCAAAACCAGGTTGGATACATTTGAAAATAGATCTGTATAGAAACTGTCTAAATTTGATTATTATTAGAGGCGGTGTAATATTAGCATTCAGGCACTATGTTACCCTACCCCTTTGGGGACTTGGCAGGATGCATTCCGGCAGTCCCCAGGCCAGCCCAGGGTCCTATGACTGCTAGGTCACTACATAGTCTATGCACATGCGCTATGCCCCCCTTTAAGAAACAAGTTCCGCCAGCCATTTCTACCCCCCTCCCTATGTCTTTTCCTGCTGCTTCTCCGAAGAGGCAGGCAGGCTTTTGTATGTCCTTCTCCCTCCCCATTCCTCTCCCTCTCTCCTTTTCCCTCCCCCTCTCCATTTCCCTCCCCCAATAAACGCTCCATGCCAGCTATGTCACACGATGGCGTCCCCCACACGCTCCCGCCGTTTTTTAAGTTATAACAGCTGGGGAAATAAGTAGTATTGTTCAGAAAGGGTCATATGTGTAGCCTGATGAAGAGGAGGCTCTAAAGGGGTTCTGAGGTTGCCTTGTTTGGGGTGGGGTATGTGTGTAAGCAGATAAAGGAGCCAGGTAGCCAAGGACATTATCATGAGGGAGGAGTGCGCATAACCCAAACCAAGTAGGGTCCCAAGTGAGAACACTTCTTCCTGTGTTTGCCTTACAAGATGAACTGGGATCTATTTCACTTACTTTATAAATAATCAGATCACATCAGTACTTCCTAAAGAGTTTTGACCTTCACATTCCTTATCCTGGAAATTTTTAGCGTGATGCCCACTGCTCAGAACACGTTCCGATCCCAATTCCCCCCTGGATGCAATCCCTTTGTAGACTGTGTTTATTCCAGGTACTGCCACCCTAACTAGATGACAGAATCTGCAGCCAGTAGTCCTCTGGTTCCTACCCTCAGGCAGTAAGAATTGATAAACACCGTCATTATTAATGAGACGAATTCCCTCTAGTGCCTAGTTGGAAAACTAAACGAATATACTGAGGACTTTCAAGTTTGGGGGCTGCCAATGCTGTAAGCTGTGACTTCCAGTTTAGGGATTGTTTGGGTTTTGGTTTTGATTCTGTTTTTGGCTTGTGTGACATTGTCACTAGAGAAGCGAGTCTTTGTGAAAATGTCTAAGACTGTTAAAGATATCGCTAGATTAATGAAGTGTCTTACTGTTGCAGGACACGGGAGACCCCAGAGCACTAACAGAGTTAATGTTCCATTATTTCTTTTGTTAGCCTGAGGCCACTCTGGCCCTTGGAGAAATGACTGCCTTTTAACAAACATTTCTGTTTGTTAGCTTGGTGGGTTTTGCTTTCCCTTTAGGTTTGAGACTTTATATCAGCCTTCAATGAGCCTACACATTGGAATGAGCATGCACAAGGCATGGGCTTAGATTCGGAATTTAGTTTTAAATTTTTTAACACTTTTATTTCATGTGTATGTGTGTTTTGCATGCATCTATGTATGTGCACCATGTATGTATCTGGTGCTTGCATAGACCAGATGGGACTTTAATCATACATGTTTGGTGAACTGCCATATGGATGCTGGGAACAGAACCCAGGTCCTCTTAACTGCTGAACCATCTCTCCAGCTCCCGGGTGCACGTCTTAAGTTATCAGTAAGTAGATCTTGAGCAAGTGACTTTTTCGCTCCATTTCAGTTTCCTTATTTATAAAATAGGAGGTGCCAGTATCTGTCTCATGTGATTTATAAAGAAAAAATCGACAGACTATTTTTTAGGCATGTATTTTAAGTTTACAGGGGGGAAAATGAGCAAAAAGTACACCTCCCCAATCCAGTACTAACATCTCTACCTAGTGTGCAGCCTTTGTCATCTGTAAGTCAATAATGAGCCATATACTTTAGTCTGCAGCTTACATTCAGGTTTACTTTTTGTTTGAATGCTCTATTTGTTTTAAGTAATGTGTCATAACGTGTACCTGTTCTTAAAGAACCAGGTAGAAGAATTTCCCCGTCTTAAATACCCTGTATTCTCCTTGTCTTTTTCACGTATCTCAAACTCTGACAATTCACTTCATTGTCACTATTGCTTTTATCTAGTCTTTGAAAGTTTTATACATATATACAATGACTTTTGATCATATGCACTCCCCCTCCCTTGTTCTTCCCCGGATGCCTACCACACTTCCCTCACTTCGTTGACATCCTCTTTATTATACTCCACTAAGTCCAACGAATGCTGCCCAGATGACCACGTGTGTGAGTCCATCCACTGGGCCATAAGCAACCTTCCAGAAGCCACATTCTCCAAAGACAATAATTCCCCTTCTTTACACACCCATCAATTGCCAATAGATCCTCAGCCAGGGGTTGTGAGTCATAAAGCATTACCCCCATCCTCCTGGGAATTCTGACTGGACCAGTCTTGTGCAGGTAAGCACGGCCGCTATAGGTTCATGAGCACAGTAACCATGTCGTGTACAGATCACCGCATTTCACACACCTCCGCCCCACCCTCTGGCTCTTACATTCTTCCAGCCACCTCTTCTGCCAAGTTCCTTGCACTTTGGGTGGGAGGAAGTTGATTCAGCTTACCCGTCTATGACTGAGCATTCACAATCAGTTATGTTCAGCACGTGGACCAGCTCTGAGTCTGCACTAACTGCTGCCACTGACCAGCGCTGAGAACAGCACAGATCCACAGCTATAAATACAAACATTTAGATGCCAGTTTGACAATATGACCATTTAGCAAAACAGTAATAGTGGGTGCCCCTCCTAAGCTAAATTTACAGTGCCAGGTATGAATTCCTATCTATGCAGAAGATCTCAGATCCAGAGAGCAGTTGGTTATCCCCGTAACTGCCATGCCACTACTGCATTAGGAAGCACATCTTGCTTGACAGAACCTTGATAGAGTGAGAATTCTTGCTTCACGGCCACAGAAAGTATTCACATAGGCTCTGGAGTGAGAAACTCCTTTCCCATCCCATCCTGCCATAATTTCCCCTAACTTTCTATCCTGCCTCATAAGACATTCTTAACCCCAGTCATAAGCAAATTGGAAACTTCCATGGCAATGTCAGACTTCCAAAGCCCACTACGGTGTTCTGAATGAGAATGTCACCCATATGCTCATATATTTGAGTGCTTTGTCCTCAGTTGATGGAACTGTTTGGGAAGATTTAGGAGGTGTAGACTTATTGGAGGGGGCATGCTAATAAAGATGAGGTTTCAAAAACTCACTCCATTCCAAATTAGATGTCTTTCTGCCTTGTGCGTGTGGATCAGGAGAGAAGCTCGCAGATACTACTCCAAACCTGCCTGTTACTGTGCTCCCCGCCATGACAACCATGGACTCATCTCTGAACTGTAAAGCCCATAAGCTCTTCCTTCTATAAGTTGCATGGGCCACGGTGTCTCTTCACAGCAACAAAAATTAAACTAAGATAGCCACTCTCACGTTTCAAGTAGGACTGCAAATCAAAACAATAGTTTGAAAAATGACTATCATCAAGAATTCTATAACATGAGAGAAACGAAGGTTGGATAGGGGAGCAGGGAAGCACATATCTTAGTTAAGGGAGCCACCTTAGGGTTGGCAAGAGACTTGAACCTAGAGTGGCTCCCAGGAGCCCAAGGCCATGTCCCCAGTTAGTCCCTTGGGAAGCTGAGGATAGGGAACCTGAACTGACCCTAT
>NW_026067917.1:2924559-2935460 GCF_014885135.2 Alexandromys fortis | reverse complement strand
GGGGAGGCGGCGGTGGGGAAGAGACAGAAATCTTTAATAAATAAATAAATAAAAAAGAAAAAAATAAATAAATCAACCAGAAAACCAACCGTCTGTAAAAAGTTGTTGATAAAATTCCTTCCCCTGGGGAAGACAAAAACAGTGACTGCACTTCTCCTTCTCCAAGGTCCCAACAACAAATCAAGGCATTTTCCACCTGGAGAATGAGGGTGGCAATATTAAAGGTCGCCCCAGAAAGTCAATGAGTTTATTGGGGTTCTTTGTAGAGCATAGGTGAAGGATTACTTCCAGTGGTGTGAGCCCTTCACCCCTAACAAATCACAGTTGAAAATTCTTTACCAAACAGGAGTGAGGATCCCCATAGCTGTACACATGGGGTCCCCCCCGACACACACCTCTAGTCTCCCCTTGTCTTCGTACTATAGACCTTCCCCAAAGCTTCACCCAATTAAAGTAAAGATGGATACTCTCAGATGAGGGTCTCATGACACACACCCCTCCATGAGGGGGTATAACAGCTAGCGAGCCCTTCCAAGATCATCATTTTGTTGGGGGGCCACATCTGAACTCCCCCAAGATGGCAGTTGCTCGGCTTACAGGACAGTCACCACAAAAGTTAAATAAGAACAAGGCTGAAGAAGAAAGGAGAGTGGAGAAGTGATTGTTTTCTCTCCCCCATCAGCTAAATATAGCGCTGAAATGTTCGGCCAGCGCTGGGTTTTCCACTTCTAGTGAGGGGCCCGCAACCGTCTCTGTAAGGTTTATTATTCCGTACAGGCTGCCATCCAAGGGCTGTGTTGGCAGAGCAGATTAAACAAGGAGGCTGCACACGGTCGTCAGTTTATCAGCAAATCTGCAGCAACATCCGTCCGCCCGCGACACGCACACACACTCATGAACACTGAAGCCTTCAGCTATGCGAGCCTCACCATTACATCAGTGCTGCAGGCTACAGCCATCTTTCTCCGGGGCTGATGATGGACGGAAAGAAGGTTTCACAGCGCGTCACAGGGCACTAGGGGAAAGGGAGCGCTGCTGGGTCAGCCAAGAGTCGCTAGGTACACGGTGTCTTTAAATAATGAAAAAATAAGGTTGTGTGGATATTAAAAAGAGAAAGAAAAGCTAATTGTTAGCTGCTGAGGCGATGCCTTAGAGAGATGCTCAACCTTTGAGAGCACCGGCCACTCTTCCGCAGGGCCCAGTCGCGGTTCCCAGCACACACGTGATCATTTACCACCATGAACTCCTGTCTCAGGAAATCCCATGTCCTCTTCTGGGATCCATGGGCTTTTAAAATCTGTATCTCTTTGAAAACTAAAGGTTATCTAGGAGGCCACTTTAGCTGCATGTAAACATCAAAGCCACTGACTTTGTCAGTTTTTGTGTGATTTTTGTTATTGTTGTTGGTTTGTTTGGTTTGGGGGGGGGGGGTGAGACAGGGTTTCTCTGTGGTTTTGGAGCCTGTCCTGGAACTAGCTCTTGTAGACCAGGCTGGTCTCGAACTCACAGAGATCCGCCTGCCTCTGCCTCTTAAACGCTGGGATTAAAGGCGTGCGCCACCACCGCCCGGTTTTGTTGTTTTGTTTTTTAACGTAATTTTTAATTGATTCTTCGGGAATTTCACATCATGCACCCCTATCCCCCTTATTTCCCAATCCTTCCATTTCTGCCCTCTAACCTTACAGTCTCCCAGCAACCAAAGAAAAAAGGAAAAACATTCGCGCCTCTGTCTTTCCCAGCTCTCCATCACACATTCTTTTGTTGTAGTGCCCTTGGGAGCTGTGGTGTGTCAGTCAGTATACCCTTTTGACCAAACATTTTTCTTTTTTCTTCAATTTTTTTTTTATTTTATTTTTTTTATTTTCGAGACAGGATGTGTCCGTAGCTTTTGGTTCCTGTCCTGGAACTAGCTCTTGTAGACCAGGCTGGCCTTGAACTCACAGAGATCCATGTGCCTCTGCCTTCTGAGTACTGGGATTAAAGGAGTATGCCACCACCACCCAGCTCCAAACATTTTTCTTTACTTGCAAATATTCATTGCAATGATAATTTGAGGCCTCTGGCTTCTGGTACACCATTAATACTCATAGTGGTTTTAAAAGAAATGGCCCTCAAAGGGAGTGGCCGGTATTAGGAGGTGTGGCTTTTTTGGAGTAGGTGTCGGCTTGTTGGAGGAAGTGTGTCCTATCTCCATCCACAAACAGGAAACAGAAAGGGCTAGCGTATTTCGAAACGTCAATGCCCCCAGTAATATACTTTCTCGAGCAAGACCACACCTCACAATCCTCAAAAAACAGCCACCAACTGAGAACTGAGTATTCAAATGTCTGAGACTTATGGAGGACAATTCACTCAAAGCAACACAGAGGAAAACTTCCGGGGTTTTTCTTTAGCTTCTTCTTGCTGAGGTCTCTCTTGCTATCTCCTCTTCAGAGTCAGGCTAGCTGGTCCTCCAGCTTTGGGGCAATTTCCCTGTCTCTGCTTCTTTTTCTAGCTTTTAGTGGTGGTGGTGATGGTACCAGGAAATGGACTCAGGCTGCTTGAGCAAGCACATTAACCCACTGAGCCAACTTACTTCCTGCCCCCCCCACCAAAAAAAAAAAAAAACTTAAAACCAGGACAGAGATATCTAACTGGCTTTCTTTTTCTCTTTTTCCAAATAACCCTCAAAAGAGGTTATTAGAGACAGACAGACAGAATTGATGAAGGAAAAAGCAGATATTTCTTATGAAGGAATTTTTTTTTCCCTCTTCATATAATTCCTGACCCCACTAATGCTCAAAAGTATCTGGTAAGCACAGGAGAAATACCTCCCATTGCTGGAAATTGCACAGGCAAGGGCTGTATCTTCTATGTAAATTCCTTTGTCTCTCCCAACACAGAGCATGGAAGAGGTTTCGTGACACAGGCCTAATCAAGATTTTTATGCAAATAAACTATATTTAATAAAAACAAGCTACAAAGCCTGAAAATGTTTTTGCACAAGCTGTCCACAAATTGTCTCTTCGCTGTCAGATGTTTCACGCCGTTCTTTGTGAGGCTTCCTGCACTGCCACCCCAGAAGTGGAGGTGTTAGCCGCGAGACAATATTGAACCACCGCGCGCGCGCGCACACACACACACACACACACACAGCCGCAGCAATCAATAATCTTTTTCCACCAGAATTTGACCAGAAGCAAGATAACTGGTTTTTCAAATATGTTTTTTTCCAGAAGGGAAATGATAAAATAAAGGCAATTATACAGATGTTTTAAGTAGACCCACGCCAAGCGATGAACACGACACCATAGAAACATACAGTGTTATTCCCTCTCGTGACTCCATCGGGTACTCGTTTTGCAGAGGCAGATAACTTCTCAGCACTCTGCGAGAGAACTGACATGCTAAATAACCAGTTTTCAATGCAAATATGATCCATTAATAAGAAGCAGGATTGGGAATTAGGTTTGCATCAGGAAACTTGGAGGTTCACGGGAAGTTCAGCTGAGCAGATCTTGAAAAGAATATTAAAAACAGTACAGTCAGGAGGCTGGAGAAATGGTTCAATGGTTAAGAGCACTGGCTGCTCTTACAGCATACACAGGTTCAATTCCCAGCACCCACATGGTGACCACAATCATTTGTAGCTCCAGTCCCTGGGGATCTGACCCCCTTTTTCGGCCCACACAGGCACTGCGCAAACATGGTGTATAGACATACATGCAGGCAAAACACTACACACATAAAGTGAAAAAAAAAAACTGAAGAACTGCACGGATAGACAAGAAGACTTGGATTAATCAACGAGGGAAGGTGAGTGCGCCTGGTACGTCTGTATTCCTGAGGTTAGGTAGCAAAACTGTTTTTTTTTCCATTTAGTTCAGACAACTCAGTTTGTGGGAGAACGCCTCCAGTCGGCTTCGTTTTTCAGTGCTTTTTGACTTGCTTTGTTCCTGTCTTATTCCACAAGCCAACTATGTATCCCTGGCAAAGCTCAGCTCCTCTCACAAAATGTAAGTCTCGAATGTCCACAAACCATCCATCAGCGCTCCTCCTAATGTTTCCCACCCCTCTGCCTTTATGTCTTCTCTTCTTCTCTCCCCAGAGGTCCTTAGGGTAAGTAAAGCCTGCCCCGCTCTGGCCTTTGAGCTTACGGTTCCCTCTGACAAGAAAACTTAACAGTCTTCATGTTCCCACTTGGCTCCCTGCCTCTGCTCCTGCTGAGGGACTTCTACTGAGTTTCAGCTTCTCCCTCTGCCTTTCCCTCCCACTAGCCCCCGTTGCCCGGGATACAAACTCCATTAAGCAAGCATTTCTGTTGAGTTTGCTCACCGTTGCTCTCCTAGGGCCCAAAGGACTGCTTGGCATGGAGGAGGCTTCACCTGGATGCTCTGTGAGTGAATGAGGGAGGTTTGGATGCTATTTTGAAGTTAATTGATTTATTTTAAACCTCAGCTGATGAGAGGTGTTAACGGTTTGTTTCCACGTGGTTTAGATAAGCATCAAGATAAAATATGGATCAAACTTTATCTTGCCCTCCAGAGCACCAACCTTCAATGCTTTATTGAACCAAGGGTTTCCCTGCCCCCAAACCTGTGCCCACTTTCTCCACTTAGCATTGAGTGGGGGCAGGGAGTGGGAGGGGTCTGGTTGAACCAGCAATGGAAAATATTGGGATGAAAAGGTGGGGGGGGGGGACACAGATGTCCACATATCCTCCTGCTTGTGTTGTGTGAGTGGAATTCTCTACCATATTGCACAGTCTCTTTCCAAATTGAACTGGAAAATAAGGGGGGAAAAAGGCTTATTTTTATCTAGTGTGTTCCTCAGCATTCATATTTTAAAATTCTGGGAGCACCTTGGAAAGTTTTCCTCGAAAGTACAGACCCTGGGAGTTGAAACTCTGACAGCTAAACTCCATTCCTCCCTAGAAAGATCAAAGTGAGGAAGTCACGAGGGTATCAGGCTGACCCCAAAAGAACACCATGTTGGAGGGACAATTGTGTGTCATTGACTCCTGAGGACAGAAGTGGCCACTCCTCACAGTGGTGATGGTGAGGGCATTGACTGTGACCATGTGGGCTGGCACAGCCTCCTGCCACCCTGCAGGGACAATAGGCCTGATTGCAGACCCAGCTGTGGCAATCCCACCCTCTCCTGACTCATCTTTCCAAAATGCAGCCAAATCCGGGAATAGCTCAAGTTCTTTTTCAGAGAATAAGAGATTTCTGCATTTAAAAAAAAAAAAACCCTCTGGATTCCTGAAATATCCCCCAAATTAAAGTTTGTGCTGGGTTTTTTGGATTCCCCTTTAGATACGCTCCTCAAAACTCAAAAGTCACATGATTTTCCACAAGACATCCTGTCTGAAAATCCCCCAAGTTTGGTGCTGTGCTGTGTGTTTAGGATATGGGTTGCATTCAGAAGACTGGTGTGGCAAGTCCTTCTGTCTAGGTGGTGCTTTTATTGGTTAATGAATAAATTTGTTTCAGCCAGTGGCTTAGCAGACTAGGGCAAGGTAGGAGTTCCAAGCAGAAAGAGGAGAGAGTAGACAGAGTCAGGGAGAAGCTGTGTAGCTCCATCGGGGACAGATGCCGGATGGAACTTTACCTGGTAAGCCACAGCCACGTGGCAATACACAGATTAATAGAAATGCTTTAATTTAAGTTATAAGAGTAAGCCAGAAACATGCTTAAGCTATTGACCAAACAGTAGAGCAAATAATATAGTTTCTGTGTGATTATTTTGTGGTCTGGGCAGCCAGGAACAAACAAGCAGCCTCCTACAAACAGAAGCAAACAGGAGAAGTTCTAGCCTCGTAGACACAGGAAGATGCCTATCTGTGAAACAGGCTGGGCATTTATACTACAGAGCTGTCCCCTCATGAAATACAGCCCACTGAATGATAGCACTCACTGCTTTTTCTCTACTCCCCGATCCATCAGCAGCCAGCATTTGCTAACTCATTGAGTAAAGGCAGAATAATCATCTCAAGCCTCACCGAAGGCCCAGCTCCTTGGCCAGTTATCACACACCAGAAGAGGCTTCCAGAAGTGAACTAACTGTTGCAGCAACATTCTAAAGGACTGGTGTCTGGCAGTAACAGTGGAAAGGGTCCTATTGTGCCTCTGTTTTAAGGACTAACAGTGGGATGTATCTGATTGTTCCTGATAGCCACCCCATTTGTCTTTCATAAACAATTGTAGAAAAATGATTTCTAAATGCAGTAAGACATTGGTTACGTCATGGCACTGGTCACCAATAAATAATCTGGACTACTACCAAAATACTAGAAAATAATATCTTGGCAAGGACACACAGAGACTGAGATTCTGTCTCTGTTGGTCAGAAGTAAAATGAAACCTATTATGAAAACCATACAGTGAGTCCTCAGAGTATCAAAAGCAGAACTGTATGTTGCAAAATGTCTGCTTCTGTGTATACGTCAAAAAGAATTGAGCAAAGTTTCCTCTGCATAGTTCTGAGTCGGGCTGGAGAAATGGCTCAGTGGTTTAGAGCACTGCCTGTTCTTCCAGAGGTCCTGAGTTCAATTCCCAGCAACCACATGGTGGCTCACAGCCATCTGTAAGGAGATCTGGTGCCCTCTTCTGGCCTGCAGGCATCCATGCAGACAGAATACTGACAATACTGTATACATAATAAATAAATAAATCTTAAAAAAAAAATTGCATAGTTCTGAGTCAGAGGCTCGCTGTGGGGCCAAGCTGCTCTGCGGCTCATGATGCTCCTGCTTCCACCTCCCTATGGCTGTGATGATGTGCAGGAAGTGACGCAATCCAGTCGGAAGTGAGCAAAACATACTCACATGGACAAGTTTGAAATAGCATTGTTCTTAAGAGCCCAAAGGTGGAAGCAACCCAAGTTGATGGATGGACAGACAGATGGACAGATAAACGAAACAAGGTACTGTGCATGCACGGAATAGAACATTATGCAGCCTTGAACAGGAAGGAAATCCTGGTGTATGCTGTAGCGTGGATATTATTTAAATGAAGGAAGCCAGTTACCAAAATACAAGCACTATATGGTTCAGCTTATCCAAGGAACTTAGAGCAATCGAACTCAATGATAAAGCTACCCAAGGCCTAGGGAGGGAAGAAAGCAGGAAGTCCTTCTGTGATACACAGAGCCTCAATTTTGCACGATGAAAAGAGTCCAGAGATTGGCTTACAACCATGTGAGCAAAGGGAACAATACAGAGCTGTTGCTATGACCTCAAGCCCAGAGACCACTCAGCATGACCAAGGCTGGGATTCAGAGTCTAAGAGACCCACTTCTCCAGAGCAGCTCCCAGCACATATGACAGGCAGTTTCTAAAGACAAAGAGTGCAGAAAAACCGCGTCTTGGTTGGCGCACTTGCAGGGGGAAGCAAGCAAGCAATTTCACGAGAGCCAAGCACACGCAGTTGGCTGGGGCATTTCGACCCTGAGCGTCTAGAATGCGGTCGGGTGCTTTCCCACAGGACTTTTCAGGGCGGGGGTAGAAACCTTTCTCTCTTACACTGTCCCCTCAAACAAGGCACCCTACTTTCATTCTCTGGTGCTGGGATAGACACCACAACCAAAAGGCAAGTTGGGGAGGAAAGGGTTTATTCAGGGAAATCAGGACAGAAACTTGAGGCAAAACCCGCAGCAGAACCAAGAAAGAATGTTACTCAGTGGCTTGCCTCCCGCGACTTGCTCAGCGATCTTTCCTACACAGTCCAGGACGGCCCACCCAGGAATGGCACCACACACACCAGGCTAGGCTCTCCTACCTCAACTAGCAATGAAGACAATGCCCCTCCAGACATGCTCGCAGGCCCAAATGATGGGCACTGTTCCTCAGCTGAGAGTCTTTCTTCCCAGGTGACTCAAGTTTGTGGGAAGTTAGAAAAAAAAAAAAAAAACTACCCAGCACAAAAGGCTAGGAGAGTAAACCTTATCCTGTGCCCCTGTGCCTCCTGTGCTGACTGTTTAGTTAGACTAAGTCTTCGTCTGCCATTCCCTTGAGTTTTTGAAAGTGGTGCAGACTCCGGAGCCCAACAGATCACATGGTGCTGCGGAGCTCAGGCGAGCAGCCCCCGGGCTACAGTGTAAGCCCACGGGCCTTACAGAGCGGGCCGCAGCAGCAGAGAAACCACAGCTGGAGTAGCTTGAGGGGTGAGAAGCTGGATTTGACCGTGTCCCAAAGGCACTAGTCTCAAAGGACCCGGCAGCAGACACACATCCCAACTGAGCCGCCTTCTTCTCAGATGACAAATTTGTCGCAGAGAAGCAGGAAGGTGCAGTCAAAATATTAAGTGCCTTGATTGCACCAAGGCCCATAACCAGTTCATGCTCGCTACTGCCCACGAGCCTTCATGCTGACTACTTACCAAATGCACCAAAAAAACAACCAGATAAGAGTTCTCCAGCCAAAAGCTTTCAGAGATAATCCAAGCCAGAAGACAACACCAAATTAGGTGGCTGTGTCCCACAGGAAGGCACTGGTAAAGCGAGCATGCCACCACCGAGTCAAAAAAAAAAAAAAAAAAAACACGCAAGTATGACAGGATGGTTCAGAACAGCCAGGGAACCATGGGAAACCTATAGTCTAAGATGTGTTTTGTTTTTCATAGGATTCTTTTTATGCAAATTTTCTGCCTTATCACCTCTCTTATGTGTCTTAATCATTGTCTTTGAGAATCTGTGCTTAATGGCGCCAGAACCTGGGTGGATCCAAAAACTATGGATATTTTTGATGTTTTTCTTTCGATTTTTTAATCCGTGGGGTTCTATGTCCTGGCATGCCAATTAGCCCTTCTTAACTGCTGTCTTTAAAAATAAAAAAATATAGCACGATATGCCTGCTTATTCCCAAGAGTAATTTTTATTCCCAGAGTAGTTAGATCAAAGGCAAATCTTAAGTAGGACCTGAGGTTTGGGAGCCATGTGCTAGCCAAGTGTGCCTCCAGAAACAGGTTACAGTGTTGGATAGGGAGGGTCTATACCTGGTTGACCTTTTCATTCCAGTGAAGGTTGCACGCAGCTCACAGTCCAGATGGATGGCTCTGATGGCAAAGCCACCGCTGTGAAGACATGAGAACTTGAGTGTGGATCTCCAGTACCCGTATAAAAAGCTGGTCACAGAGGCTCGTGTCTAAACTGATGAGGGAGAAGACTGATCCCTTGAGCATTCTGGCCAACCAAACTAGCACATTGATTTCCTCTAGGTTCAGTGAGAAGCCTCATACAAATAAGGTAGCATGGAAGAGGGGGAGACACCTAACTTCAATCTCTGCCCTCCACACCTGAGCATGTATACCCCAAACATAAAAACAACCTCAACTTGGGCTCAGGTATGTACCATGGTACAATTGTTCTTGGTAAGGTCTGAACTCCTCTGTGTGTGAGGTGAAGAGGGGGGTCTCTGTGCATGTCTCTGTGTGTATATGTGTGCACACACGCAGGTTGTGTATATTCCCTGGGTTGCAGGAGAAGCTAAAAACACCCAGTCACCACCTTTTAAGCTTGATAAGCATTCAGAATAATGGACATCTTACCACATTTTCACACACATACTCCAGCCATCATATTTTCTCATATTTGTCCCTTAGCACCCTCCATTGTCCCCCTTTTCAACTCTCCCATGGGTCCTTTCTTCCTCTGAAATAATCCCACTTTCAATTTTGTGTCATATCCAAACATAGATGAAACCTACACATAAACAGATTTAAATCTAAGATTCTAAGGAGAAAACATGAGACTTTTTTCTTCCCCGTTATCCTTGCTTGTCGACCTCTTTTGTTGCTCCCTTCTCTCCCCTACCCTTATCCTCTCTCATTCTCTCTCTCTCTCTCTCTCTCTCTCTCTCTCTCTCTCTCTCTGTATGTGTGTAGGTCACAGGTGGTTGTGAACTGTTTCAAGTAGCTGTGGAGAACTGAGCGCAGGCCTTCTGGAAGATGAGCGCTCACTGGTATCTGCTCAGGCGCCTCCAGCCCCAGTGCTAGGATATTCAATCTATATTCTGCACATGAGAGGAAACAACATTTGTCTCTGGGTCTTCTTTTTAACTGAATGCTCTCCAGTTCCATCTGTTTTCCTGCAAATGACACGGTTTCACTGTTGTCTGCAGCGGCCACCACATTTCGTCCAGTTTCTCACACCTGCTTACCCAGCAGCAGCAATGCTAGAGCAGAGATGCAGCAGAGTGTGCATCACACCAGGAGTGATGGACGAGTTGCATGCATCATGCATCACACCAGGAGTGATGGACGAGTCGCATGCATCACACCAAAAGTGATGGGCAGGTCGCATGCTTCACCCCCTTGGCTGCTTTCTCTAGCATCAAGAGAGGCGATGGATCTGAGGACGCTGGCTTTCTGTTGTGTTCAGATGCAGAATTACATTATTTTGATATATTAACTTTTCCTACTAAATTACTAAAAATTATAACACAAATGAAAATACAAAATAAAATAACAAGCTTATCTGTCATTCTGCCATCTTAACACAATTCAGTGTCTTGGTGCTTTAGGTTCTTTTCCAATCTGTTTATGCTGGCTTTTTATTTCAGTGTCAGGATGGCGTGAATACAGCTTCTAGTCTCTCTCCCTCTCCTTTTCCAAGACGGGATTCCTTTGTGTAGCCCTGCCTATCCTGGAACTCACTCCGTGGGCCAGTCTGGCCTCAAACTCAGAAACCCACCAGCATCTGCCTCTCAAGTGTTGGGATTAAAGGCGTGCACCACCACTGCCCAGCACAGCTTTATATTCTAGTGAGAATTGAAGCATAAGCACACAATTGCTAATGACAGATTGCTTCCAAATACTAAGTGCTATAGCAATTCAAGAATGCATGACTTGAGAAGGAGAGAGAGAGAGAGAGAGAGAGAGAGAGAGAGAGAGAGGGAGAGGGAGAGGGAGAGGGAGAGGGAG
>NW_026067917.1:2906236-2924447 GCF_014885135.2 Alexandromys fortis | reverse complement strand
GAGAGAGAGAGAGAGAGAGGGAGAGGAGATCTAGAGAGGTAGCTCAGTGGTTAGAGAGTGTACTGCCCTTCCAGAGGACTCCTATCTGGTTGGGAGCATGCATGCCAGGCAGTGAAGCACTGCAGATGGTATCTATAACTCCAGCTCCAGGGAGACCTCACTGCGTCTTGCTTCCCCAGCACCTGCATTCATATGCACATTCCCACACTTGGTTTTGCAAGAAATAGTGACACTATTTTCAGTTTTTCATAATTAAATGACCCAAGGGAATTGTAAACTCAACATCCAAGATAAATATCCATCACAGAACAAACAAGCAAACAAAAGCCTCGTGGGTTCCCTCCGACTGTGGCCTAAGCTTCTTTGCTCTCATGAAAGATCTATAAAAATTGATTTCTCTGCCCTCCATTTATGGTCTCCTCCCAGTCGTAAATACTCTGCATGCTTGTGTGCCGGTAGACTTTTGACTGACCTATATATCAAGTTAATAAAAGATCAAGCCACCAAGGTATTGTTAAGCTGACCACAGTCCCCTACTCCTGATAAGCCGCTACCCTGTGAAGTCAACACTGGAGCTTCACAGTAGGAATTTTCCACATCTCTGTTGCAAGAGAAATTATTTGTGAGCTAATGGATTTTTTTTTTGCCAGACATGCTGAGGCAGCACTACTCCATATTGATATTTAATCCCTCTTCCCTCTTAGATTTTAGGTTCACACTAGTTCTCCAATCAAGGCAAGCCAGCGTGATGCTCTAGAAGTCACTCTATAAGCCCGAGGACACCGGGGAGAGCTCATGACATCTCTAATACTTTACTGCCAGACCCGATGAATGACTCTCTTCGGAGGGCTCTCCTCTGTACAGCTCAGCTGTCCAGCCAGTACATCTGTGACACACATCACATGTATAGTAATATAGTGGGGACTGTGACACACATCACATGTATAGTAATATAGCAGGGACTGTGACACACATCACATGTATGTAATATAGCAGGGACTGTGACATACATCACATGTATGTAATATAGCAGGGACTGTGACACACATCACATGTATAGTAATATAGCAGAGACTGTGACACACATCACATGTGTAGTAATATAGTGGGTACTGTGACATACATCACATGTATGTAATATAGCAGGGACTCTGACACACATCACATGTATGAATATAGCAGGGACTCTGACACACATCACATGTATAGTAATATAGCAGAGATGTAAAAGCTGGCAGACCTCTCAGAAGTGCAATGTGAAATTAAGAAAACTTTCAAAGCTAATTCTTTCTTCTGGGTAGCATCACAGAAATGCCTACCGCATGCACAAGCTGGCATGTCTTTGTAAATAATGCATGGTATGGCACCACCTATGCCAAGAAAGAAAAGGTGTGCAGCACCTATTACCACCAACGTACACAAACCAAGAAGCTTATCAAGACAGACGAATAATTTGACACGGAGCTGAGAGATAGTGCATTCAAGCCACGGAGATTTCTATAGGTATGTGATAAGTATTTACTCTTGCGTAACTTCTGAATTATTTTCAAAATGGGTCTCAAAGTAGGTCTTCTCATTCCTAGGTAAATGCTCCCAGGCCTTCATGAATTCCCAAAACTCTGGCAGAGCTAGCTCGCTTTCAGATCATATTTCATCAAAAGCTGCACTTTCTAGAAAGATCCTCGTCACTGAAGTCATAGCCTCCCTGTGGTTGTCTTCACAACACACACATGTGTATAATGCATGTGGACGGACACTGGCCGAGAAGAGTAAAGCTCTCAACTCAGGAGCTGTGCAGTTGTCTGGGCTCACTGGAAAGCAGGCGTTGAGTTTCTGCTCCCCCCACCCCATCCTTTCACTCCCATTCACACTTTTCAAAATCACAGTAAAATATAAATTGTGCATCTGGAGCTCCAGGAGATATCAGTGCAAACCCCGAATTCCAAGTCTTTAAAGGACAAAGGTCAACTGCATTGCCTATCTGATAACGCGAAACCCGCCAAGTGCTGTATAAAATGGTTTGGGAGAGGCTTTAAAAGGGCATCCAAGGATCTTGGGTGGCTTAAAGTGAAATGATTTATCATTCAGGAAACAGTAACATTGAGTAATTATCAAAGGCTCATGTTCATGAGAGCTTAGGATATCAGCCACTGTCGGCCACCGAGACTCTAAATCCAAGCCTCTCTTCCCTGTACATGTTGCATCCCTGAGCCTCACTGCAGGTGCATGGTCCCCTCACTACCTGTGCAGTCCTGACTGTGGGAAAAGGCATTCTGTTCACGTTTGTGGCAGACGTATTTGCATAAGTAGACAGTTTGGTAACTATGATGCCTGAAGTGCTTCTAAGACTTTCCAATTGCTTCAGCACCCAAGAGGGAAAATAAACCTTAAACTCTCTTTAAATGGTCATAAGAACTCCAAGTTTAAAAGTGGCACAATAATTATTTATTATATAAATAGATACACTCGGGTTTCCACAACTGGAACCAGTCTAAGCTAAGAACATACTTGAGCTCTGACCACAAAAAAATCTTGGGGAAGGAGGGATGTGGGTGTGCACAGCCTAGGGGGCTGTGGTGCACGGATGTGGGTGTGCACAGTCTAGAGGGCTATGACTGCAGGGATGTGGGTGTGCACAGCCAAGGAGGCTATGGTGCAGGGATGTGGGTGTGCACAGCCAAGGAGGCTATGGTGCAGGGATGTGGGTGTGCACAGTCTAGAGGGCTGTGGTGCAGGGATGTGGGTGTGCACAGCCTAGAGGGCTGTGGTGGAGGCATGTGGGTGTGCACAGCCTAGAAGGCTATGGTGAAGGCATGTGGGTGTGCACAGCCTAGAAGGTTATACAGACTGTATTTCTCAATTACTCTCCACTGTTTTGTTTTGTGTTTTTGTTTTTGTTTTGGACAGGGTCTTTCATTGAAGCCAGGATCTGGACTCAGGTCTACATGCTTTTGCAACAAATATCACACTCACTGAACCATCTGGCTAGCTTTAATAATTTGGAGTTGGGGGGATAGGATTTAACTTTCTTTTGATTTATGTGTACATGTGTGTATCTGTGTGTCTACATTTGAAATGGAAGGGAAGGAACACTCTCCTCTGCCCAGTTTCCAGGATTAGAATGTTTTAAAGGAATAGTTAAATATGCTGAGCCTTGAAAGAGACAGAGAATGTCTTTTTCACTCACCTTGCTGCTGTGTGCATTTGACACCTGTCAGGCGTTAAGGAACAAAGAACAAAAAGAAAAGGAGACAAACAAATCCCCACAATTTTTATTTCCTCTCTGACTGTGTCCCACACTGGTTGGACTCTCTAAGAGGACCGCTGCCTATCTCCAGTGACAGAGGGCATTGTGAATAAGGGAGGAAGATAAAACTGGGCTTGTAGGCAAGGGACAGGGTGCTTGTATAGCTGTATTGACATCTATGGGATACTTAGCCGGGATAAAGCAACAAATGTAATAACGAATTTCATGGTGTTTGTGTGTGATGCCCAGCATCTCAGGGTGGGGCTGTTGAGCTCTCCAAACCTCCTTCTTGAATCTCAGTAACAAAAAGGTACAGCACAATCCCTATGTTCGATCCCAGGGTTTGAGCAAAGAAAGAACCAACAAAGCCCTTCTGTATACACCTAAGAAGCTAGTTTCCAGCATTGTGGTTCCTTCTAAATCAAAGACGTGGCTTGGACTTGCGTCCTCGGCAGCCTCACGAAAGTAGCATGCGGTTCATTTATGAGACTTGGGGTGATGTGTGCTGGATGGGAAATTATGCACTTGGATCACATGGGCTCTTAACCAGCTTTGTCGACTGAGGTAGTGACAGCTGCTAATCATGCCCTTTAATTCTCTCCTATTGTAAATTTGTTATTATTACTCTTACAGCAATTTTCTGATCTCTTTCCTTTCTCTCGGTTTCATTTTGTTTTTCCTACCTGAACTCCTGACCTCCGATGCTGGAAAGCCGCCTCCTTTGAAATACAGGCTTCCTTTTATTTCCACACTCTAGTTTCCTGACTGGAGCGCCCTCTGCCGGCTTAACAGACTCGGTGTCCAGGCAGTATTCAGAGGTTGTGTGGTCTGACCTCTTAAAAGTTGTCCTAGCTGGTTTTCTATTGCTGCGACAAACACCAAGAGCAAAGCAATAACACCATGACTTAGGGAGGAGAGGCACCTTACAGATTATAGTCCACCACGAAGAGAAGACAGGACAGGAGATGAAGCAGAAGCCGTGGAGGAAGGCCGCTTTCTGGCTTGCTCTATGTGGTTTGCTCAGTTTGCTGTTTATACAACAGAGGGCCCTTAGCCCAGAGGTGGCACCGTCCACAGCGGGAGGAGCCTTCCCGCATCAATCGTAAATCAAGAAAATGCCCCCACCAACGTACCCAGAAGCCAACCTTATGGGGGCATTTTCTCAGCTGAGGTTCTCTTCCCAGGTGACGCTAGCTTAGACCGAGTAGACAAAGACCAACCAGAACATAAATGGGAGGAAGCGCTTTACTGTGTACGTTCCCCTGAAAACAACTGTACCACATGGTTTTAACGTTCCCTCTGTACCTAGCCCTTGACACACGACACATGGAGGACCGGAATGATTCCAAGAACACAGTTCTGAAAGAGCACCTCAACACCACCTCATCTCTCCCCTTGAAGATTCTAGACAAGATCTGTGCTATGATGTTTCTCGGGATACCCTCAAGGCCTGGTGAGGGCGCCCAGCACGAAGCTACCCCATTCCTAGCGTGCTTGTGCCCCCAGGTGGCCTGGTAGGGCCCTCCTCGTTCTCACATCTCCCGGAGCGCAGCGCTTCAGCTTCAGATGGAGACACAGCAAATACCGCTCTGAAGGCAAACCCTGTCCCCTGAAGCACATCCATTGAAACTAAGCTACTTTTTTGAAAGCTTCCCCCACCCCCCGCGAAAAAAAAAATCATTCCCCACTGGAAAGAAGGATCAGCTGGCTCGCTTCTGGGGCTCGTCCATCCCTGACGTCTGTGATCTTGTGATATGATTCCAATTTGCCTTCATGGCGGGCTGTCTGCTTCGCTAATTGTATGCGCCTCTTTGTGCTCGGCGCTTATGTTTATTTCATTGCAATATTTACAAAGGGACTTTCGAAATAAGTCGCTATGCAAATGGGAGCATGCATACAAGATCCAGAGGAATATTAAAATTCATTAACCTTATTTACATTTAAAGTATTATCATGTATATTTGAGCACAGTGCACCTGCCAGGAGGGACGGTAGGCCACATCAGCGGCCCATTGAATAATCTATTCACTGTCTTTCATTTCCTTGTCAAGTAAAGTAAAAACTTCCTTATTTTGAACACATTCAAAATCACCACCAAGCCACTTTCCTCCTCAGTGGCTCTTATTTCTGGAGGAGCCTAATACAAATTTCAAGTCGTCCTTTGACAGTTGAAGGATGAATTTCCCTGAAGAAAAATTTCCCATCTCTATTAATTGTGAAGTACAATGCTTCTCTTATCACCCACTTGGAAATGAAGGAGGCCAACCTCATTCTTTTGGAGGCTAACAAATAAAGGGTTTGCCTGCCTGGAACTCTCCCCCATCCCGAGGAACTCCACTGTCTACACAGAAGGAAACTGTGAAAGAAGAGCCGTCAAACTGGTGGCTTGGAGATTTATGAAGGCAAATTATTTATGAAGTCAAAATTATTATTGTTCTTGCTTATTTATTCGTTTTTTATTATTTTTATTTGTCACTTATTTGACATTTTGAAACAAGATCATCACAATAACATTTAGCCTTCTCTCTAGCTATGAGGACGGAATCTGTCATAACCCACTTGACTTTGGGTTATATAGTAGGAAGAGAGAGAGAAAAGAAAAGCTGTGTGATCAATAAGTAATTTCTGACAGGGAGAACCAAGCAAAGGGTGAGCTTTGTTCAACTAATGCCTTCTTGGGTTTGTGAATGCACGTTAACAAGTGGGAGAAAATGGGAGACTAACACAGGAAGGCAAAATTCTGAGGGTCCAAAGGAGATAACAATGAGACCAGAAGGAGCTGAGCGGTGAGTGGGACCAGGGTAAAATAGCCCCAGAAATGGCAGGGTAGCCCAGAGATGAGCTAATCTCATAAATCTAATAAACGACCATGGACTTGTTCTCTGGCACGTGTGTGATATAAATACATTCTTCCATCCCTCCGTGCTTCTTCAGTAAAGTCTACACGTCAGTCACGGTTTCTACGAGACTGGACGATTCCAAGCACGGTGAGATTTCCACCAAGGCCCAGGTGCAGGGCAGAGTCTGCTGCAAGGACTTGGAGCCTCTACTTAGAGGGCCCTGAGAGAGCCATGGAACCAGAAAGGTGTGGTATCAGGAGGCTCCTCGGATGCCACCCAGCCATGGGAATGGTGAGAGGGATGGTGGGGTTCTTAAACCTTAACCTGCCTCAGAATCAGGCAGGGATGCCCTTGTTAAAACTGACACCCCTGTGTCCCACCCTAGTTCCTTACTCAGTAGGTCTAGGATGAGCTGGGGCATCTGTATTTCTAGCAAGTTCCTAGATGCTGCAGAGATTGGAGGCAGCTTTATCAGCATCCCCGTCAAGATATGGAGATGTGGGGGAGACTTCATTGCTATGACTTGGGTACTTATCACGCAAAGCCTTTACCCAAGGTGGGAGTTCTCAATACTAGACCGACCCCACCGTAAGTAACTGGGAACGATCATCCAGACTAGCTACTCTTTTAAGGGCTGCGGTTGATAGAAGTGATTTAAGGGAAGAAATACTTCTTTTGACTTGTGATTTGAGGGGGGGGGGTACCCTCCACTGGCTGCGGGAACATGAGGAAGATGATCTCATTGTACTCGTATTCAAGAAGCAAACAGGGATAAAAAGCAGATGTTCTTCAGGCCTGCTTGCTTCCCCCTTTTATTCCAGGTGGATCTTCTCTCTTCCGTTACATCTCTCTGAAAATGCGCTCACAGAGTGGACCAGAGGTGTGGCTTCTAGATGGTCCTAAATCTAGACAGGTTGACAATGAAGGTTAGCAATCACACTACATTGCCGGTTAAACCAGTGTTTCTAGAGGCAGGAAACTAGGCCTTGACATTTTTCTTGAGAAGATGGATGAGATGGTCACCAAAGACAGACTCCACAAAAGCATTCATGTAGTTAAAAGAGTAGAGACTCCCACAGTCCACATTTAAAGCAAAGCAGCACTCATCAAGATTTTCACATTTTAATTTTTAATACAGGAACAGGAACGGGTGAACAAACAAAATTGTACTAAAAAAGAAATTATAAGGCAGATTACAGACAGAGATTCTAAAAAAGATAATGTCAGAACCCATCCTTTGGGTCCCAGGTCATGACCCACCTACTTCAGCCCCTGAGGGGCACTGCAGGTTGTAGTTTGAAAACCACTAGGTAACTTTCAATCTATCATCAACCTTCAGTTTTCATTCTGAAGGCCCGATCTCACTCTGTATAAGAGATAAATACAGAACTATGGTATAATGACTGAACCTGAGGAAGATAAGAGGTCAAGTTTTATTTTGATCCTCAGATTATAGTTGATCATGAGGTAAGAATTTTTAGTATAATTCATGAGAGTTCAAAGAACAACATGGGGTTAATATTACATGGCACTTTCTTGGTCAGTCAGCCAATTAGTGTGTCTTCGTATTTGGCTTTCATTCTATGTACAAGTCTACAGAGTTCAAGTTTCTCACTGTTCCTGACTTTTCTTCTTTGTGTATTTATTTTTTTTATTGTGAATGGAAGGTAGACCAGAAGTACCTTTTTGTCTTAGCTTCCAAGGCAAACTGCCTAGAACTGGGTCCTGTAGCCTAAATGCTCTTACAGCTACTGTATGTGATATTTAGATTAAAACCTTATCTCACCAACGGACAGAATGTCTCTGTGCAAAGGAAGCGCATGACTGGAGAAAGGCAATTCAGATAGAAATATATGAAGGTAACACATCTGGCCCAACAGACGGATAGAATGAACTGGAGATGCCTGTGAGGCACCCATCACCCCAATCATCCTGCTTCCCTGTGTCTGCCCTGGTGTCTTTAGAGTTATATCTTGAGTTTACTGGTACTCACTTTCTCCACTTACCTCAAATATCACTTTTCATCATCAGGTCTCCAACACAAAACTAAAACGAGTCCTATCTGAATGTGTCCTATAAGAAAAGGTAGAACAATCACCCTCACTCGCTCCTTAGACTTGGTTTCCCAGCTATACAAGATACAGGTTATATTCCTACAGGGCTAAGTTAAAGCATTTAAAGACAGGAACAGAATGAGAAGCCACAGTCCTGCTGGTACCTCCCGCCTGAATGAACATCATCAGTCTGCTACTCTTTATGTACATTACTATATTCTATGATGTAAACCCTTTATAACACCCCAGATTCTGATAAAGAGTTGAAAATGGAAGTGTTTGCACTTTTATTACATATGGCATGTCTTTTTCTTAAACGTTAATTTTATTAATTGGTTGACAATCTCATACATGAATATATTATATTCTGATTAATCCCTCCCACACACCCTCTCTTATCTTTTTCCCAGCTCTATCAAGATCATCCTCATTCCTGTCATCCTTTTACTAGATCCATGTCCTTTGGTTCAGTTTTGGTTTGGCTTCACTAGGGGCATCTGTGTGACCATCAGATTGAAACTATTCTTTGTGGTCTGAGCATCATCAGCGGATACACAGCTGAAGGCAATGGCTTCCCCTTGCCCTGAATCTATCTATAGCAAATAGTTCAGCTCCTGGCCTCCTCCTCGGTCCATGCTTGGTTGTTGATGGACCTTTTCTCCTACACACCAGGGCAGGAGCTGTGAGCACAGACCCATAGGTGCTCTGAATTCATGATTGCAGTGACTGGGTCTCCCCCAGAGGATGACATTTTGCAGCCTTCTCTTGATCTTCTGTCCCCTGTAACCTACCTACATATGAAGGTGTGAGGAAGAAGAAGACGTGGGTAGGTTACAGGAGCCCAAGTGGAGGATGTATAGGATGATCTAACTCATTGGTCCAGGGCACAACACCAGAGCTGAGCTTAGTATTGTACTGTGCTAGGGAATTTTACTACAAATAGGTTTCCAGTGCTCTTCACATGTGTGCACACGCATGTGTGACACACACACACATAGGTGTTAGATGGTGAACATATTGTCTTTACTATAAAAAAAACCTTTCAGAATTTATGTGTACATCAAAAAATATGTGCTATGCACCCCTCTAAGGTGCAAGTAATATTATGGAAGAGGGAGGGGCAGAAAAATGTAAGGCAGAAGATAGAGAGGAGAGTGGCTACGCCACATTATCCCCACACCAGTGTATAGGTACAAATATACCCCAGGGAAAAAAAATCCATGTGATAAAATAGGAAATTAATCTTATTTAAGTCAAGTATCTTAAATGAAAGGTTAAACAAATCCTACTGCCCATGCAATCACCCAAATAATAATTATTCTCTAATGGAGGCTGCACCACCATCCAGTTCTCCTGTGGCGGGTACCTGCTTCCATCCTCTGGGACAGAGTCATAAAAGAGTCACGAAGCAGACTAAGATTTAAGATATTCCCTGGAAGGAAAAAAAAATCAAATCAGACTTAATTTAAAGGTAGGTACATTTCATTTTAAAGACCTTTTTATGAGGGGGGAAAAACAGGTCATTAATTTTGATAGCTTTTAGTATAAAGAGACAAACAGCACCCCTATGTGTGCTTTTCCTTTCCGATGCGCGGTGGGTTTAGCTGTGGACTTCATCTCCTATAAAATGGTTAGACTAGAAAATCAACCTGCCGGAAAGATCTGTTTTCTGTGGTTTTCCTCTTACCTACTTATCTGATGCTGATTATTTACATTCTGGATTTCTGGAGGCAAATCCTCACTTTTAACTTTGAAAAGTCCTTTTAAATTAGTGTGTGTGTGTGTGTGTGTATACATATATATGGATGATTTGGCGAGCTCCTTGTGTTGTTAAAATGAATAAAGAGAGGTTGGTTGCTTCAGATGGAGACTCCTGTCCGTAAAACAGATTAAGTCAGATTCAGAAATGTAATATTAGTGGTTCACCTCGGGCTCCTGGGAGGAAGGGTCTACATCTTAGATGACAGATTGATTTGAAAAGCAGAATGTGAACTTCTTAATTTACCGCTGCGGGACGGTCTCTCTGGAAATGATCATCAGGAGACCAGTCACAAATCAGGAAGATGTTGATGGCTTCAGATTTGGGGGAGGGGGATGCTTTCTGTTAGCCTAACAGATGGAAATTAGTCTACATGAGACTCTCCAGCGTTAGGCTACCTCGGACTCACCTAGGGACTTGTTAAAACAGATAGCCAGAGCCACTCCTAGCCTTTCCTAATAGGTGGCTCTGTAATTGTATCCAAGAACTGATATTTTCACAAATCCCCGAGTGTGGTGGGAGCTCTGGGTCTCAGGCACACCGTTTGGTGAGCTGTGTGAATCACCCTGGCTCAGAAATGGACATTTTCCTCTGCATAAATTAGTAATTGGTGTTTAGAAGCAAATCCATCCTCTCCTGAACAACTGGGGATTCGCAAACCTTCCACTTTCCAAGTAAGAATTCCTGGTGAGTCATCTGGGGACAGCGTTACCTGCTGGCATAAATCTCAGGAACTCCTCACAGACTGCACGTGCTTCGGATTAAGCCTTCCTGTAGGAAGTATTTGAAAATGCTGTTCTCCCTGTGGCCTTGGGTTCCAATGGATTTCCTAAGTGTATGGCTGGTACATTGTTACTGCTATGCATTGAACAATGAGTTATCATCGTCTTCTACTTCCATCTTCAACTTTTTGTTACTTTCTGAATCTGGAAAGACCTCCTAGAGCAGGAAGAATCACATTTGTCTATAATCCCCACCAACAACAACAACAAAAACTTGACTCCGGAAGTCATCTCCCCTCTGTTTACTTTTCACAAGAAATCTGACCTGAATTGTTCCTGAGTTACTGCAGCATCTCAAACCCGAAGGCCACCATGGGGATCTTGCTTCCCACTCTGTCCTTCTGTGAATGTCACTGTTTCCCTGTAGAAACGTGGATGCTGTAGTCTCCTGACTCACCATCACAGTCAGAAAGAGTCACAGGATTAGGAGGAGGCAAAGTATCAAATGCTTGCCGTGAGACCCTCACTGTAAATCTCACTAGCTGGCAAAAAAAAAAAAAAAACAAAAAACTCCAACATTCAGAAGGGTGCAGGTTTTAGGCATAAGTGTAACTAGCCCTCCTCCTCACAAACAGATATTCCATCAGGGAAAGGAAAACCTCATTTTTCCAGCATGTGCTTCCCTGGGTTTGAATGTCCCAACACAGTTCTCAGTTCCCACTACAGTAAAAGGACATCGAGACATCTCTGGGAGTCTTCAGCCTAGGCAGGGACCAATGGACCTCATTGCAAAGGAGGCATGCAAGAATTTTGTTTCTTCTGCAAGAACTGCAATTTCACCAGGTCATTAGGATGTGATTTCAATGTTATTAGCGAGCCCCAAAGACTCGAGATTCGTGAACACAGCCATGAAAAGGAGCATTGCCACCCAGTATTCCTAAAGCCCTGCTTCAGCAGGGAGGGCCTCCAGAAGGGGCATTCGGTTCACTCCACTTCCTATACGGCATGCCACAGCACTGAGCCAGCTACTAGAGTTGCAGACAGCATGTGACATCAGCCCTAATTTCAAGGATAGAGAGAGGGTGCGAGACTGACCAGAAAAGGAAGGAGGGAAATGATCAGCCGTTTCCATTTACCACATCCAGAGAAGTAGGTGTCAGGGGAACCAAAGGCCATAAGGAGACCGAGTTCCTGACCATGGCAGCAGTCTTTCACTGTGCGGTCATTGCGTCTCCTCTCTTCATCCGCCACCACACCCATTGCAGCGCAGTGGTGAGAGGTCTTACGTCTCTGAGGGTCTCGTCTCTACAGTGAGACAGAGAGTGGGTGGAAGAGCCACCAGCCTCCTAGAATCTGTTACCCATTTCAGTGTTATACACACTTCCACTGTGCTTGACAGTAACCAGGAGAGTATTCGCCATCTCCTGAGATGGCCATTCTCCGGTGTGAGATTGCCCCTTCTGATACTCAACCTCTGCCCCGTGCAGCACTTGGGCCTTCTCCATCAAAGCCTGTAACGCTGTTCCCTGAGGATTTGTCCTTGAAGGGAGACCCTGTTTCTCATCCCAAACCCCATACTTCAGATCAGTCCCAGCGGGTAACTTGACTTTTGCAGAAGCTGAGGCCTGAGCTTTCTTGCTTTTACAGTAAAAGAGTTGGCAGGACCCAGGAAAAACGGCTCTTCTCTTTGAGGGAGTTGCAGATGGCATGGGACATCAGCCCTAATTTCAAGGATAGAGAGAGGGTGCGAGACTGACCAGTCTCAAATGCACAGCAGGTAAAGCAGAACTTGACTTCATCGCATTCTCCTGCCCACCAACCTCTCTCCACCCTGTGCCTACAGAAGGCAAAGAGAGCCCCAGAGGAGTTCGCTGGGCTGAAGTTGAAAGATGAGGAATATTATTTCAATCTTAAACTGGCCATGGGAAGCCTCCCAGCCAGGCTGCCTTGCAAACCTGGCACTCACACACACACACACATACACACACACACACACACACACACACACCTGGGATTTAGCAGCAGTGGCTTCCAAGAGGCTGGTTTCTGCCTTGGGACCCTCTTTTACCATGGCCAACCAGTTCCAACCAGGTGTAGCACTCATCCACCCTGGTACAGACATAACCAACTCTCCGAAGGAAATTTTCACAGCCCAAAGTAGCCCAAACTAAAAGCAGCAATATTTTGTTTGTTTTTAAACTACCATGGAAAGAAGTTCCTTTTGGCCAGTGTTGTGAAAGTTAGTCTACTCCTTTAATCTTTCTGGGTCCACTCAGGTGTGTGATCTGTATGTTTTGCTCCCTCACCCCCCACGCTTGTATGTCTGTCTGTGCCCATCAGGGTACCTGGCCCTGTGTCTTGAGCACCGTAGGTGTTCAGTAAATATTTACTAAATATATAAATGGCTCCTAAACTAAAGGCCACCTTGGGTGCAATACCTGCTGGCCGATTATCTGTCGATGCGATCTTTCCCACTACCCCCTGTTCCAGAAGAGGATTAGAGACAGCCTCCCCGGGCACACAGAGGACCTCAGCCAAGAAAATCTTGGCCCTGACTTCAGCATCCAACATCCTTGGGACCTATGCTTGGAATGCTGACAGAAACTGTATCAAGAACGGAGCCAAGGCATTGTCTGATGAGGCCCTCAAGGATGCAGGGAGAGGAGTGCCAGATTGGCTCAGCTGTTTGGATCCCTTCAAAGCATCCTCTCCTTGATTTGTCAAGTTGATCGCAGCTGCCCAAACCCCACCCCCCCAACAGTGGGACGAAAGCACTGAGCACTGTCCCATTACCCCACTAGGAATACATCTACTCCTGCGTCCATTCCCTCAGGCACAGGGAAGGGCTCACACTTCACCTCTACCCTCAAAGGTGCTAAATTAAGACCTGCACACTCATCTCTTTTTGCCTTACCTGAAGAAGCATAAAGCAGCCGCTCCCGGCTGTCGTAAGATAGGCTTGGATTCCATGGATTGTTTCCTTCTAAAGCAAAGATGGGTCTTCTTGACTCCGCTCCGGATGCTTTCTTGCTGTGTAGGCCTATGTCTTTGCAGCAGAGCTCTTGCTGGTAGTTTTGACATGGCTGCATGGAACCTCATGCACATTTGGTACTGCTCAGAATTTCTCCATTTGGTGAATTTCTATCTGAAGTGCTTGCTGTGAATGCTAAGATTGCCAGAAACACACTGTCTTAGCACTACCGATAACAGGGCTCCCACAGACGACAGTCGTCTAGTCCAGACTTAATTCAGGAGAGACAAAATAATTACAAGGAAGGAAAGGAAGTCGGCTTCCCATCTTGCTCTGGCTCCTGGTGGCAGTAGAGCTACAGGCAGGTCTTTGGCACACTGGCGGCAGGAACATATGCTATGCTATCAGCACGGGTTTGGTTAAAATGACTCTAGTAGTGGATGATAGACATGTTTACCTCTGTCTCGACTACAGCTGATGACGGGTTCTGGTGCAGCCTGGGAGAGCTCATTCTGGCTGTTTACCCTCTGACTCCACACTACAGGCCTCTCAAAACAGTCACTAAGCCACTCCCAACTCCCCTGGGCCAACTTTCTTCTTAGCCATACAAATGATGCCTATCACAACTGAGAGCAGTGACTGTGTTGTGAAATTCTTATGATGTTTTCCTCAAAGTTCCTTACAGTGCCCTTTGGATCCTGGTAGGTTGCGTCTGAACTGATATCCTGGACACAACCATCAGGCCTTCTGAGGGCTACACAAAGCCCCAGGGCACCTGGTGATAGAGGGGCAGAGGAAGGTCATAGATCCGGGTCCTCATTCTGAAGATGAAACACCCTTGCAATGGGCTGTTACTCTCAACACAAAGAAACAAATCCCTCTGGTGTCACCAACCAAGCTTTCAATGCTGTGTTTTATATTCTCTAGAAGTAAGTTTAACATGACCTTAAAATTCTGAGCTAGACTTCCTTGCCCAATGACATCTTTACGTGTCATTTCTCATGGTCACACAATCTAGATGATTACTAACACTGCAACTTTACAAGACTCCCCATGACAACCTAACATAACGAGAAAACCATTTCCACATGTGGCTAATTGGCTACTCGGCAGTGGGGAGCTGCATCTCTCCCCTCCCACCCAGTCGAGGTCTGCCTTCGAATTAGCTGTATTTGCTCCAGAAGGTATTTTTGACCATTGTACATGGCATTGCAAATCAATGACTTAATAAAACAGAAAAGGAATTTATTATTTCAAAAAGGGGTGAAAATGAGTTGGTGAGAAGTCAGGAGGTTTTTACACAATGGTATTGCAAAAGTCATAGCCACATAGGGAGAGTGGTCCTCACAGAGCTTTTGAATTGTGCTTAAATTCTCACTGCAGATTCTCCACCTGAGTCTTTCAATTCTTCATTTAAAGACACCCACATTGGAAGCTATGGAAGATGTGGTATGAACATGTTTTATGTCAGAAAGAAGAGTATCCAATCAGAAAACGACACTTAGAGCATGTCGTATGTAGATGGAGACTACCCGTTCATTTCCCAGCCACCCAGACCCGAATAATCACACAGAAACTATATTAATTACAACACTGCTTAGCCAATGACTCAGGCATATTTCTAGCTAGCTCTTATATCTTGAATTAACCCATTTCTATTCATCTGTGTATCACCACAAGGCTGTGGCGTACAGGTAAGTTTCCTACATTCTGGCGTCTTTCTTCTTTGGCAGCTACATGGCATCTCTATGACTCTGCCTACTCTCTCTATATATCTCTGCTAAGATTTCCCATCTGGCTTTATTCTGCTAAGCCATTGGCCAAAGCAACTTCTTAATTAACCAATGGTAATAAAACATATTCACAGCATGCAGAGGGGAAACCCACATCTCCCTACCTCTATGTCATGACATTGAATGGCTGCTGATCCACATTTTGTAAGGCCTTTGAGAGAATATGTAAGTCATTACGCAGCCCTTTTCATGACTCTGCTGAATTCCTAAGCCCTTGTGGGTCTGGTCACATCAGAGAGGAGACCAGCTCCCTTGATTACACTTCTGGCCTCTCTTCTGGTCAAGGAATCCACCTACTGTGAATGATACAGTTGCAAGATAGCCAGGATTATCTGTGGTCCATGCCAGCGGGCTACTTTATTGGCTTAAAGTTTCTAGATCATGTTCTGTGACATGACCTTTTTCTCCTGTTAGTAATCAATTACTGTGAGGAAATTCGAAACTTAGCTTTCTTCAAGAAAACCTGCATTAAATGTTATCCTTCCCATGCAGGAAGTCAACACGACTTGAACTTCTAGAGTCTATACACCAGCTTTAATCCAGAATAAGAAAACAGTGGCAACTTTGAGGATCTGCTGTGACCATATCATCCATAGCAGGGCTTAGGCGAGAGCCTACCAATTCCCTTTCTACTGTCTATTTGCCACACAAACACCTGATAATTCAGAATCTCCCTCCAACATGATATAACTTCCATCCATCTTTCTGTGCACTGTTTAACACCTAGCGTGCAGCAAAAACTGATCTAGATCCTGAGCGTACAGTGGGGAACAAAACAAAGTCTATGGCCACCTCAGGTGACAATTCATTCTTCCAGCTATGACTTCTGAAGAAAACAAAGGGCATTTCAGTTATCCGTGCATTTCTGGTATTCAGCTGAGTGTCCAGAGCAAAGACAATGTCTAATGAGTAGATTTAAGTAAAGTAACTCCATCAAATTTTTATTTTCAGAAAGAAGGTTCTTTTAAAAAGATAAAAATAAAAAACTTGGTAGTTCTTTTCCATAAGACCAGAGGTTCGAGTGTTCCCTATTTCTCTGATGTTAAATTGACTAATATAATGACCTTGTTTGAATAAGGCTCCGCTACACATAGATAACCCTATTTTCCAAGAAGATGTTTGCCAAGTGAGTATTTCTTTTTATTTTGGGTTTGTTGTTTTTCCCAAAAAAACAGACTTCAGGAAAGTGATTCCAGAAGTTGATATGAGAGCTTCCAATTTTTAATTGTGACATTTTTCACGCAGGAAACCTGAGAGCCAGTTCCAAAGCAGGGAGTGGCAACAGTCAAAGACCAGGCCATACAAAGGGGGATGTCATCCAACTGCAGCCTGAGAGAAAGAGAGGCTTGCTCTCCACACACACTGGTAAACACCCTGCACACGTTTGTGCCATCGGCCTGAGCCATTTGTCTTCCCCTAACACAGCTCCTCGTGGAACCTGATACTCACAGCGGTATTTGTATTCCTTTGGCTCATAAATTCTTTTAGCACAGACATTTAATTTAGGACATACACAACCAACTCCATTGTGCCAGACTTTGTGCTAGGTGGCGCAGGTGACTTGGGGGCAGCACGCACGCCATCCGATCTTCGCACCGACTTTTCCCCCTGACAAGCAGAAACAGATGTTCCCTTCCAAACCTCCTTCCACGGCCTCAGCTTTTCACAGCTTGAGAGGAGAAAGTTGCCATGCAAGACTCAGAACTCATTTCCCCCACGCCTCGCAGATGGAAATGATTTTCTGGAAACCGTAGAAGAAAAGAATTTGGCCTCGGTGAAACTGGAGCATCTGTCAGGGCGTGCTATCTTGTGGGGCTGGTCACTGTGCCATCTGCTCATAGAACTGCAGACCTGGTGGCAGGGAAGGACAAGGTGGAGAGGACCGTCCTGGACCTGCATAGCAGCCCTGGTCCTCATGGGGCTCCCAGCTGGCTCACCAGTAGAGTAATTAAACTGATCTTGTCCATCAGGTGCTGGATGAAGGTTCCATGATGTCGATTAAGGTAGCCATCAATCTGACTACAGGGCAAGGTCAGTTCAGGCACCTATCGCTTAAGGGTCTTAGCTGGGGTCATCCTTGTGGATTCCTGGGAATTTCCCTAGTGCCAGGTTTCTCGCTAGCCCCATAATGGCTCCCTCAATCAAGATACCTCTTTTCTTGCACTCCCTCTCTGTCCTTCCCCCCAACTCAATCATCCCATTCCCTCATGTTCTCCTCCCCTTCCCCCTTCTCTCTCCACCCTCATGCTCAAAATTTTCTCAGGAGATCTTGTCTATTTCCCCTTCCCAAGAGGGTCCACGTATGCTTCTCTTAGGATTCCCCTTGTTACCTAGCTTCTCTGGGGTTCTGGACTATAGGCTGGTTTTCCTTTGCTTTACATCTAATACCCACAGTGAAGCACTGGACTGAGCTCCCAGAGTCCAGTCGAAGAGAGGGAAGGGTGATAATATGAGCAAAGGGGTCAGGACCTTGATGGGGATACCCACTGTAACAACTTACTTGAGCTAATGGAAGCTCACCGACTCTGGACTGAAGGCAAGAGAACCAGCATAGGATGAAACTAGACTCTCTGAATGTGGGTGACAGTTACATGTCTGGAGCAGTCTGTGGGGCTATGAACAGTGGGACCAGGTTTTATCCCTGCTGCTTGAACTGACTTTTTGGAGCCCATTCTCTTTGGAGGGGTATCTTACTCAGCCTAGATAGAGTGGGGAGGGCCTTGGTCCTGCCTCAAAGCAATGTGCTAGACTTTGTTGACTCCTCATGGGAAGCCTTACCCTCTCTGAGGAGTGGTTGGCGGGGGGGGGGGGGGGGGGGGGGGGGG
>NW_026067917.1:2885749-2905641 GCF_014885135.2 Alexandromys fortis | reverse complement strand
CTCTCTCTCTCTCTCTCTCTCTCTCTCTCTTTCTCTCTCACCCCCTCTTTCTTTCCTTCTTCTTCTATTCCTCTCTTCCTGTATTTGTGTAAATTCCTGTGCGAGTGTGTTCAAGGGCATAGAGGTCAGAGGTTGAAGTCACAACCTCTTCTGCTTCTCTCCGCTCCATCTTTCTGTGAGCCTAACACTCGCTGATTTAGTAACACCGCTTGCTCTGCAAGTCCCAGGCATCCTCCTGTCTCAGTACCCCCAACATTGGGGTTACAGACACATGCCACCACACCCCGCTTTTTACCTGTGGTTGAGAATCCAAACCCAGGTCCTCTACTTCCACAACAAGCACCTTGCCAACTGCACTGCCCCTCAGTCCCGCCCAGGCATTCTTTTTCAATTTCTTAATCTGGTGTAATAATCAAGATGATAAATGGGAGAAGTGGGACTTATTTATCCAAGCAACTGACAATACTTGGTCTCGGAATTAAACACAAAGCTTGACTGCCTGTCTGAGCCTGTAGAGGGCTCGCTCATTCACTGTGTGACCTTGCAGGAAAAAAAAAAAAAAAAAAAAAAAAAAAAAAAAAAAAAAAAAAGAAAAAAAAAAAAAAATAAAANNNNAAAAAAAAAAAAAAAAAAAAAAAAAAAAAAAAAAAAAGAGCAGACAATAGAAATACTCTTCTCTCCAGACAACTGCTGGCCAGTCACTTATAGAAAGCAAATATATATATATATATATGAAGCCAGACCTGACAGCACATACCTGAAGTCCCAGCACTTGGGAAATGGGACTGAGGGCATAGGATGTTCATGGCCAGCCTCGGTAACATACGGAGTTCGAGGCCACGCTAGGCTGTATGGAACTCTGTCTTTAAAAAAGAAGGTGGGGGGGATGAGGAGGACAAAGAGAAATCAAAAGCTATTTTTAGTTCCTTTCTTTTAAAAAGAAAAATTAAAGATGGAATTCCCACTGTGGATTCTTTTCCCTGCCTCTGTGTGCTGAGTCCCTAGATGAGGATGCACTGTGCGGCCACACTTGCTGGAAGGGATAATTTGCTGGCCCCAAAGGACTGCATGGAATCCTGAAAGAATATATTATGAGATGGGCCCTGAAAGAGGAGCATCTGTCTGCCCCACGTATGCTGCTTGTGGCAGAGAAATCCCTATAAATAGCTTTACCAGAGACCAAATGCATCCATTTCCATGCGAAGTTTTATCACCCACCAAGGGAATTTAGCGGGGGGGGGGGGGGGGGGGGGGGGGGGGGGGCGGGGGTGGGGGGGGGGGGGGGGGGGGGGGGGGGGGGGGGGGGGAGGAAACGAAGGGGCAGGGCTAGGGTGAAGTCATTTGAGCAGGGCATGGTTTATAACTTTTTTTATTGGGACCAGAAGGTCAAGGTCTTTAATAGCTATGAGATGGAAAGTTAAAATCATTGTCAGCCAGACACATCCAAAGAATACAAACAGAAAACCGAGAGAGTCTAATAATCCAAAGGTTAGGGAGATTATATTTAAAAGGTGACTTGGAGAATTAGAAAGGGAGGTTTGTGTGATTTTTTTTTTTTTTTGCTTAATCAGAATAGAATGTGGTTGGTTTCATTTCATAATTAAAGTGTCTGGATGGTGCTGTTCTGATCCTCATAAATCCGAGATTTTCTTATTCTCCTCAAAGAAAAGGGTTGAAGGCACTAAAAGGAATTAGCATGTCCTAGAAGTGACATAAGAGACTTTTGTCATAGAAGAAATATAGCCATCAAGACTGGCTTGCTGGCCTGCTGCACATTGACAGACTCCACAACAAATCATTGGTAATTCAAGAACACATCTAAAAAAAAAAAAAAAGCCTGCATGTATAAGGATTATATGTACCATATGGCAAGAAAATGCCTCTACACATGGGAAAAGGTACGTTTTTCTCCACTCCTGAGATGGAAGCAATTCCACCTTTAAACCCGGTGAATTAAATCGCAATGAAAGACAACAGAACTATCTCCATTAGGGATTTGGACATATCTGATGGAGGGCCTGCTAAGAGCAGCAAGACAGCTGGCAAGATGGCAGAAAATACCAGCGGAGCGCTACTGCTGGCGTCGGCCCCGCGTCCTGACATCAGCATGCTGCCCTGGCTTGGAAAATTAATCTGTACTTGACTGTGACGCTCAGCCTCCATAACTGCATCCCTTCTGCTCTGCCTCCCTTTGAGACCCGGTGGGAACCACTCTCCATCTTCTTTTGCATAGAAGTCCTCATTCACGCGGGGTCTTATGGACCAGCTTGCCTGTGCTTTGGTTTAAATGATGTGGTGTAAATAGCATAATAAAATTAAATTTGGCCTGGCTTACGAGCAAACCTGAGGCTTTTATTGTGTTCTGTCTCCCACGCCGTTCCTTTCAGATCTGATTGTGTGCAGACAATTTAAATCTGAACAAGTTAGAGTGTTACCCCAGCTGCAGTGCCCCCTTTTTTAATAATGAAAGAGTCGCTGCTTCCCTCTTCAGCATGGACCACATACAAACACCCAAACCCTCCTACAAATGATTGATTGAGCCACTAAAGGCATCAAAATCCTATAATTGAGCTGTCTGAACAATATCAAACGCCCACGGGGGGGGGGGGGAGAACGCAGATCTATCCCGTCATAAAGAATGCCTGTTTAATTGGGATCAACAACCTCCTTGCCTGTGTCTCGTTCCCTCAGCCACTATGCTAGGCACTCTGAACCCTCCCCTCTGCATCGCCCCCTGGAACTGCCTGATTTAATGGACGGTCGATACCTTGACCAGTGTTCGCTGCACCCTCTCTGCTTGCTTCTTATCGAACACGTACCTCGCACCGTTTGCCTCTTTGGTCTTTGCAAACAAACCTGCATTTGTTGAATAACAACTCAACAAGGTTTTCTAACCACCACCACATCTGATGTTTTGCCCCCCCCCCCTTTGGGTCACCTTGCTGTCTTTCATTGACGATGTCAACTATAATTTATCCCTTTTGCTAAAGCCACAGGAAACCAGGTCCCTCTGAAGCCAGGGAGAGCATCCTGAGCTGATTGCAGTTGTAATAAACTGTTGTCCACCTCGCGTGCACTTCAC
The DNA here is from genome assembly GCF_014885135.2 of Alexandromys fortis. Lineage (NCBI taxonomy): Eukaryota > Metazoa > Chordata > Mammalia > Rodentia > Cricetidae > Alexandromys > Alexandromys fortis. Next base: position 2,902,559 of record NW_026067917.1, on the reverse strand, counting down.
CTCATCCCCCCACTCGGAGCCGTCAGTCATCGGTGGAGCCCTTTTACAGCCTGCATATTTCTGCCTATAATCAAGTCAATACAGCAGAGGCTGCTTTTGTTAAGAAAAGGCCGGGCACTTAGAACCGGGTTTGAAGATGGGTTTTTCTTTGAACGATGACAGATTCTAATAAGTGTTGTTTTCCCTAGCCACCTTGGAAGGGCCACCAGGAAAGTTTGGAGGTGGTCTTTCTATATTTTGTTTGGGGTGTTGCTTACCTATGCAAAAGCTAATGTCAAAACTCAGCAAACTCCACATTTACAATTAATGGATTCTGTTGTATTAAAAGTGCATCTCCCAACAGTGATCTTAAGAAGTTAGGTATAGCTGGCAGCGACAGATAGCTACATGAAGCCCCTGCCCACCACAAACCTAGCTAATCCACGTGGCACACAAACCTTCCTACGTTTCTAATCTTGTACCTCGGATCAAATTAACCAAATGGAATACAATTTGAAGTTTTTGTTTCATTCAGAGATTGTGAATGTAAGATTCTGGAAGGTTGCCATGCCATCGATGTCCTCCCAAGAGTTTATTCAGATAGTAAAAGTTATTACTTTGACATGGTCATGCAAAAAACAAATAACTCGAATCCCACCCTGCCCCATCCCTGAATTCACACAGCTACAGGCAAGAGGCTTCCACAGAGAATGTTAAAAAAAATTCACCATCCTCCACAAGTCTCTCTTTCCTTGTCGTGGAAAATGAAGCTAGTGGGACTGAGTTTGGAGAAATCCCAAACCCAGGGCTAGCAAAAAGCCTTGGGCCAAAAAGATGATAGGAAAGACAAGTGAAAAAAAAGTCACAATTTCTCTGTGTATTGCGCTTTTTTTTTAACATTTGTTTTCATCATTGAGGTAGGGGATCATCAAGGTGAGAGCCAAGCTCTGCTTGCTGCCTGCAAATCAAAATCACCTAACAAAGAAGAGAAGGGAGGAGAGAGCATGGCGTAGTATTTCTAGCTGGTGGGAACACTAAGAGGAACGCCATTGTTGTCAAAATGCGTCCTCTGTGTCAATCACGTATCACAGAAGTAGTAACATACCAATTAAGAAGACTCTTGAAAAAACTTGTATTTTCCTTGACGAGGGTAACTTGCCCGATATAAACACTGGGAAGAACTGATATGAACAAGGAAATAAAACCCAGTCTGGAATGAAATACGCATTCTAATATTAGATGTTACAAAGTAAAGAATTCACACTGTGAACCATTCCATATGTGATCGAGCCTCAGTTAGCCAAATCAGTGGTGTATAGGAGGAATAGGATATACAAATTATACTTAGTTTTAGAGGGCATCCAGAAAGGGACAGTTACACACATGCACACATGCACGCGCACACATACACACACACACACACACACACACACGCACAGCTTTTGCATTCCCATGGTCTTAGCATTCTTCACAGTCAGCCTATTGCTCACAATGTGGATTCCAGATGGAGGATGGATTTGCTGCTTGGAGAAGCCAAGCAGCAAAGTTTGCGCGAGTGCGCCCCGTGTGGTCTCACTGCACTTTCGGATGACGTTGAAATGGTTTTAAAGCAGCTCAAAGGGAGAAACGCTGTTCCCTGAAGACGCTTCCTATTTGCTGAGCCTGACTAGCATTTATTTGCTCTTACTTGCATTTAACAGACTGACCATTCTTCTCCTGTAAATTCAGAGGTGTTTTTAAACCCATTACAATGAATCCTTATCTTGTCCTTTCCTGGTCATTCAAAGGACCGTGTCCTGGCCAAGTCAAGGCAATAGGTCTAATCAGAGACTATGTCCTTTCAAAGGTTTAAAAGAATTTCCCTATATTAGTGATCTTTAGACACACCAACTCTGGGAAATACACAGCTCTCTTCCTATCTAATGAACCACCTGAGTTAAGTACTCCATATTAGTAACACATGCTACCTCAATATGTAACAAGCATGGGACAAAGTGTTCTGTGTTCACCAACTCAGTCAGTCCTCAGTATAACTCCCTAAGGTAGGTTTCCCATTAGACAACAGACCAAGGAATCATAGGTCACAGACCATAAATAGTGCTCCCAAAGTCACATCACAAGCAAACTCAAACTCAGCTCTCTTGGAAGCTCAAGTCCATGAGACTGAAGATGGAAATTAGATAGCAATTCCTGGGGCTGAAGAGATGGCTCAGTGGTTAAAGAGCACTGTTTGCTCTTCCAGAGGTCCTGAGTTCAATTCCCAGCAACCATATGATGGCTCCAAACCATCTGTAATGAGATCTGGCACACTCCTCTGGCGTGTGGGTATACATGGAGGCAGAAAGTTGTATAAATAAATAAATAAATCTTAGATATCAATTCCTAGCAGGGTACTCATGTAGCAAGGATATTGATAACACAAAAATTTGTACCTTTTCGTACACCGAGAAGATACAGCTATGTATTAGCTTTGTGTCTTCACAGAGGGAGCTGGTAAGTCAAAGTAGTTAAGAACCAGACAGATCAACAGTGGCTTTAAACTCCACTTGCTGGCTGTCCCGGTTAGTTTTATGTCAAGTTGATATAAACTCATTATTTAGGAAGAGGGACCCAAAGAAAAAGGGCACAGAATCTACCCAAAGAACTGTTATTAAAGACTATAGATATGGACTCCATTGTTCAGGTAAGAGGCAATACAAAGACTCTAAGTTACTGTCCAGCTCCAATGAGTGAAAGTCCCATGTCTCACCAGAACATCACACTGAGGTTTGCATGCAGTCTGAGTAAATAAAAGAAATTAGCCTTCGAACAGATATGAAAATATTTGGAAGGTGTTTTATGCTCAGTATTAACACAAGTGGTTTTTACATTTATTACTTCAACAATCTGTTCAACAACCTAACCTATAAAGACTGCATGATGATACTATCCCTATTTTATATGTATGAAAGTGTTGGCGAAGAGAGGTTAAGTAACCAAGACCTGCTACACATAAGACTGGATCCTCCTTCAGCGTAACTGGCTCAAGACCTAAGGGGTTCACACATAATTAATATGTCCGTCATCACTCAACCAGCCAGTTAATGAAGGAACCAGCACTCTCAAGCTGGCAGCCTCACCCCGAGCCCTCATCACTGGTCCACATGTTCTCAGTCTAATTCATTTAGATTCTAGTCTTGAGCAAGTGGCCAGACTCTCGGACTGTCTGAAGTCATCTCCACTGCTTTGTCGTTTCACAGCCTGGGGTAACTCTGGGCTCCAGCAATGATCACTATGAGACGAGAATAATCACAATATGGATGCTGATGGACATGGGTCCGTGATTGTCTGGACAGGCTGGCTGTGTGGCTGTCAGCCCTGACTGCTCATTAGCATCACCATGGGATCTCTGAAAAAATACCAGCGCCCAATACCACTCCCAGCCCCATTAAATCAGGTTCCCTGAGTGTGGAGTCTGAGCATCACAACTGTTTTGAGAGCACCCTCTTTGATTCTGTTGAATCCAGTGTTGGGAGCTCCGAATTGAAGATGGAATGCATCGTCAGCATGAGGAGTTAATGGAATACACATAACCAAGTCTTCTAGAAAACTCTCCAAAACGATGCTCTCCGTGGTACCATACTCTGCTTCTGTTTGTTTGAAACACAGAATCCTACTATATTGCCAGCTGGTCTCAAACGCTACGGCTCAGGTGACCATCCCACACTAGTATCCCAAAAAGGTGGGGTGACAGACTCAAGAGTCACTATGTCCCACTCCACTCCTCTACATACTTCAAAATTAAAATTGATTATTTTTAAATTTATAAGATTTATGTACAGGTATTTTGTGAAGCGGAAAGTCCCTGGGAGAGCAGTTGCTTAGCAAGGGCAAGGCCCTAGATTCAATTCTCAGCACTCCCAAATAGGAAAGAGGAAAGCCTTAAAGGAATACAGGCGATTATAAGCACAGACATGCGTACATGCAGGTGATTGTCATGCTTGGATAAACACATATCTTTTATACTACTGCAGTTCTATGTACTTTTTGTCTAGGTTTCAGACAAGGTTAGCATCAACATTTCGTTAGTACTTGCATTTCAACACCATGGACGTGAGCGTGAATGCATGTGTGTACGCACACATACGTGCACCACGTCGGTGCTCTGTAAAGCTGGGACCCCATGGACACATGCATGCAAGCACACACACACACACACACACACACACACACACACACACACCTGTACCATGTCAGTGCTCTGTAAAACTGGGACCCCATGGACACATGCATGCAAGCACACACACACACACACACGTGCACCATGTCAGTGCTCTGTAAAGCTGAGGAGACCCCATGGACATGTGCATGCAAGCACACACACACCTGTGTACTGTGTCAGTGCTCTGTAAAGCTTAGGAGACGCCGTGGACACGTGCATGCAAGCACACACACACACACACACACACACACACCTGTGCACCATGTCAGTGCTCTGTAAGACTCACCTTGGCATCTTTCTAAGACCAGGCAGAAGTGACTGGAGCTGCTGACAGGTGAAAATGCCAGCCCTCTAGACACAGCCACACGTTTGAACCCAGGAAGTAAATGCCTGAGACTCTGCTGGATTCCCATTATCATTTAAATTGGAACATTTTAATTTTTACAGCAACTTCTGCTGGGTTTTTACAGAAGTGTGTGCTTAATCATTTTTCATGTCACCCGAAGACTTCCATGTGCACAGCTGAAATGGGGGAAAGGCAATGGTATTAAGAGATTTGAAATAAATCGAACATTCCTGTCGCGTTTTTCTGAATGACTTACCTCCATAAATCTCACCTCTCGCGTAATGCCTTTGTTTCCCCCACACTGTTTCTATACGGTGTGATCATTTCATGCTCCCTTAACTTCTAAAGGGTTAAGGAAAGATGAGGGGAACAGAAGTCAGGTAAGGAAGTGGGAAAGGGAAGCGGCAATCTGGTCCCTGTTGGCACATAAACCAAATGAGTAAGAATTTCGTGGAAAGGAAGCAAGGCACCAGCATTCCTTGTATTGCACACAAGGCTCTGTCTTGAGAGACGCACATGAAGACACCTTAAAAACACCGTTCGTATATTCCTCCTTGCATGAGCAATAAGAAAGCCCAGAATGGTATCGGGAAAGCATAGGGAACTATCTCTCTAGTGGCACGTACAACCTACCGAATTACGTGACAAAATTAAGATAAAAATGTAAGCTAATTGGATGGCCTGACTTTACAGACCTGTGAACAACATGAATCTGGGCACCTTCCACAGGGTACATCTGGTTTCATTATGGCATGTTCGATGTGCAACCCTGCAGCAGCTGAGAAAGCTCACCTAGTACAAAAGACTATCACAGGTGCCTGGGGAAACATCAACACTGAGCATGCGCAAGTTGGGCTCTCGTCTGCTCCCTGGTCCCCTCCCTCAGTAAGGTGAACAACGTTTGCTCCTGACACCTCCCAAGCTCCTCACATGTTGGTTTTTTGGGAATCACTCAGGGTTGATCTTACCGCCTCGCTCCAGCACCAAAGTCTAGCACATGGGAGGAAGGGGTCACAATAAATCAGTCACAAATGTGTCCTGCCTTGGGCCTTAGCCTTATCTGAAGCCCATTGCACTCCCAAAGCTCTTGTGGTTTCTTCACCTGATGAATAAGAACTCAGATTACACCAGGTGGCGAAGGGGTTACACCTTTAATCCCAGTATTTGGGAGACAGACACAGGTGGATCTGAGTTCGAGGCCAGACTGCTCTGCATAGTGAGTTCCAGGACAGCCAGGGCTACACAGAGAAACCCTGCTTCAAAAAACCAGAGGGAGGAGGAAGAAGAACTCAGATTACTTCACTGCCAAACAAAAGATTTCCACCTTGCAATGTGATGTTTCACTGCTCAAGCCGTTGCTTCCAAAAGAGTACACACCGTCTCCAGCAGATAATTCATCTCAACAACTTGATCAATAAACTAGACAAAAACTGACCTTGTGGAGCTCTGTGCTCCAGGCTGTGACCATCGGGGCTTGCATAGCTCCATTTACCAGAGTTCTAAATTTCCTTCAGACTTAAGAATCCACACTAGCTAAATCAGGTTATGTCGCCAATGCCAGAGACTGCCGTTGTCTTCCGGGCACTTCTCTTTCTCCCATGGTTTTACAGAACTACAGAACTGCTCATGACTCCAGACCTTCATTAGGCCTCAGCAGAACTGAGTCTGAGCTACCACCTGAGAAAATATATTCCACCATTGCCCAAGAATGCAGTTTGTCAAGGCTGGACATGAATCAGTTAGCTACGTTAAATATATGTTTCCCCAAAGTTCTGAACCATTTATTTTCAGTTCACAAAGGCACAACACTTATGGTCCTTAGCAGTAAGTACTAGAATATGAACAGAAAAACTAATGATTTGATAGTTGTTCAAAAATGGACTCTCAAATTGTTGTTTCTTCTTTTTAAATTGCAAAGTTACTGATCCTTATAAACCTCTTTTTCCCGTTTCCAGGTTTCTGGGGAACCTGGAACCCCAGAGAGGCCGACCCCAAATCCGATACACAGTCATCTAAGGGGAGAAGTGTGAACCAATTAGCGTTCCTGCTTTGTTATGTGTCTCCTCACAGGAGCCGAAAAGTTTCGTGAAGAATAGGAGAGCTAAAGATACATTCTTGTGAGCAACTCCTTGGGACCCAGGAAGCCTGCTGAGGAAACCAGTCCCTCCTCCAAAAGATAGAAAGGCAACTAAAAGATAAAAGAGTTGAACAAGAACTCCAGCTCTAGCCACCTTAAATCTTTTTCTGGTTTTTAAGGCATACTTATTTTAAGGAAGATACCAACAAAATGCAAGTTTGCACATCAGATCAATCCAAAGTTGCAGCTTACGTCAAGAAAGAGACCTGGATTACCGCTTTACAAGCTTCCCCAGGGGTTTCTCTGATGTAAGGAGCTCCCTTGTGATTAATAAAGATCTATTGGGCCACAACTCTTAGGTCTGCTTCTACTGCATTCAGCAAGGCATGCCCCGTCCCTGCGGACACCACTTATTTACGTATTATGATTAGGATCAAACTGTCGCGTGCTGTGGCGTGTGGGGAAGACACCGAGACTCGCTGTGTACTCGTTCCTAGTGTGTCTGTACCCAGGGATGCAGAGCAAACACACGTACCAGGTAACGTGCAGCAGCTGACCCACAGTTGGCAGCAAGGGACAAGAACCTAAGGGTCATTGTGAACCTGTACCCCGAGTCTCAGAAAAGCAGCCAAAGACAGGCAAAGTCAAACTGGGAATGCCCCACTTGTACCATCACTGGAGGGCACGGAAAGACAGCCCCTTCTGGGAGACACGTATCACTATGCTAAATCTATGAAGGACATTGTTCTTCTGAAGAAGAAAAGAAAACTAATCCCAGGCTGTTCTCTGGATGTTGCATTCCCAAAAGGGACAGGAACAGACCAAGTTTATTTTATGCTGTTCCCTGCCCACTCTGAACTGCGTTCCTGACAGATCCTACAGTTATTCTCAAGACTAGCAAGATATTCACGAGAAAGGAGACTGTCTGTGTAAGCCCTGTGCTACCTGGAGAGTTTAGCTTGTTATATTCCACCAATTACTTTTACTTTCAGCAAGAAAGGAAGGAAGGAAGGAAGGAAGGAAGGAAGGAAGGAAGGAAGGAAGGAAGGAAGGAAGAAAGAAAGAAAGAAAGAAAGAAAGAAAGAAAGAAAGAAAGAAAGAAAGAAAGAAATCACACAGAGATTGTCCAGGATTGTGGTTGAATTCCACACATCCTGAAACCTAGGCCTTTTTCCCTCTTCCTTCCCTTTCTTCTCCCCTCTCCCCATTTCTTTCTTTCTCGCCTTTCTTTCTTTTTCTCTCCTTACTGGCTTCCTCCTTTACTTCCTCCCTCTCTCCTCTCCTCCCTTTCTCTTCCCTCCCTTTCTCTTTGTCCTAGGCCTTGAACTAAACTAAAGTCTTGAAGAAGGAACCAACAACAGGATCAAGGGACACCCACGTTGTCACTATGACTGCTCCACCCACATCTCTAGGACTGTTTGTGCATGGGGATAACCACTGAGTTCACAGGACGGCAGTGGCATTAAATGAGGTACATTATTTCACCCCAGCAAAGGGGGGAGAGCGCGTCTCATTAGTGGAGTTCTGACAAATTTTGCTCTACGATCTCAAGGGTTGCTTGTGTGAGGAACGTCACAGGGTTCACTGAGCATCATCATCCTCCTCAGGAGCTCCCTTGTGATCCTCACCTGCCCACCCTGTGGAGAAAAGTGGCGTGAACCTGTGAGCTTGACAAAAACCCATGTGTTGTCCATGGGGATCATTGGCCTTGAATTAAAGACCCAGCATTTGCATTCTCTAACATCCGAGGGCATAAGCAAACCACCCCATGCTCGTCACAGTGCATCTGTGGCCTCCCGAGGCTCTGATAGGGCACACAAACAAGGATAGCTTAGTGGCCTGCCTCCCATCCAAACCAACTCTCCAGTCCATCCAGAGAATATGACAGACATAGACATGCTTATAACTTAAATAACCAATGTTCTTCATATAATTTACAACCCAATACTCAAATATGAACATAAAAACTCACTAGTAATAGAATATCTTTATCTTTCCATGATTAGCATAGGGACTAATGAAAACATTTGGGATGGGAAACATTTTTAGACACTGTGAAGTTTATTGGTAGGGTCAATGGGTTTGTTTAAATATCATTACCTAATACATTTTATGTTGGATTGATGATAAAATATTTTGGCATTAAGAACAAAAAGGAATTTTGCCCAGGGCTTTTCTCATTTGCAAAATGAACTGAAGACAAAACTCAAGGTTCTTGTTCCATAATCTTATTACGGGCTCAACCAGCCAATAAAAAGTGTCCAGCTGGCTTCGAGGAACGGGGTCCAGCCATGATTTATTCTGTTGAAATCCTCGCAATTAGTCACCTCAGCAAAACCATTTTCAAATCTCCTTTCATTTTGTGCTGGAGAGACCCACCCTGCACGATTATTTTTGGAAGAAAGTATCTTCTCTCCCAAACAAGAAATTTCCATAATGAGATGAAAGGTGACACATTGAATGTGCAAATTTACGAGTTCCAGGAGAATTTGTTCTGTCCAGCAGTAATTTGGTTTCACATCTGTGTCTCATCTAGGCAGAAACAGTCACCCAGTCATTAAATAAAATACCAAACTTTCAGATTCTCTGTGACAACACGGCCGTCCGTTTGAGTAGAGCTCTCCTCAGAACATTGTTAATATCGTCCTTAAAATACTAACACATATTCGTGGCAGCCCATCTTAAAGTGTACTAGCAAAAAGGACAGAGAAGTGAAATGAGCCGGTGTCTCTTCTGCTTCTCAGAGATGGTTTCCGAAAAACTGAACTATCGTTACCCAGTCTTCCCTTTCTTCATGTACACATGTGTACACACATTTAAGCCTTCAACAGACGCTTGGGTGCAAATCTCTGGAGATTTGAACTGAAAGACCAAAGCATTGTTCCCAAATCTCTTTCTCTTCAACACACACCCAGACAGTGTCAGTGGTCTTTGTCTCAGAATGATTTGAACTCAGAACCTTTGGGGGGAGGGGTTGTTTGTTTCTCTTATTCTGTAACTCTTAGCAAATCTCTTGCCTGGCTTCTGACTCCCACCCCAACCTCTGCCAGCTTCCACTCCCTCCCCTACTGCTCCAAACCCTCAGTCAGCATCTTGCTTTGGTTGCAGCCATGTTGGCTTGTCGTATCCACAGACACCTGACTTGTTTTGTTCTTGAGCTGCCAGGGTCGGGTGTTATTGGTGACTTGGTTTGGGTTTTGTCCTAGTTACCCATTTCTGTGAGACTGTTTTGGCTTACTGTTCACAGGTAAAGTCTTTAAAGAGACAGAGTACAGATAGTTAAGAGATTAAAAGAAATAAAGAAAAATAAGCCACGTAAAAATGCATCTGTGTGGCACCAGGTCAGTGGTTATGAGACCTTAAATAGCTGAGTCCTTCCTACCAATCTAGCTCCAAAAGAGTAGGCCCAACGGCCCCCAGAAATGCAGCAACACGGGCCGGCAGGAATCCTTCTGTGTGTGATGCAAGAAGAGCGGGCATTGCTCTGCTGCCTGCAGCTGAGGCTGTTCGACCTGACCAAGAGTATGCAGGTGGATAGGAAGTGTCTCAGACACCTGAGGGAAGCCAGGCCCCTCCACTAAGCTCGGAGGACGAGGACGAGCAAAAAGATGAAACCGAAGTTGCATGAGGAAATAGGGTGAGGAAGAGAAGACGACTTGCCTTCTAAAGTGACCAATTAAAAGCCATCAAGCTAGTGACTTCGAAAACCAAAGTGAATTTGTTGGGCAACTTGCACCAGCCAACTTGACACTGAAAGCTTATAAGCTCCTATAACAGTGCAGAGGGTGATCCCCGATAGTAATAGTGGGGGAAATCTCAATTCTAAGCAGAATTTTGCTTGGAAGAGCCTGAGCCCCAGGGAGGATTGTAACAGAGATTCTGTATTAGAGTCTTACGCTGCCTGCATAGCTTCCTAACGCTCCTGACTGCACTCAAAACTATCACAAGTCCCACGAAAAATGGGACTATCCCCCGAGGAAGGAATCTTGACACACAGAAATGTAGAACTTTTCATTTCTTTTGATTTATTTGTAAAAACAGTACAGCTACTAATGGACTCAGTAGCTGCTAATGGGCTAAGGCAGGCATGGGATCCAAGCGAAGAAAATTAAGCCAAATGGATACTTGCAAATGAAAAAAAAAAATACTAACCAAAAAACTTAATATTTATGTTATTTATATGACTCCCTAATTCCAGCTACAAAGGGTTGAGAGAGCCGTTGGATCCTGATTTACAGTGACCTGGACTCACTCTCCCTTTCTGTTTAACTTGTCAAACTCGCCAAGAATGCGTTTAACAGAACTCCCTCTCGGCCACGTTTAATTCTCTGTAGCCGCGTTTGCCATCATGCCTGGAATTTTGAAAATACAGCTTCGTAAATATTGTATCAACAAGAAGTTCTAGCTGACTTTGAGAGAAGACAAAGCTGTCTTCCTCCGGTTGAGTGGAAGGAAAATTCCTGCACATAGCCACAAGTTTTGACAAACGCGACGTCTTGAGTCGTGTTTAGCCGGAGCGTCTGAATTCAAACTGTGAAAAGCATCCAGAATTGAAACCCAGCCCGTTGTTTTGTGATACCAGTCTTAGTAATCTATAGATGATTCAGCCCATGTGCTTGGGGGAAGAGAAAAACAGATTTAATAAGAAAGATGCTGTTGGAATTGGTGTGCTTTCTCCCATGGGGAATGGCTTTCCAGAATAGTAGTGTGTTTTAGCCCCACGCTAACACGTGTGTAAAAGCATGACAGACATCTTCCTGTCTTAGTTTGCCTTTCAGGATTTAAAATTACTTAACCCTCCCCCATGGTATTATCTTACAAGAAAATGAGGAAGGGGCATTGTAAATTTCTTTATAAGAAAGTACCAAGTTTTGCCCACTGAATTCTGTGACCTGGTTTCAAAGCAGATGGCCCACTGATAGCCTTGTGAGTCAACATCATTTTTTTCCCTCTCACGTCTGAAAAGGGGGAGGCTACTGCATCAGAAGAAAAACACAAGAATTGGAGGAGAGCAGAGAGGAAAGGACAATAAAAACATGTAGCTATCAAGAGCTTTCTAAACCATTTCCAGAAATAGTTGGCAGAGTGGTGCCTCTGGATGTTTAAGCCAAATTAAATTTCTTCCAAATGATCAGAAATCATGGTTTCCATGGTTTCGGGGACTACAGGGTAAGGTATGGACTGGCTTGCAAGAAAAATGTCTGTGTGTTAAGTATAAGACAAAAGAAAACTGATTATAGTCATCTTAGCATTTGAAATCTTTCAAAAAGGAAAAATAATGATGTTTTTACTTCTGGAAGAATCAATTGATTTTACCTGTTGGATAACAGAAATTCCTCATTCCTACTCTGAATCTTTAAGCCTATCCTGGCACTAGGTCGCCTAGGTGTGTCTTAACACACGAGGAAGAAAGTCATGCTGGACTTTGATCCTCCACACACTCCTGGAACTCTGTGTGAAGTCTCAGAGCCACTTCCCCAGGAGAATTTGAAAATGTTGGTAAGGCTGGGCGGTGGTGGCGCACACCTTTAATCCCAGCACTTGGGAGGCAGAGGCAGGCGGATCTCTGTGAGTTCGAGACCAGCCTTGTCTACAAGAGCTAGTTCCAGGACAGGCTCCAAAACCACAGAGAAACCCTGTCTCGAAAAACCAAAAAAAAAAAAAAAAAGAAAAGAAAAGAAAATGTTGGTAAATTTAAGTTGATTCTCTCTTTGTTTAGCATCACCAAAGGAGGTCCCTTATTGTCTTTATTCATACCTTCTAGCCTGCACTCCACTCCAACGTGTAGTTGTTGTGTATTTAAAACGTAATCAGTTGGTCAGCAGACGTTAGTTGTGTGCACCATTGGGTAGTTAGTTGACTATCTCAGGCATTTTCTCCTCCAGGGGCTCTCCCAGAAAGCCCTTGTGTGTCTCTGAAGGGGACCAGAACAGTAAATGTAGAAACATTTCCAAACCTAGGAGTGAAACTAGAGAAACCCCAGGGGAAAACAAGCCTGCAAGATGCCCAGTGTTGGCCCTGGCCTCCCAAGCTTGAGGCCTGATTTCCATCCCAGGAATTTAGAGTAGCAGAGAACTGACTCTGGAAGTTGTCCTCTGACCTCCCCACCGTAACAGAGGCACACATTGTTGTCATCACATCATCATCATCCTATTTTAAAACAAGGGAATCCAGGAGAAAAGAGCATTTCCATTCCTAAGCAAGATTTTAACAAACCCTTCTTCTCGGGGTCATTGCCCCGGGTCTGCCTCCTCCTAATCTACCGCTGAAAGTTTTCTTGCAGTTGACTATCTCCTGACGTAAGCACACCCTGCATGCTACCGCTATATCTCAAGAGAAGCAGACCAATATTTGGGAAGGATATTTTGGAAAATATCCTGAGACCATCATTTATCTCAGAGGGACCAACACCTGGGAGTCCTAATCTAAACTTCAGGCGAGAAGGCTTTGAGTGCGCACCTTAGAGCTTTGAGAAAACGTGGCAGAAAGCAGTAATCTGCAAAAAACACCTCTGCAAGCATTCTGACAGTTTAGGGCATGGGGACGAACCCGGTCCAGTGTCTAACATGTAGATGGCCATATCTGCAGTGGAAGATGGGGTTACTAATTAATAACTGATTAGCAGCTAAGAGCTACAATGCGAAACAAGAAACTACAGAATAGCGATAGCCTACACTGCATAATCAGTGCTGTCCTAAACAGGGGGGTGCCCTGTACAGGAGGGCCACGTGGCTGTTACCCAGAATTCTCTAGTTTATGCCTTTTGTCCCTGTTTGTGAGACAGGGGTCAGCTCCCTGAATAAAGCAAAAGCAGGGCTCGTGGTAGTTCATGAGTTAGTGACGTCGGAAGTGACTCTGCTAGCCTACAGAACAGGTATGAGTTGGGAAAGACAGTGGAGGCAGGTAACCAAAATGTGTGGCCTACTCTGAATGCAGAATAACACATGACCATGTCTCTGGCTGGGCAGAGAAGGCATGCAAGCAGTGTGTGGACCACTTAACTGTGAAAACTGAGCAGTCTCCATGGAGACTACCTCAATTCAATCTCCAACCATCAGAGGCAACCGGGCAGGGCCACAATCCTGATTCCTCTCCTGGAAATATACACACTCTTTTTCTCTCTCCGGAGTTCTTTTTAATTTTAAGAGTGAATTTTCATGAATTTACATTGTCTCTTGTTCACTCCTTGCCTACATCGCCTTATTCTTCGCAGATGTGAGATGACAAGCTTGAAGCCCCTACCTCGGTGGCTCTGATGACTGCAGAGTTCCCAACAGCCTATAGCCTTGCCAACAGTAGCCAGGAAAGTGCCTCAATCTACAAACCCATCCTTTGGAGGATAAACAATAGGGTTTAGTGTCTTTCACTCCAGACTCTTGCTCCTCCTGAGTCTTGTTTGCTTGCTGTGTGTTGTCATTTTCAGGTTTTTGCCAGGACAGAAGCAGAAGCCATCATCTTCTGCACTTGAAATGACACCTAGGACTCGGCCGTTCTGGGAATCCTCCTGCCTCTGCATTTTATTATGATTCTGGTTTTGTCTTGTTTGGTAGTTGTCTTGTTGGTCTGATTATGGAAGATTATTTTGGTTTTACAAAGAAAGCCAACATTCTGAAGTAAACAACATTTTACACAATGTTCACATTTCTGTGTATATATATATGTATATGTATATATATACATACAGCCTTATATACATACATACATATATCTTATTTTCTGTACTGTTTCGTTTTTTCCATGTAAATATACTGTCCCATTTGTAAAAGTATTAATGTTTGGTTTTCCTTTGTAGCCATAGGTAATTCTAATATTCCAATCATAATACTTAAAAAGTAAAGTCAGAGTGAAGAACCTAATTTCTGCTAATGTTGACTTCCTATTAGAATCACTTTTACAGAAAAAGGCCAGGGCTCTGAGGGTGTCTGGAACAGGCGTCTCGAGGGCATGGCCAGTCTGCAAGGCACGCAACATGAGAACTGCAGAGGACATGTTTTTTACAGGCTGTTTGCCTTGTTTTACATTTGCTCTTAATATCTAAGGAAAGCAGAAGGAAGGATTAAAGGTTCGTAATAAATTTTACAAGCCTGGGCAGTGAAAACAAAAATCTTCAGAGTGTTATGAGGCGTTAAATAAACTGAATTGACCAAATTTTCCGCCCTGTTGTCCTGATGGCCTTTACGCCTCTCACCACTTGGAGACAATTAGGTGTTAGCCAGGCTTAGAAGGATAAATTTCGGGCGGTGGTGGCGCACGCCTTTAATCCCAGCACACGAGAGGCAGAGGCAGGCTGATCTCTGTGAGTTCGAGACCAGTTTGGTCTACAAAAGCTAGTTCCAGGACAGCCTGAGCTACAAAAGAAACCCTGTCCTCAAACCAACAAAGATCTGGGCCTGGAGAGATGGCTCAGCAGTCAAGAGCACTGGCTGCTCCTCTAGAGGATCCTGGTTCAATTCCCAGCACCCACCCACATGACAGCTCACAACTGTCTGAAACTCCAGATGCAGGGGATCAGATAACCTCACACAGACACACATGCAGGCAAAACACCAGCACATTAAATAAATAAATAAATAAATAAATAAATAAATAAATAAATAAATGGAATCATTAAATTTTTTCATTTTTTTCTTTTTTCTTTTATTTTTTAAAAAAGAAAATAAACTATCATTTTTTCATTTTACATACCAATTCCAGTTCCCACTCCCTCCCCTCCTCCCATTCCCTCATATATTCCTCAAAGGCACATTGCCCTCCCTACTAGATCTAGGCTGAGCAAGGCATCCATCCAAAGAGCCATCAGTAGGCCTCTCAGTCTGCCCCAGCCATACAACTGTTACCTACATTCAGAGGGTCCAGTTTGGTCCTATGCTTGTTCCCTCATTGTCTTGAGTTGGCAAGCTCCCATTAGCTCAGGCAAACTATTACAGTGGGGGTCACCCTCATGGTCTTGACCTCTTTGCTCATATTCTCACTCCTCCCACTCTTCAACTAGACTTTGGAAGCTCATCATTAAAAATGTTTTAAAATGTACATTTTCTCCATTACTGAAGTTTCCCCACAAGGATGGCTATAAAAGGACCCCAGAGGCATACTGAAACAAGCATGTCTATTTTCTATCTTGTTTGGTCTGCCTGCTTATTTTATGTGTGTGGGCGATTTGCCTGTGTACCTGGTTTGTGCCTGGTGCCTGCAGAAGTCAGAAGAGGGCTTTGAACTCCTGGAAGGCTCAGTTAAGCGCAGTGTGAGCCATGCTGTGGGGTCTAAGAATCTAACTCTGGTCCTTTAAAAGACCAAATGCTCTTAACCCCTCAACTACCTCTTCAGCTTAGCTCTTTCCTTTTGTTGTTTGGTTTTGTTTTGTTTTGCTTTGCTTTATTTTTTGAAACAGAGTTCCTCTGTATAACAGTTCTGGCTGTCCTGGAACTGGCTTTGTAGACCAGGCTGGCCTGGAACTGGCTTTGTAGACCAGGCTGGCCTTGAACTTAACTGTTTTCAGGTATTACAAAGACAACAGTCTCCCATGGCATTTTAGGCACATGCTCAAAATGGACACACAACATTAAAACAAACAAACACGTTTGTCCACTTTGCTATGTAAGTCAATCTGCCAAAGGGCTTGCTTCCACACTGTCTGTCATACGGTCTCTTTTATCACAACCTTTGAAACATCAGGCACCGAAGAGAGAGCTACAAGAGCATCAAAGACAACAGGAATGCTCATGCATGATATTGTTGGGCAGGTTAGCACTGAGAGGGACTGGCAAATGGCCCCCCAAAACAGGACATAAAGAATAACAGGTAGCAGTGGTCTCCCTAACAGGGACCAGCTTAGGTGCGACAGAGGAGGCAAAGAACAACAATAGGTTGTCGTGGTCACCTCTAGCCGAGTCCAGCTGTACGGACTTTCTGCACAGGAAGATATGTGCATAGCTGTTGAGGACCAGCCTCAACGAAATCACCTCTTCCCAGAAATATAAGTAAGAATATGAAGATGCGTAAAGATAATAAGACAGAAAACAGAATAATACCGGGAGGGTATTCTAGTGATTACTGAAATCCTGAAATTTATCCACATTTATTTTTCCACAGTTTTTATACCCAACGTAAACCAATAGAATAGGAAAATATTGATGTCCGATTAAAGGAAAAGTAAATATAAATGATATCAGAACAAGGTAAATAACGCATTATATAACAGATAAATATT
>NW_026067917.1:2861041-2885054 GCF_014885135.2 Alexandromys fortis | reverse complement strand
AAGGCTTAAAAGTAGAGAACAGAAGAAAATTGCTTAAACTTACAAATGGCTTCTATCAGCAACCTCTGGAAGCCCCCACGCTGATGAAATCTAAGAGCCCTCATGTTCATACCACCTGTAAGTACCCTGTCGCTGAGGACACTCCACATTGTTAGCCCCGTCCACCTTGCCCACGTTAATAGCGCAGGATCAGAGTTTGTCTTGTGAACTTTGCGGTTTACACAACGCAAGACATGGTCTCTGTCATGAGAATCTCAGATGGAAAACTAGTCGGAAATATAAACCACATATATTTTTTAAATACCCCCCCATTTCATATCTAACTCTGTTGAGGGTTATTTTGTGTGTGTGCATGCGTGTGTGCATATGTGTATGTGTGTGTTTCCCCTAACCATTCTTGCAAAACTCTGCTCACTCTTAGCGTGCTCTAACATCATTTGAAAGCGTTAACGATACTTTTGTATAGATACCGCTTGCGGGTAATGTGAGTCTCCTGCCAGTCAGCACACCTGAGCATCCTAGTGCCTCGGGTTCCACACCAGCTCGGTTAGATACACAGCTTAGTTCATCTCAGCTGAGTGTTTGGAGGAAATGTCACCCCACAGCTTGTGAGCAGCTTTCATCTCTTACACTCCCTGCGCCCTCTGTGGAATGGCGTTTGTAGCTCACACGGAACAATGACCGTATTTGTTCCCATCAAAGTCTATATGACTTGCAGACAAGTTGGAGAATATTTTTTCCAGTACATCAGCTTTATGTGTTCTGGAGTGATTACAATCAGAAAGGTTTCAAACGTCAATACGTTCTAGCGACTGCCCCTGAGTCGCGCTGGTTGCTTGGCTATGGAGAACAGGAACCAACTTTAAACAGAAGATAGATGTATCTGATTGGTAGGAAGAAACAGTGACAGCCAGAGACGCAAGTTAGAGAGACAGGCTAGAAAAAGCCTCAGAGTCAGAGCAGTTCCCAGTCACTCTCGTTCCGTTCTGCCGTCATTGCAATTAGTGACCTCTGACTTGTACCCTTTCTGAGCAACTCCAGCCGAGGATGCAAGTTCCAAGAGAGCCCAGCAAGTTAGGGGCTGACGTGTCGAAAAAGTAGATATCCTAAGGATGGGTAGTTCTTTAAAAGGAAATTAAGGACTCTATGCATAAGTACAGGAAATGGGTAGAGGGCAACCAAATCTGATATATTCCTCTAGCAGAAATGCTGGCTCCAAAACGCCTGCTGCCCAGGATAGGTTAATATGAAGTAAAATGGCTGGAGAGAGCAATTGGTTGTTTTTATGTTTCATTTCCAATAATAACTGCACTGCTTTTATTCAAATTGTTTGTGGTTGTGGCGGATTGCTGGAGATTACCAGCCCGCTAAACCTCTCCGAGGCATACTTTAACCCTGCTGACCCCAAACCAAAGGCAGCCCTGGTTGCTGGCGCAGTTGGCGACCTTGCTTTAGAATCCCCAGTCGCGCTATGCTGGAGAGCTGGGGGCATGATCCACACTGCGCGGTCTTCAGTAACAAGCAGCAAGCTAACCCTCTGCCAGACTCAACACCAGCCAGCTGGACCAGCTCTTGTGGGTTTTCCTTTATCTGCGGATCTCAAGACTTTTCTAAGGAGGATCCGGAGCTAGCACACACCTCTCTGTTTTAGCTGCAGCAGAGATCTGAGTGATCCCCGATTTCCGTGAAAGCAGACAAAACAATTATACCGCAAAAATCAAAACACAGACGATATTTACGGCTTGGTCAGCTTCTTCTGCTGTGTTATCCTTCTGAGCTGATTCTGTGTGTGATCGAGAAAAAAGAGCCTTAGTGGTGACACAATGCTTGCAAGCTTGCATGGTTTCAGCCTCTAACAGCCATGACTTCTAATGTTGAAGAAGATATTAAAGCTAACGCATGAGAACATAAATGAAATCTGGCTCACACCTGTAATCCCAGCACTTGGGAGGCTGAGGCAGAAGGATGGCTGCAAGTTCAAGGCCAGCCTTGTCTGTGTGGCAAGTGCTATGCCAGCTATATAAAATGTAGCGTTGAAATTCTATTTTCCATAGGGTTAAGCAAAACTTCTTAAGAATATTACTAATTCTAGGTTAAGAACAAAAAATGCACTGGGTGAATCAGGAAGTTTGGTCATAACAGACAGTAAGAAAGACATCTATACCTGCTAGGATCCTGTCAACAGAATCCTGCAGACAGAGGAGAAGCATGCCCTAGCCGACAGGAGGGTGCTTAGTATCCACTGAAAACACATCAAGGCTCCATGTATCCATATACTTCTAGCTGTTCAATTTTGTTTCAGATGTCTCTCTGTTGTGGGCTATTCCTTCACACTGTGTGAAGCTGCGTCACTGTGACTGGTTTAATAAAGAGATAATGGCCAATAGCAAGATAGGAAGAGGTTAGGCGGGACTTCGGGGGACAGAGAAGACTCAGAGAGGAAAAAAAGCAGAGTTGCCAGCCGGACACAGAGGAAGCAGGAGGAGATAAAAGCCATGAGCCAGGTCGCAGCCGTATAATAATATGAATGGGTTAATTTAAGTTATAAGAGCTAGTAGGCCAAGCCTAAGCTACAGGCCGAGCTTTCGTTACTAGTAATAAGTCTCTTTGTTAATTTTTGGTTATCTGGAGGCCCAAAGAAAAGGCCTGTTACATCTATCTATTTCTGCAATGATAGTACATGCTTCAAGGCATGCATGGTAGTGGACATTGCAATCCTAGCTCCCAGGATAATCTGCAGTTTAAGGCCAGCCTGGGCAACAAGAGCAACTCTATCTTTAAAATACATACAAATGGTTTAGTCGCTACAGCGAACGGTAAAGCTGAAAGAAGTACTGACTCTGTGAAAAAAACTGCTGGACTTGATCTTAAATATACATTTTTCTCAGGATTATAAATTTCATGGAAAAAAAAGTGTTATTTCATACTAACGTCCACTTGTCATGGATTAATTTTGGGAGAGCTACCACACTGAGTGACCGTGTCTGGGAGGAGGCGAATGTCCATTCATTGTGAATTAATTTCGGAAGAGCTACCAAACTGAGTGACTGTGTCCGGGAGACGGTGTCCTTTATTTGCGTCTCTCACGTTTCTCAACAAGTTTGCATAATTTTATTTATTCGGGGGTTTTGAGACAGGTCCTCATGCTGTAGCCCTGTCTACACATTCTAGAACACATTCTGTAGCCCAGGCTGGCCTAGAACACATTCTGTAGCCCAGGCTGGTCTCGGGCTTGCAGAGATCCTCCCATCCCAGCCTTCCTGCCTTACCTGGCATAATTTGTATAATGCTAGAAACAAGGCTTCGCATGCTTTCACGAGACCAACCCCTTTTTAAACAAGTTGCTTATTTGGGTCACCGGTGACTATGGAGGCTCAGTTCTATTGCCCTTTCTAACTGCTTTCTGTCTCTCTATAAAATGTCATTAGCTGTGTTAGAACTACGCTACCTGCAGCAACCACTGCATGTCCTACCTGCCCTAACTCTTTTGTATCACCTGCACCGGCATCGCACCCTCGGCAAATACCAAGCATTTTCTTTCATGTTTTCTGATCTTCATATCTGCTCTGTTTCCTCCTGGAAGCCACAGAGCAGCAGGCCTTCCAGCCTAGTGTTTATAGAGCCGTCATTTCTACCTTATTACATAATGTAGCGACAGTGTCTCCATCACGGGCTTCCCGGTGACTAGTGGCTTATTTATGTATGCGTAAGCTCTTTTATGAAATGTATATAGAACCAGACGTAGGAGTTTAAGTCGGAATGCCTGAAACCATCAGCAGTCTGTCTTGGCCTGTATGTCAAAACTAAACGGGTAGCCTTGGTATCTGGAAGGGCTTGAACTCACTCCTTGACACCCAAGAATAAACTATTTATAGATCACGGATTCTCAGACATGAGCTGCAGTTTTTCCCAGGGTTATGAAACTTTTCAAATACACAGTCCTCTGGGATGCGAAAGAAAACAGTCTCACTCCTCTGACATAAGCCCCAAATAAACCGTGTGTCTGCTGAGCAAGGTGCAGTGTCTCCTTCCACAGGGGTCACCGCTAAGCAGGACACCTACTGCAGGTTCCGGATGGGTCTTTCCAGCCATGGGAAAGGCCTGATTTGCAGCGTGGGTCTACAGTTTGCCGTTCCCTAATGTCTGTTATTTCTGAAGTAAAAGTAACTTAGACATAGTGTGTGTAATCATGACAAGCCATTTGCCAGTCTTGATATTTTACTTGGTGTTTCTGTTCATATTTTCCTTGTGTTAGCCTTGTACATTTTGTCTAATATCAAAGTTATCCAATTGTTATGAAATGAGTTTTGGAGTTGAAAGTTCTTTTCTGCTCATCAGGACCTTTGGTGTCCAGGCAGCCTGTCTCAGGAGGACTGTCAGAATTGACCGGTGCACCAGCTCAGCCTGCATTTTCCTCTTTTTGATGTGAGGTTTTGGCTTATTTGTTGGGTTNCCCCTTATTTTTTTTTTTTTTTTTTTTTTTTTTTTGGTTTTTCAAGACAGGGTTTCTCTGTGGTTTTGGAGCCTGTCCTGGAACTAGCTCTTGTAGACCAGGCTGGTCTCGAAGTCACAGAGATCCACCTGCCTCTGCCTCCCGAGTGCTAGGATTAAAGGCGTGCGCCACCACCGCCCGGCTTATTTGTTGTTTTTAATGGATGTTGATGTGCTCAGCATTCTGTGACTTCTTTAATCCAACGTGAAAACTTTATTCAGCAAGTGTTCTTTTAATATAAAGTTGCAAAAGTATTGCTAAAGAATCGTTCATAGTATTCTCTCTATAGGTGTGTGTGTGTGTGTGTGTAAGAGAGAGATCCACCAGCCCTGGCTAGCCTGGTTAATAGAGATCCACCTGCCTTTGAATACCGAGTGCTCTGTTAACAATATTCTTTTTTTTTAAATTGTTTTTATTGAGCTATATATTTTTCTCTACTCCCCCAACCTTCAACCCTCTCCCATGATCCCCATGTTCCCAGTTTACTCAGGAGATCTTGCCTTTTTCTACTTCCCATGTAGATCAGATCCATGTATTTTTGACAATATTTTTGAAAGCTGTTGAAACTCCCCAGCGTCAGTACCCACAGCTCCCCATTCCTCCCGCCCTCCTTCAGGGACGTACACCACATAGTTATTCTTAGTAAAGTTACAGGAGCTGTCAATTATCTGACTCTTTTTCGGGCAGTGTCTTTGTTGGTACTCACTGTTGAAAACAATGCCCTAGATGCAGAACTTTATGTCAAAGGTTTTGCTTTGTTGTCTTCCAGTTTCTGCTTGTGCTGATGTGGAACCTGTTGAAATGATGTTGAAATAAGGGACTAGCAGAAAGATTTCTACATCTGATGCTACCTAGACTGAAAAAGTAACACGATGCCCCAAACAGTGATTTAATAACCTACTACACAGAATACCTACAAAGATAAACAAAAGTAAAGTAATTTAGCAGGGTCATAAAGTATACGCTTGGTATTTGAAAATCAAGTGTGTTTCCCAATCAATGATAAACTTTTTAGAAACATCGGTTCTAGAACCACATAGAAAAAAACACATTAGATGTCAGAAAAATAAATCTAACAAAGGTGAACAAAACCTTGGCAAAAGAAACAGTACGGTGTGTGTGGTTTTCTGTTATAAAACGGCTAGTCTGTCTAATTGATCTACAGGCTTAAGGAAGCCCTAGTGAAGACACCGGCGTTAGGGGCCTGTAGGGAGAACAACTAACTGCTTAAAAGTCACATTCCTCCTTTATTCCCTACCCATCAATAATTTATATTTGTTTGTCTCAATATTGTTTTCTCCATTGAGGAAGTTTTAATGTGGTTATAATAGAAAAATAAAGTCCCCTTTCCCCCCCCCAAAAAAAAGGAGAGTCAAGGTGATCTTTAAGAAAAGGAACAAAGAGCCTGGCGGTGGTGGCGCACACCTTTAATCCCAGCACTCGGGAGGCAGAGGCAGGCAGATCTCTGTGAGTTCGAGACCAGCCTGGTCTACAAGAAAAAAAAAAAAGAAAAGAAAAGGAACAAAGTTGAAGAGATTCGCTGGCAGATATGAAGATGGTATGTATGTCAAAAATATGGAAATATAAGTAACACACAGACAGTGAGGGGGATGAGCCTTGGGGTTTGAAGCCATAGTATAAAAAAATAAAATAAAACGTGTGATTGACACAAACCTAGACGCCCAACCACTGGAACATACTGAGTGTGGAAACACACACGGTCACCTGGCTGTGACAAATGGTTCTGCTCAGCTGCTGGGGAACATTTGCATCGCTACCTCCTGCCAAATATAAACGTGTGTTCCGTGTTAACCATAGACCTACACATGAAGAACAAAAGCATGAATCCCCCTGGAAACTCCCACAGGAAAATTCGTTCCTGCTAATAAGCCAGGCAAACAAATCCAAATGGGATTGGAAGGACTAAGTATAGAAGAGCAGATCGGGAACTAGATTACTTTTAGTTTTACAACTCTGTTCATTAGCGGCACCATTACGAGAGTGAACAAATGTACGTGGGTGGACTGTGTTTGTTTGTTGTTCCTAATAGATTCTAATGTGTTTGGTGTTCTATGAAAATAGAACAAGAACAGCTAAATATTAGAACATGAGGAAGGGCTGGAAGGAGACGATAAATTATGAATGAGGACCTGAAGTTTGGGTCTCTCGAGTTCTCAGCCCATCACCGTTTTTCATTTTTGCTAATGCAAAAAAATATAGCCCGTAGTTAAAAGTATAAAATCCAGGGTGATGCTGCACAGCCTCTGTTCTGAAAGGGTCCTCGGACTGTAGAGTTCATTGAGTTCAATGGTCTTTGTTAATCTGGGTCTGGGTAATTTAGGTGTGTGATGTTTTGGAGCTTTTGCACCTTTTTCTATTATAAAGTTTTAAATTTTAGAAAATCAAAAGAGAGAGAGAGAGAGAGACTGTGGGGGGTGAGAAAAGTCTAGTCACAAAGTAGAATACAAAACATGGGATATGTGTGTTGTGCAAATGTCTCAAATGCAGAGTAGAAAAACAGTAAGAGAAAGGACGGTGTTAAAAAGTGGGTTAGGCCCTGTAAAATCATCCATGTGCTGCTCAAGCCTACTGACCCAAGTTCAGGCCCTGGAACCCACAATGGAAGGAAAGTTGTCATCTGACCTCTACACACATACCATACATACAATGGTGCATGCACGCGCGCGCGTGCGCGCGCGCACACACACACACACACACACACACACCAAATAATAGTAATGAAACTTCTAAATAAATAAAAACTGTGAAAGACTCAAATGGGTACAACACAAAAAAAAAAAAGTTGACAAGCAGGTAAGACAATTCTCAAGATTATTGCTGATCTGAACATTTTAATTCCACTCTTGGGATTCCAGGAGCCCAGTGGATGTTAGAGATAATATCTACTTTATTCAAACCACATTCACCTCAGCTTTTATTTACAGGAAACGTTCTGAGTGCACAGAGTGGGACTCCATGTCGATTTCTGCTCAGACTTGCCGAATCGCCTTGTCCAATCCCTCAGCCGGTTCGAGGGCTAACGTTATTGCTTTGTCCTCATATATCAATCCCCGTTTCTCATGCTGTATTTTATACTAAAAAAGATTTAAATTTCCACCTATTTTCTGTTTCTATGTCAGGCACCAGTGGCCTGATCATACTCGTATCAAATGTGAAGTTACGTGTGGAACCACCTGGATGTGAAAAGTACCCTCTACGCGATACTATCCTTGGCTATAAATAATACAACAAAGCTATGGTATGGGCAGGCGAGCAGTCCAGCACGGCTAAAACTGAGACAGAAAATACTGTTGATTCAACCATCTGAAAGATGCATCTCATACGTTATAGGATACTTGAAACATAAATCATAAATCATAGTTTCAAATTAAAAAGTCCTGGTTGGATGGTATAGAGAGAGTAGGCAGTGGCTTGCAGTGGGCTGTGCATCAGGTGGACAGCTCCACATGCTGCATTCGAGGCAATAGCAGGGATTTATATGATGATGATAAAAGATGTTCTTTAGCTGAGAGGAGTTTACCAGCCAGTAAAGAAATTTAAAACAAACATTCCACGCTGCTGTACTTTTCGTGGACCGTGGTTATTGCACTAGTCATCCGGGACCTACAGGGATGCAGACAGCGGTACCATAATTTGTGAACAGAGCATAAATCAGGCATCTATACTTATCCTGAAGAGCCAACGTCTTTATTTTGCTGGTTGAAGTGTTTTCGTGCATTTTACTGAAATGATACCCTGATGTAAATGGCTCTGGCTGAAATTGATTATCATTTAATATCTATCCTAATTAAAAAACAACACACTGGCATTCTCTCGTGCAGTCAATGCTTAATCCTGTAAAGGCACAGGCGTTTCTGAACAATTGAAAAAATATGAAATAGTTCCATGATATTCAACTTCGGAGTAAAAAAAAAATAACAAATTTATTGACCTTCTTCAAAATAGCTTTATGTAGCATATAGGTCTGTGTGTCTGTGTGTGTATTCAGGAATCAATTTCGATGTAAGCAAACATCTATGTGGACAGCCAGCCCCCACACTGTTGCAATCTCGCTGTCAGTAACGACCTCTCACCCTGGTAGACAGAACAATAGAACAGGCTTTCAGGAAAAATTCCACTAGCAACTTTGCCTGGGAGGAAA
The DNA here is from genome assembly GCF_014885135.2 of Alexandromys fortis. NCBI lineage: Eukaryota > Metazoa > Chordata > Mammalia > Rodentia > Cricetidae > Alexandromys > Alexandromys fortis. The sequence continues at coordinate 2,876,400 of NW_026067917.1, read as the reverse complement.
TCAATAGCTTCCTTCCTACTTAGCTTCTCTCCCAGAGCACAGGGAGCAGGAAACAGATTCAACCGACTGAATGGCAAAAGACAAGTCTCATTTTTCCAGTGCCGCTCAATGCCAAAGAAAAGCCACTTTTCTGTACCAGACGTTTCAAATCCTTTAATGTTTTCTTGGCCTGTTCTATATGGCAGACTTCGTTATTCACGTGAGAAGTTACCAGTTATCTATTGTGGATGGAACTGTACCTCGATTTCTTTGCTATTGTTGTTGGACTCGGTGTCTCTTGGATGCTGGGATTGCAGGTATAAGCTACCACTCCTGGCTCGGTTGTTTACTAGAAAGATAAAGAGGCAGTCACAAGATGATTGCCTGTATTCCAGCTCTTGCATCCTCACTGATCTGTCGCTCGGTGACGTGTACCTTAGTTAATGTGTGTATACAAGGACGGTCATATGATAATAACTTCCTCCTAGGTTCATTACTGAAAACTGACTTAAGCCAAAATGGCCATTTGGCAGCTGTCAAATTATTTGGGCAAATATAGAAACCTCCTTGATAAATTCAGAAATAGAAGTAATTGGGACCATCTCTACAACCACCCACAAGATGATAAATTACTACAAGCTATAGGCAAAAAAAAAATCAGATAAATGCACCAAAAATTAAAGCAAGCAAACAAAAAAGCCATGAACTCCATTCTTCTACGTTCATAAGATCATTACAACTGACTTACATAAATGGCTCATTTCAAGGACAACACAACAGTTTCTGAGGACCAGGTACCACCTACCTGCTACAGAAAAGTGGCAGAATCCTCCTTAGCACCTTACATCAAAAGGAAGGCATTTTTATAGAGCAGGAGCTGGATGGCACAGAACTCTTATTGCAGTGCTAGGAAAGTTTGGATAGAAACACAAAGCATCACAGAAATTGGGATGCAGATGGGAGGTTGTATAGCTAGTGCCTCCAAATTGAAACATTTCCTCCTGGAATGCAGAGGCAGGCTCACAAGCTTGAGAAGCCAGCAAAACTTACAGGACTCTGGAAACTCATGGAATTTACAGGACTCAGGAAGTTTATGGAATTTACAGGAAGCTCGTGGAATTTACAGGATTCAGGAAGCTTATGGAACTTACAAGACTCAAGGAGCTCATAGAACTTACAGGACTCAGGAAACTCAAGGAACTTACAGGACTCTGGGGAGGGGGGGAGATGCAGGGGACTTTCCAGGCTCAGGAAACTCAGAAAGTCACAGGATCCACAAGGGTCCTCTCAAGGTTCTAGAAGCAACTAGAAACTTAGAACTTGTTAAGAACAAGCAGCTATTCCCTGAGAGCTTCCTGCAAGTTGTTCAGGGTTCTCCAGAGATGCAGCTTAGAGGAGTCATCACTCATCTGGAGGCGGGTCTTATTAGAGACATTTGGGTCAGTGGAGCAAGGCCACCATCAAAGGGTAGATGGGTAGGTGCCTCCCTTCTGCTCCTTTCTATGTGAGGACACGGTTTTCCTCCTACTGGAGGATGCATGAATCAAGCAGATGAAGTAGACTCTAAACTGCTGATGCCCTGACCCTGGTCTTCCCAACCTGAACTCAGGAACAACTGTCTTTTCTTTAGAAATCATATATCCTCTGGGGTTCTTGTTAAAGAAGTACACAGCAAGTATTCAAATGTGATTCTGATGTCTGGAATCTATAATTATGTGGCTATGCATGGCAAAAAAAAAAAAAGACTTTGCATTTGTGATTCTATTAGGGGTCTTGAACCTGGGAAAACTATTTTGGCTTGTCCAGGTGCACCCAGTGTAACCAAAGACTTCCTTTTAGAAGTGAAGCAAAGAGGACCAGAGTCAGAGAGAAATAGAAGTTAGAAACAAGGCAGAGGGAGCTGATGTCAGAGTGATCGATCAGCAGCCATATGCCAAAGAAGACAAGTGGCCTGCAGAGGCTGGACAAGCATGCCCTGGATCACCTACAAGGAACCAGCATTGTTGGAACCTTGATTTGGGCTGCACAGGGCACATTTTGGACTTCCATCTGTGTTATTAGAAACCTTGGATTGGTGGAAATTTGTTCCACCAGAAGCAGCAATCTGACACAGGGCAGGGTACAAGTAGCAACAGCCTAAACTCAGAGAGGCTGTGGACGAGGGGTTTTATCAGGGTGCCCGCCACTGCTATAGACTTATCCCATAAAAGAGAGCAACAATTATTTGTGCCCACTGTCTCTTAGGGTCCCCTCAATGATGGAGCTAAATAACCTGATTTCTCCCAAGCTGTCCTGCTAAGAGAAAATTCAGAATCCTAACTAGAAGCAATGGACAGCCTGCACGCGCCCTGAACGGGAAAGCCTGTGCACATGGATGCGTGTCTGATTGCTTTACGGAATTCAGAAGAGAGCGGGGCGGTGGAGAAATTACGCACGCAGTCTGTAATCAAGCAGGAGACATCAAACACGTGGTCTAAAAGCTAGAGCCCAAAATTACAAAATGAGAGGGTTTGATGTCTCCCACAGATACACCACCGTAGCTTACAGGGAGGCATAGTTCCTCAAAAGTGGGACAGATTTTCGTAGCTAAGCCCAAAACTTGAAAAAAGACACCCCATCACGCATAAAGCTCCAGCGTGTCTGCGAACAAACGCTTCGCTTCTCTGTCAGACAGGACGGCTTGTTCTGTGCCCACCGCAAATACTGAGTAGAGGCAAAATACACGCCCACACGCAAACTCGCAGCCCCAGAGAAACCGGGAGGGTCATATTTTCTTGCCTCTTCCAGGCTGATGGTCTCACTTAGCACTTTTAATTTGCAGTCAGGCGTTAATGATATAGGCAGCATGCCAGATCTGTCCTGCCATGGGGCCCCAGCCCTTTTACGAAAAAGGCACAAATCACAATCCACATTGTACCCCCCCCCCCCCCGCCTTCCCTGCAGCCAGACCAGCCTTCAGCTCACGGCAGACGGTCTGCCTCAGCTTGTAGAGTGCTGAAACTGTAAGGATCAACTACCACTCTCAGCTGCCAAGTCTGTGGTGGAGGGGGGGGGGCAGCAATAGGTACATACACACAGGTGGAGGCCAGGGAACCTCAGGTGTCAATCATGTCTCACATTCCGTCCACTTTGGTTGTTTGTTTGAGACAGGGTCTCTCACTGGCCTGGAGCTTACCCCTTGGAGGCTAGTCAGTGAGCCCCACAGATCCAGCTTCCTGAACTGTTTCAACCTCCTGAATCCCAACATGCTGGGATTACAGGTGCATACCACCACACCTGGATTTCTTATGTGGATTCTGGGCATCAAACTTGCGCCTTCGTGCGTACGTTACAAACACGTTACCCCCTGAGCCGTCTCCCGTTCTCCATGTCTACATTCTGTAAAGATAAGAATGTGCACACCCTCAGAAGCTACTAGAACATGCTGGGGTGGTTCAGATGATGCTCTAGAACTCAAACAATTTGACTCTATGCTGTAAGGTAACATATCCCATCATAGGTTACATGTCGGGCTTTAGGCCAAAATGGATGCTGCTCACTCTGTCACTACTGATTCGTAATGTCACATCCCAGGGAGAGCCACTGGGGACACAGCAAAACATAGATAATCCCTCCCACTGGCCCCATACCAACTACCTGAACTGTTTCAACATATTGAAATGATTATATGAGATGCTATATGCAAAATACTTGGTACAGAATAGCCAATATTCAATACATACATCAATGTTTGATTTGATAATGACTATGATGTTGAATAGTGGCATAAAAGTTGGCAAGTTTTTTATCCAGGGCCTCACATATATATGCCGGGCAAGCTCTCTATTGCATAAGAACACACCTCCCAAACCCCCGCTCATTCACAGGACACACGTGTCCTAAATACATAGATGCACAGTGCCGATCCTCCTTCAAGAACGGGCTTCGGCTGGCTGCAGCCAGCAGCTCCCCTCCAACCATGGACTCCGTCACCACCTGTCTTGGCTACAGAAAGCTGTTGGGCTATGCCCAGTCCCTCTCCAGTGCCTGAGCTCGGCATGGGAACAGTCACTTCAACACAGGTCTCAACACCAAACAATTCAGACCTCAGCCAGCCTTTCAGGGGCCAAAGTTTATCCAGGCCTGCCTCACACTTCAACATTTTTCACTGTTAATTTTTCCTTTCTTCTTAATACTTAATTCCTGATGTGGTTTTACAGCCCAGACAGACTTTCAGTGTCTGATTCCAGAAAACCCAACCAGAGACTGTTGAGTTGCAGTGATGGAACAAAAGACGGGAGGGAGGGAGGGAGGGAGGGAGGGAGGGAGGGAAGAAAGCTACAGTATCCTCAGCCCTAGAACCTACAACTATGTAGCCTTACTTGCAAACCAAACTTTCCAGATGTAACTAGCAAAAGGATTTTAAATAAAGAACTCATGCTCCATTACCCAGGTGGGAACAATGTAACCATAAGGATGGTCTTTCTCTTTCCTGGGGCCATGAAGATCAACCTTCAAGGTTCTAGGCTAGGCGCATACTTTTCTACTAGCTCCATCCACAGCCATAAAGCTCCTTATGAAATGAAGAGAAATAGGAAAGTCAGACCAGAAAGGGGGCCGTGGCAGAGAGAGCAGGGGTCAGAGCAATGTAGCTCTCAGAAGCAGGACACAAACCAGCGAACCCCAGCAGCTCCGGTAAGATGAGACGGTCCTTCCTTGGAGACTCCAGAAGAAACAACCCTGACCAACAAGCACCTTGACTGCAGCTTCGTTACACGCTATTCACACTTCTGCTCTATTTGTGTTAAGTCCCTGAGTGTTTAGAACTCTGATGCAACAGAAAATGCATAATAGGAACTTGAGGGGAGGTGCTACCGTAAAACATACCTGAAACCCTAGTTTTAGAACTGAGCAATGGGTGGAGGTTGGAAAAGCTGCTGAACATAGTAAGAAAAAGCCTGGCATGCTTATAGTCTATAGTGGAGATTCAAAAGGAAATAGGAAATGGTGGGGTGGGGGGATGCATGTTCTCAAACAATACCTAAATTGCTATGAAGAGAACGTTGGTGAACAGACAGACATTGAAAGGACATCACCCCGGCGGCTCACACAGAGGTTGGGAATGTGTTACTGAGAACTATAGGCGGCAAGATTCTTTTACGTCATCTCAGAAAGCTCCAGTGAGCTGTGTCCTTCAGCTTTACATAGAGAAAGCTTAAGCGATCAACATGGATATGAGCTTGAGAATCCGAAGTATTGTCTTACTTCTCATAGCAAAATGCAAGAGGAAAAATGCAGGCAGCCAGAAGAACCAACGAATGGGAGAGAAGTCAGCTATTGATGACTTGGGACTTCAGCCCATTCTTAACATTCAGGGAGACACAAAAATTAGGAGGCACGCCACTGTGTTCTGAAAAGAAAGCTACAGACATGGGTAAAGGGTCTTCTGCTCACGCTGCAGAAAGATCAGCGGGTCAGAAAGGATGCTCAGCCACAGGAGGACTCTTTGAAGAGATGACTCCTGTGACTGCTGGGTCCCCACAACACCCCAGCGGAGGTGAGGAAATACTGCGGAAAAGCCTCTCTGTCTAACGGAGTAAATCCTCATGACAAACATGGAAGGTTTACAAGGTTCACGGTGAAGCTGCAGAGACAGTCAGCTTTTACAGTTGGATCAAAAATAGCCCCGGAGCCTACCTGTTATAGATTGATCTCCTGTGACACTATCGGGAGGTGGAGAACTTTCGAGAGATGGAGATGGGAACTGGTGGGCTGTTTCAGTCACAAGAAGCCTTTTCCTTGGAGAGGATTATGGGGTGTTGGTCTCCTCTCTCTTTTTGCTTCCTGGCCTCTATGAGCTGAGCAGCTTGCTCCCACCATGAACTTCTCCACCACAATTGCTGCCTTACGACAGACCCGAAAGCTTCAGAACCAACCTCAGAGTCAAACCTCCAGCCCTCCGACACTGCGGGCCAAAGTTAACCTCATTTCATTTTCATCAGCCCATCCTCTCAGGCCTTGTTACAGAGGACCAACTTGGGGACTGAAAGGAAGACTTGGAAAAGGGTTGTAAGACTTCATCAGGCAGGAAACAGACTTACGAAAGTGCTCATCTGCAAACAGGTGCTATTCTTCATGAAGAAGAATAAGTAATTCTATAGATAAAGCCTCAAACCCAGACCAAGGAGCTATGAACTGTGGAATACTTTTCCCAGGCCATGAAGTCTGATGTTGTTAGCCCTGCTGGGTTTTGACCTGGCTGAGTACAAAGCAGTATCTTTAGTCCTCCCATGACTCCCCTCTTGACCCAGAATGCATTCTGTCCTGGGCCAGCGCCGCCGCTGCGGGGGAGGGGCAGAGGGATTGCATCCTGTATTTCATAGGTTCACTGATGGGGTCTTGCCACAGAACAGCCTGTACTGGCCCCAGCCATGCCTGTTAAGATCCTGGGCTTTGAACTGATGGCATTTTAGATTTTGGGTTGAGACCTTCAGAGATTGTTGGGAGCTGTGAACCCCCCAGATCCTGAATTTCTTGTAAACAACTTGTTTTCCTCTGCTCTGAGACAGCCTGCAGCTGCTCTGAGCACGAGACCCTCAGGAGTTCCTGATGGCAGGGGAGTGGTTTCTGGTGTGTTTGGTGGTCATGAGCGGACCTTGTGATGAAGGAATTATCTGGATACATTGGGCACCCAATGTAATCACAGGATTTATAGCAGTAATAGGAAACTTTCACAGGGGTCCCCAAAACGTATGCTTTAAGACATCCTAACAGGGGTCCCCAAAATGTATGCTTTAAAACATTCTTACAGGGGCCCCCAAAATGCACGTGTTAAGACATCCTGGCTTGAGAATTTTCTGTTATAAAATGGTCTAAGAGCCACTGATTTCTTAACATAATTTGTCCACTGAATTTGCTTTTAAAGCATTAAAACGCAGCCAAGCACCCTGAGTACCTATGATCAATTAAAAGATCGCATCTGGATACAGAGCATGCAGGTGATCGTTCGTGCTAGGCCAGTTCTTGGTACCTCCGCAGCAGCATCCTGCCTCCAGAAGAAAGTAATCACAAAGCTGCACATCTCTGCCCAGGGGCCTGGAATCCAATGTCCATGAATGGAAAGAAATCAACCGCAGTTTAGCCTGGAGTCACTGTCGAGGGACCCCCGGGAAACAGAACAGTGATCTGCTGTTATTTCTCTCCTGGCCACCATGGCAGGAAGGGCTTAGGAAGGAAACCTGGCTTTTTCTCACAATGCAAGAGAAGGACGTAGCGCAGTTTGGGTTTGGTTTCTATCCCGAGCAGAGGTCTTGACAATGCGCATCTGGAAGCTTGTCCACTATAAACTGTTTGGGTTCCTTTTCCTCTCTTTCCTGGGGCTGCAGTGACATGATACTGTAGGAATTCCGCCTTTCATCTGCTGCCTTTCCACCCACAGCTCATAAAGGATGGGCCACACTGGGAATGAAAGCTCCGTGGTCGTTTCTTAAAATACCAGGGGGATTGCAGCTCCGCAGACCTGGGACTGGATGCCAGAGAACATTTTTCCTGAGTTGTGGCAGCTTCAGTGCCTGGGACTCCTCCTGGATTCCCATCCGGCCCTTTAAGGCCTGAGCTAACAGCTTAAGAAGTCTTAGGAGAAAGATTCAGTAACCAGGTGGAAAAATTAGATAAGAGGCTTTTCCTGTTTGTTGTCTTTTTGCTAATAGCAATCTCTTAAAGGCTTGTCATGTATAGGCTTGATACAAAGGGCCAGATTTTCTCTGTGCATCTGTTATACATATCCTTGTTTAAGCCAAACTTGCATTGACTCTGCCTTCTAACTACCAGCAAGATGCTTTAAAATAAATAAATAAATAAACAAATATGTACCTGATACCCACCACAAAAGGCACAGAATCTGAATTAGAACACAAGTCTGTGCAAGCCCAAAGCCTGCGATATTTTTTGTATGTATGGTACTTCAGATCAAACCCAAGTCCATGTGTGTGTGCTAGGCACACACTGTACCAGTGTAAATACCCATCGACCAAGCCCTGAAGTTCCCCATCACCAGTGGTTCTATACCCTAGACTTTTGTTCTTTACTATTGCTGCCCTAGTTTCTTTCTGTGTAGAAGGAAATGTTAAGGTTTTAGTCATAATATCCAATGTAATCATACATTATTGTTGGATTAACTGACGAAATGTTCTTCATAGTCCCATTGAGCTCATGGCCTTCCTGTGCAGCCACAGCTCTGAGGGACTGCAGTGCGTTTACGCTGTAAGTTTGTAGAGTGACGTGCTCTGGCTACCTGCAGATAGGACAGATGAGAAACCACGTGCTTCATGAAGAGATAGTAGACTTCCCAATATCCCCTTCAGAAGGTGACCTGTGTGTACGCCCCTCTCTCTTGGGAACTGAACCCAAAAGCTCAGGTGTGTCACAGGATTCGAAAGCCAGAAGTAATTATTCCCCTGTTGGACCTGGGGAAGCTACAAGCATCCTAGCATTCTCAAGGCCAGACCATTCGAGCTACACCTGTTAGAAATAACCTAGCAATTGTGCTAAGGAAGTCAGGAAGGAAACTTCTGAGTATTGCCTGTATTCTGAGAGAGGTGTGGGAGTCCTGTGGAAAGCAGAGACACTGGAGCCCCTGTAGACTCTCACAGTCAATGTGAAGGTCAAGAGAAGGTCAAGGTGTTTTACGAGAATGTTGACCCGAGGTGACAAGCAAGTTCCACCATCCCCTCCGTGCCCCAACTCCCACTCTGACGTCCTGGTATGATTCTCGTGTGATCGTGAAATACCAGACAAATCTGACTTAAATGATGCTGATTTCTGACATCTACTAGAAGAGAAGCTCAAACCAGACGGGAAGAGGACTGAAGTACTGACAAGCAAAGGACTATTTCCTTACATATTGGACTTTGTAACGTAAGAAATACAGATCACCAATATATGATAAATTAAATCATAAATACATATTGAAATATTGTAGTACATTTTCATCTTTGTTCTTTTGTGTATGTGTGTGTGCATACATGCATGTGTGTGTGTGTGTGTGTGTGTAGTATGTACACGCACGTACGCCACACTACATGAGTGGGGATTGAAGGACAACCTGGGGGAGTTGTTTCTTTCCTTCTACCCTATGAGCTCCAGGAATCAAACTCACATTGTTAGACTTGGGCGAAAGCAACGCTGCTGACTGACACACCTCTCCAGGCTTCATCTTTAGGATTTAATAGAAATTTCGAGAAACTCACAAAAGTATAATCAATGCTACATTGAACTCCTCTTCCAACAATTATTAAGATGTTACCCATCTTATGTCTTCTATGGTTTACTGCAGAGAGAGAGAGAGAGAGAGAGAGAGAGAGAGAGAGAGAGAGAGATGTGTGTGCATGTCATCACTTTATTGTAGATGCCTCTCTACAACTGAGCTGTAACCCACCCCTATTGTAAAATATTTTATAATGAATTTTGGCATCGAGTAATTTCATGTAAACATTTTTGTCTTTAATAGTTAAGGAATTTTTAGCATTACCAAGATACCATTACCACACCTAACAAAACCAACAATAATGGTCTAATATAGCTTTTATTCCTGATCAAATTTCCCTGGTTATCTCACAAACATCATTTTAAGAATGGCATTCGCATTACGATTCAAGTAAGGTCCATAGATTTTCTTAGGTAATAGGTCTCTTAGGTCCATTTTAATGTGCAGTCGTAACTTTACCCTCTAAAGTCTGTGACTGTTAAATTTCTAATGCATGTGTAATCGTGCCTGCGGACTCAGGCTGATCCCTGAATTCACAGGTTGCCAGGCTGATGCAAAGGTGCTGTGTTCTGCAGGACAAAGAATTCCTCACAAAGGAGTCTGGCGCCCTCTAGCGCATTTTTTTAGGTTGCAACTGTTTCTCGGTCTCGAGGCAATTTTGAAACAAAAATAAGAAGAAACTAATCCTGGTGTGTCTAGTTCCCACTCGATGACATTTTAGCTGAGTGTTCGTCACACTGCACCACTCGGTGGTGAGGCTCTTTAATATTGAAAGACAACACAGACATCCAAGTTCAGAGTCAGGAGCTAATTGCTCAGTCCTCCACTTGAATCCTCAGACTGTTGTGGAGATTGTCACAGTCCCTCGCTCAGAGTGACATCATTGATGCTGGAGTCTTCTAGACACCTCCACTGTGTTAATGTCTCTTATTCCAAAGTGCTGCTTCCTGGTGGTATTCGGGACTCCATTGGGGTTGGGTTGGGGAAGGTAAACAAGGCCCACTCTAAAGGCGACGAAAGCTTGTTAGCTTTTTGTCTTGGCACACCAAAAAAAACAGGGGAGAGGCTATATGAAAGGAAAACATAGAAATGCATTCTAAAATTCTTAAGGCCAGACCACAGCACCTGGACAAAATGAAAGAAGTGTGAACTGGCATTAGAAACGTTGTGTTTTAGAAAATGTGATGCTGAAATTGACCTATTTTAGAGCATTAATTGATTGCAGAGAATGTAAAACTGGTGTGAAAATAAAAAGAGCATCAAACCCAGAAACATTTGTTTGCCTTGGCTAATTCCGCATCTCTGGATAGATGGAAAGTTTGCATTGTTGTCTACAAAAGCATTAAGGCATACTTTCCTCTCTGTATGTTTAAAAGTAACCATGACTTTGGGAGGCAGGAGCAGGTGAATCTCTGTGAGTTCAAGGCCAGCCTGATCTACAAAGTGAGTTCCAGGACAGACGCTACACATTGAAACTGTCTCAAAGAAGAAAAAGCAGCAGCCGCAGCAGCATTTTTTTAGTTTGTTTCTTGTGGCTGCAATAAACATTGACCAAAACTAATTCAGGGAGGAAAGGGTATATTTGCCTTGTACTTCTATATCACGGTCCATCATTGAAGGAAGTCAGGGCAGGAACTGAAACAGAAGCCAAAGAGGAATGGCTCACTGGCTTGCTTCCCATGGCTCACTTAGCTGACTTTTTATACAACCCAGGACCACCCACAATGGGCTGGGTCTTCCCACGTCAATCTTTAATCTGAAACATACCCTACTGACGTGCCCACAAGCCAATCTGATGGAGGCAGTTCCTCGGTTGAGAGTCCCTCTTCCAGGTGACTCTAGCTTGTGTCATGTTAGCATTAACCAACCAGCACAACTACAGTGCCAGAAGCTATCTTTTAAAAGGCGTTTCTGGGCAGGGGGTAGGGTAAATTGAGGTTGGCCTTAAGGATAGCACCTATAACCCCAACATATGAAGGCTTGGGCTACATGGAAAAAACTCTGTAAGAAGAGAAACCAGGAAGAGGAAGGTGGGAAAGGAGAGAGAGGAGGCAGAGGAAGAGGAGACAGAGGATGAGGAAGAGGAGGGGCAATGTAGTAAAAGATCAGCAAAGTCGAGCCTCCCGGGAATGTGGAGAGCTGGCAGCCTGTCCGTGGAGCTGTGCATCGGGTTCGCGCTGAGGGCAGTGAACGGGAGCGTCCAGCAGAATGTAGCACCACGGCCACGGAATCTCCCAGCCATCCAACCCCGCTAGTAGAGGTCAGCAAAATTAAACCTGCAGACATGGTGATTGATTGAGGCCTAATGGCCAAGGCCAGCGCACTATTGGAGAGAACTATGTTCAGGAACGACTAGAAAAAGCACCAAACCCTGCAATTCTATCTTTCTGTCCTGAGATCAAAGGGCACTTCATTGGCCATTTACAGAAACAGAATGTCAACCAATTAATGGCTGTCCCCAACCTCTTCGTGCGGTAACCGTGGACTCTTGAAGCTGGCAGACAAGGTGAATAGTTCCTGGCAGAAGAAAGGTTCTCCTGAGAGTAACACCAGTGGAGAGGAGAGTAAACACGGCCTTCTGCCTTCAGAGACCATAGCCGTGGTGGAACGCATAAAGACCAGTTAGTTGTCCCAGCCTGGAGTTCGTGGGGCTCATGACCCAGCAAGCTTTAGACATGATCTTAGTCAAGGACCAAACCCAGACCTCCAGATGTTACTGCGCCTACGGCAGGAGCTGTGTGAAAAGCTGAGCATTCCTGTGGACCAGGTGGAGCCGAACACGGGCATGTCCGTGGACTTCCCGCATGCTATTGAAGTGGGATTCACAAACGTCCGGGTAGGAAGCACCATTTTTGGAGAGCGGATTGCTCCAAGAAACCCACCCAAGACAAGACTACAACAGACGTGAAAGCCTCAGTTACGGTGGCATAAGAACAGTGAGACCAGGCCAGCTAAAAAGATGAACTATGTACCAACCTAGGTTTTCCGTTTGGTATCCTCATGTTCCCAATCACACTCTCCTGCGGCCCGTGTAGAACGCTGAGGATTACCTGTGTTGATGGAAACCACCTGGGCTTCACCTCCCCTGTAAGAGGCTCGATTCAAGCAGTGACTTAGGCTTGAATTTGAGGAGTTCCGAGACTTTAGAACTGATGCGGAATCAGTAGCCAGGAATGAACTGGGCACTGCCAGGAGCACCCCTGTCTCCATGAATGCCTTTCCCTGGGCATCTTCTGCGTTACTGGTGTCTATAATCGAGAAAATCAGAGGGATACCCATCTGCCATTCCACCCTAATAGAGCGCCCTACACTTGTTGCTACAAGTCCCCACTGAACACTCACTGGCTCCTCTGGACCGGGATGATTTTTGCTGCGCTGGCCAGTGATGTCTCTAGCCACAGCTCCTCTGTGGCACTGACCTGAAATTCCAGGAGAAAGAGCACTTGAGTCTTTCTGACATCCTACTGAGAAGATGGGACTTGGAGCTTGGTCCTTGGGGACTATAGTGATAGAAAGTGAGGGTTTCTTCTCCAACATGATCCTTTTCCGGCTTTAGCAAAGACTGTCCCCCACTTGCCTCTTTTCTTTTCTGGGGACGTATTTCCCAGGTACTGATCGCTACCCCAACACACACACACTTTATTTATAAGCCAGAATTTTGCAGCTCTTGATTGTTCGTAATGTTACAAGATGGTCAAAGACCTGGAAGCAGCTGGGCATAGAAGCTCCTGCCCATAACTCCAGCATTTAGGAGGTATGGGCAGAAAGAACAGATGGCAGACAACAGCTGAATGAGACCCTATCTAAAATAAACAAACAAATAACAGAACAAACTCGGAAACACAGTTCTCCCGTAACCACGGAAGAGGTTCGGTGGGGGCTATTTAGTTCCTGATAGATTTTCTCTTGTTTACTCCAGCCCTTGTCCTTCATCTATTTACCCAATAACTTCAGAACTTGCTGCTGAATGTAATTTCATACATTTAAACCACTATGGTTCTTGCTGTGTTTCTATCAAAGCTAGTCTGGTATTTCAGAGTCTTAAAAAAACAAATGTGAGCTTGAATTATGTCATCTGTGCCAACTGCAAAGTGATTAAAAGTTTATTTTTATGAAAAATAAAAAGATGAGCAAAGTGTAAACAGGGCTTCCTCTCTGGACACCAGATGACCCCGTCTAAATACTTTTACACAGCAGTTCAGCAGTAACAAGTTTTCAAGACTGGACCCTAGGATGCATAAGAGAAACTCAAGTTTAGAACATTGTCACCTTTGAATTCTTCACCGAAAGTTAAGATTCAATGTAACACAAAGTCTCTGTTAGCTCAAAGCCACCCTGGGTCATACAAGATTCAATCTGTCTAAAAGAGAAACAGAGCTCACACAAAGGTGATCCCAGCATTTGAGGTCACTTGCCTTTAATCCCAGCGCTAGGGAGGTGGAGACAGGAGTGATATGGCTGGGCAGAGAGAAGAATACAAGGCAGGAGGACAGAAGCTCAGGTGTAGTCTGAGGCAGCAGGCTGAGCAGTCAGTCTGTGGATGCAGTCTGAGGACAGGATCGCCCCCTTTGGTTTGAGCATTGATAAGAACTCTAGTGACTGGCAGCTCTGATCTCTGATCCTTCAGCTTTTACTCCTAATATATCTAACTCCAAGTTTTTATTATTAAGACCAGTTATAATTCGTGCTACATTTGGTGCCCACCTTTTGGGTACGAATTCATGAAAAAGCTGCTTGCCTGTGGCTTTACAGGCACTGGCATAGGCCAAAACTACGTGCAGTAAAAGTCACCACTCTGTCAGCTAAGTTTTCCTTTCTTCTCTCCTGATGGACTTTCCCTGGACCCCCTTCTCGGGCTGCTGTCAGACTAGCTAGCTGCCTTGAAATGCAATCAACCCTCTACTCTTCTACTCAGCAGGAGATGTTCACATCTTCATTGTCATCGTTGGTAGAGTTGGTGAGAAAATTGGGAATTTTTAAAGGGAGGAATTAATTAAAAGAGAGAGTTTTTTTTCCCATGTTAAAAATGGGAAACACAATTACTTATCTGTGTGATTACACAATGGATGATTTAAAAATGGAACAATTACATGAAGGGACAATCAGGATTGACATAATGCTAATTATTGTTTTGATAATTCTTGGCTTATCTCTTAAAATGTTGTTTGATATGTGTGCCAAGATACAGGCCTTAGAAAAACTCCGAGGAAACTGCAGCAGAGGTGTTCTGAGATGTTGGATCACCTGGGCCATTCATTTTTATTGGTGTCTGGCCTCTTGCTCTGAAAATTCACAAACTTTCAAAGGTAACATATATATATATGTATATATAAATATATATATATACATATATATCTGCATTAATGCAAGTATAGACTGTGTGTTGTGCATAAGTTAGCCAAAGATGACTTTTGGTTTTATTTTTAGTAATTAAAATATACATTACATGTCTTGTAGCTTTTCTGGGTTTTTTTTTTTAATATATCTATAGCCATGACTTTCAAGGGGTCTTCCTTGATCAAACCTGATCATCTTTTTTTTATATATAGTTTTGTGTTTGTTTTTTTTAAACATTTATTTATTATGTATACAATATTCTGTGTATATTCCTGCAAGCCAGAAGAGGGCGCCAGATCTCATTACAGATGGTTGTGAGCCACCATGTGGTTGCTGGGAATTGAACTCAGGACCTTTGGAAGAGCAGGCAATGCTCTAAACCACTAAGCCATCTCTCCAGCCCCAAACCTGATCATCTTTAACCTTGAATGAATCCAGTCTTTTGTTTTCTGTGGGAACAAAAAACACAACCTCTTCCCCAAAGCAGAACATCTTTAGACTTTCATTTTGAAGTCAAGACATTTTAAAATATATAGTAGGGTTTAATCCAGCAGCATTCACAACCCAGTGTCTCTTAGCAGCTATCGGTTTCTCATCAGCCATCGAGAAATTCAAAGACAGCACAACAGCATACAGGATCCAGGCTGCCATGGATTTCCCATCTTTATGTGGCTTTTTTCTTTTATATTACTTTACTCATTTTTAATGACTTTATCATTTTTAAACTATTCTTTTTTTCTATGACTGTCTATATCCTTTTTTTCTTTTTTCTTTCTTTTTTTTTTTTTTTTTTTTTTTT
>NW_026067917.1:2857705-2861025 GCF_014885135.2 Alexandromys fortis | reverse complement strand
TTTTTTTTTTGTCTTAAGCCAATGCAGTTTTAAACAGACTCTAACCTGTTTGGAGGTTTCTTTTGTCCATATATATCTTGACTGATACAGAAGGTGCTGGCACATTTGAGGTAGTCTTCCCACATCAGGTAAGGGAATCTTGGCAGTTCTTCAGGGTATGATCTCGTGGCAAGTTGACACTAACACCAACACCACATCTTATGTAAGGAAATTATGAAGAAAGGCGCATGCAGACTGCAACAATGCAAGGAAGCTTTACTCAAACGTGAAGGGTGATGAATGCATAGAGCCTGGGGAAAGGGGGTGATCTAGGGGCAGAATCCAAATGCTTGGCAACATACAGAACACAGGAAGAAATCTGTGGGATCTTCACTCCAAAAGGCAGCTGGGGGGGGGGAGGGAAAAAGTATTTTCAATAATTACCCAACAAGCTGTTCTCCACTCTCCTGAAAATGTTTACCCATCATTTGGAACAGATTCGTAAGAACGCTTCAGAAGACGCTTGTAATGAATTGTGCCCAGACAGCTATACTTTAAGTTAGCATCTCAGCCCTTGCTGGATCTGTACTATATATACTAGCTAGGCTTCTTTCCTCCTGTGCTGTATTTCATTCAAAATAGCAAGGGGAGGCATATTCTGCTCCTCGCCTTTGCCAGAATGACGGGAAATAGGTTCACTGTGGGACACTCTTCCCACACTATACCTGCTACAGAGGGTTTTCTACAGATCCCCAATGGTTTAACATTCCAGACACAGCGGGGGAGACTACTCACAGGCGTCAGGAATCCCTGGCCAGCTCTTACAGATGACCACAACCAGATGCCAGAGGGGAAAGATGCCAGCTCAGAAAACCTTCACGGCTTTTGTCTCCTGTCAAACTGAGTCTAGAGATGGGTACGTCCAGAGACCATGCATGGTGTCTGACTGCAGCGGCAGGCACGGACTAGCCAGTTTGAAAGAACACAAAGGCGGGGATGCCCTTTTATTCTCAACTGTCTTGCCAGGGAGAATTTTCTACATGGGAGAAATAATGCAAATAGGAAATACAGACCTTTTCTAATTAGAAAGTCTTTTAAAAATCAATATTAATAACGTATTTCCAAGACAGAATATACTATATAACAAACAAGCAAAAAAGACAGATAATTTCTGGCCCACTGAGTACAGGTTTTTTAGACACTCAGGGCAAAAATCCTTGTCTTAGTTGTTTTTTTGTTGCCATGACAACACCATAACCAAGGCAACTAACAAAAGGAAACATTAAATCTAGGGTGCACAGTTGCAGAGGTTAGAGTCGGGGACCAACACAGTGGGAAACACTGCCGCAGGCAGCCAGGCATGGCCTCCGGGCAGTAATTGAGAGCTCACGTCCTTACCCAAAAATAGAAGGCAGAGAGCTGTCAGCCTTCAGTCTACCTCGGAATCCCGAAGACGCAGGTTCTAACACAAGTAAAGGAGTGCACCAGGAACAGGATAGCTGAAACTGCCAGGCAAAAGCAAAAGCTTCCTTCTCCACGTCTTTTTATGTGGGCTGCCACCAGGTGTGGTCAGACTTGGGGTGGCTCTTCTGACCTCGAATAATCCAGTCAAATCTGCCACCAGTGCCCAGCTGTTTTGGTTTTAGTTGACTCCAGCTGAGTTGACAATCACAATCAGTCATCACAGTCCTATGTAAATGCAGCATGGATTCTAAAACTCGTTCAAATACTTCCTCAGTGTTTACAGCCTATATCGTGTGTTCTGATATACACTGGAGAGAAGAGAATAGGAAAAGTTCTTCCCTCAAGAAGGGTGAGGTTTAAGTAAAAAAAACAAGGGCCTACACCCAAAACCATCTGCAAAGATGCAGTCTCTCGCCAACATTTTTCTTTTTTTTTTTTTTCTTTTTTTTTTTTTTTTAGAAAGTTGGGTCTACTTATTTCCTGCGCTGGCTGTGGCAAGCTCCCACAAGTGATGACGTAAAGCCAAGCATCCTTCTCCCATTGTCTGCGGCGGAGTAGTCTAGAATGAGTATGTTCTCGGGGCCAGAGTGCAGTCGGAAGCTTCTGTCCCTCAAGCTGCTCCCAAGTCTCCACACAGAGGCTTACTATCAATTACAAATGCTCAGCCAGTAACTCAGACTTGTTACTAGCTCACTCTTACATTTTAAATTAGCCCATATTTCTTACCAAGCTTTGCCACATGGCTTGGTTCCTTTTCTCAGCACTGCAAGCTCATCTTGCTTCTCTTGGCATCTGCTCAAGACTCATGACTCTGCCTTTCTTCCCAGCCTTCTCAATTTGGCTCTTATGCCTAACCTTATCCTCTCCAGCTACTGGTCAGTCAACTTCTTTATTTAACCAATCACAGTGACATACATTCACACAGTGTAAAGGAATCCACATGAGAGGAATTCTTCTTGCCATTCACAGCTCCAGGTGGCTCCTGGAAACCCTTACTGCTCCCCAGCTGGTAGGAAAATCACTCCTCAGTCTGCCTCGCCCAGCTTGCTCAGAGTGCTGGAACAAATGTCAGAGACCAGGTCATTTACTAACAGAAGACATTTTGCTGCTCACACTTCTGGAGGCCGGAGATCCAAAGTCAAGTGACTGGCAGATCTGCTACCTGGTGAGATTTGTAGCTGCTGCCCCATGGACCAGGAAGGTGGAACAGTGAACTGAAGCCTGTATTCAAGCAGCTTCCTTCACATCTCTTAGGACCTAGCTCCTCTTCCTCATCTCCTGTTTTCTCCTTATGGAATGGGAATGCCTCTGTTATTCCTTGCCCATCCTCTGATTTTGGAAGTACAAACCATCTTTGGTTTCCCACGTTCATAGCTAGGAAGGAATTTTGACACAACCCAATTACACAAATCTCACTGGTGTCTGATTTCAATGATTTCAATGAGTTGGATGCATCTTAGATTGTGGAGTTTGGAACTCTGGAGCTGTTGAGGTAGAATAAATGTGGATTTGGGGTGTTACTTTTACGACGTCAAGGCCAAAATCAACTTATGGAAGGGTTTGACTTAAAGTTCCAGAAGGGCAGCCCACGCTGTCCAGAAGTATGACAATGGTGGAGTAAACATGATCATGAGCTGGACATTGAGAGATGCCTTCAACCAAAAGGAGGAAGCAGAGAGAGAAGCTATAAACTCTCAATGTCCACCCCCAGTGACAAACTCCAAAAGACTCCAAAGAGACTCCACCACTTTCCCTAACAGTGCCACTAACCGAGGACATTTTTCATTTAAAACACCATGGGTTTTTCTTTTTAATTCTCTCTTTCCCTCCCTCCCTTTCTCTCTCCCTCCCCTTCCCTCCCTCCTCCTCCTCCTCCT
>NW_026067917.1:2848358-2857676 GCF_014885135.2 Alexandromys fortis | reverse complement strand
CTCTCTCTCTCTCTCTCTCTCTCTCTCTCTCTCTCTCTCTCTCTCTCTCTCTCTCTCTCTCTCTCTCTCTCTCTCCCATCTCTCCAGCCCTAGAATAAACATTCGGCTTTGACCAGCACATAAATATCTGAGGTCCAGGGCTGGAATACTGGAGGCAGACTATATCTGTACCCTTAACAACTCATAGGTTAAAAACTCTAACCCCAATGTGATATCATGGTTTGGTTGTAAAATATCCCCAGATATTTATGTGGAAGGCATGGTCCCCAACTGGAAGCACTATGGGCAGATCCTAAGTGTGCTATGGTCATCATAGATCAATTCGTTGATGGACTCATAACTGAGCGGACCTTTAGAAGGTAGGACCTAGCTAGAGTCCACGGTGCTTTACTTGGAAGAGGGAAGAGTAACGCTATCCCTAAACCTTTCTCCTGTCTCCTTTGGCTTCCCAGTAGCCATGAGGTAAGCATCTTAGTTCTGCCATACCCTTCTCACCATGATGGCAACTTGGCACGAGTCCAGTTATGGGTTCAAGTAGCCGTGGGCTGAAATTGTGAGCCACAGTGTATCTCCACTTCTTGCAAATTTGCTCAGGGATTTCGTGACAGCAATAGGAACCTAACAGAGAGGGTATTTGGAGGGGAGGGCTTGAGGGGGGTGACTGATTCACCTCCTGATGGCATTAATGGTCTAAGACGGGGGAGCTTTCTTGGCTTCCCCCAGGAATAGGGCCCTTACAGTGGCCCAACCACGGCTCCACCCTGATCTTGACTCCACAGTCTTGAGAAGTGTGGAAAATGTCTATTGTTCAAGTCATCCCACCAAACCTTGCACCGCAGTCCAAACAACTGAAAACATTCTTTCGCTTGACGGATCACGGCCTCTGAGGCACAAATGTTGTTCAGACTAACGTCTGCTCACTTGTCAAGTTTTGGATTTGTTGCCTGTATTTTGGTGGCGGAAATATAGTAAGGAAACAGAAATTATTTAAACATTTGGGATATAGATGGCAAAGAAAAATAAGGACATAATAGATTTTTCTTATGCTTCACCGATAGAGTTGAAATAACCATGATCATGTTTGTTTACTTTAAGGGGAACAAATAGAGTTCTATTATTTATTACACCAGGATGAGCTCTGTGGCGCTCCATTATGTAAAACTGCCTTACTCTGGGGCTAGAGTCAAGGCAGCCAGAGACTGAGACGAACCACTATAGCTCTTCTTTTTCATTATTACCGTGCTGTTAAAGTAATAACACTGGAGGAATAAGATGATGGATGCCCAGGATGCAGAGGGCCCTTGCTTGGCTCATTGATGGCTCAACTCACAATTTAATTTTTCTATAAGTTTTCCTTTATTATGGGGCAAAAGGAATACACACCCAGTAGAAACCATACTTCCGCCATTGAATCTTTCTCAGGCTAGTGATGTGCAGTGCAATGCCTTCTAGCAAGGCTGAGCAGCGGCCGTGAGCTGGGGCTGTGAGCCACCAGGGTAAGCAGTCATTTCTCTACCATAGAATAGACGGTGTAGCAAAGTTAGGGTGTTCTACGAGCTATTTGAATTCAAAGCATATTTCTTGACTCACAATGTGTTGACCTCACAGCGCGCATCTGGTTGACATGCCATGGTAAATCTAGAATCATCTGCAACAGCAAGCACACAAATTTCTCCCAAGATTCCTTACAATTCTAACAGAGCCACTCCTTTCCAGAGTGACCGTGGCCAATACCCGAACACGGTGCGGGGTGAATACAAAGCCGAGAACCTGGCAGCAGAATGATGCTCGCACAAACCTACGTTAGGGAAAGACTTCTTCTCCTCAGAACTTGGGGTTGCAGAGAAAGTGAGATTTCTTCACAGTTCAGTGAGATTTGTGTTCGTTTATTTGTTTGAGGGTTTGGGTTTTTTTCTTTTATTTGACAGTTTGATTTAGGTATTATTTTTGCATTCAATGCCAGTACCACTGCCTGTCATCTGGGTAACTTTGGATAGGCATTTTAGTTTTCCTAAATCCTATCTCCGTCTCCTATAAGACGAACAGAACGATACACACAATGTATGAAATGGTGAAGTGGATGGATGACATGAGAAGCAAGCACAGACACTTCTCAGTCAGGGGAACAGTGACCACGAGGCTGAGACCTCAAGTGACTTTCTGCCCCGCAGAGCTCAAAAGCTCCATCTTAAACAGGAGCGTGTCGGAAGAAGGTCCTATAAAGTCAATATGTGTGCTGTGAAAATTAATCAAAACTCTGTGATATCTGTAACACAGCTGTTTGCATGCCCGCTTGATATTTGTTTTCTCTCTGTTCCCCCTTCCTTCTAAAGCCAGGGCATCTTTTCTGAGCTCAAGGTGGAGCCCCTGAGCCCACTCCTCGATGAGCTCCTTCACGTGTCTGACCCTGCTGGTGCGAGACCCGTCACGAGTGTCTTGTAGACAAATGGTGGTGACATCACCATCCACCCTCTCCTGACACAGGATATGGTATTTGTTCAGTGTTCGTTCATAAAACTCACACTTGTGTTTCAGGTAAAGGAAAATGTCGCTATCCAGCACAAGTGTTCCTTGGCTTCTGGCAGACTCGGGTGCAGAGGTCCCGAGTGCTGCTACAGGGTTCTCCTTTCTCTGGAGGACTCTTCCGGGGCTCTGCCTATTCCGATTTCTCCTCTCCCCGGCATACTTCCTGTTGTTTTCTGAAGGAGAAATGGCTTTTGATATCAAAGCCTTTTTGAGCTTCATGATATCCAGGAACGAACCTCGCACAGAGATTTTCCCACTGGACCCCAATGGGCTGAAGTTTAAAGAGGGGATTTTCTTCTTCAGCTCCATGACCAGACTTTCTAGTGCAATTTGAGTCCGAAAAACAGAAAGGTCCAGAAGAGCCATCACGTAGTTGAAGACCTAAAATGAGAAAAAGTCATGGCCTAGGGGAACCGGAACTAGAACACATTGCTCTCTGCCATCTTCCCACCTGGGCAGTGCTTGCTCTGAGTGGGGTCTGGGTGGCCAAGCCGAGATTTCCCAACTTCTCGCTCTAGATCACCCCTTCAGAGATCCCACACCGCACACCCCAAAAACAAAGGGTAGAAAAGAGTCTGAGACAAAATGCTGACTTGAATGAAGCACAGTGCTTTTCAGAACCCATCAATATAAAGAAACTATGGCCGTAAGCTCCACAGACGGGCATCCCTCTGTAGTCAGGCCTGCCCTGCCTCCCTCTTCTAACTTAAATGGCAATAGCTTGGCTATACCAGAGCCCAGGTTCCCGAAAGAATATATGCAAGAGCTTTAACTTTCATTCTTACCCCACCTTCCCTGCTCCTTTAAAGTTACTAATCATCCCAACTGTCCCCCAGTATAAAACCTTTAACCTGCCTCTTACCCACAACAGCAGGAAATCTCTGTCACTTTAAAGGGATCACAGGACACACACACACACTGAAATATATAAACAACATGTCTAGAGGCAGCTTTTGAGAACTGAGAAGTTCCTGCTTTTGTTCCTAAGAAGTCATGGGGCAAGAACACTCTGTGTGTCTTTATATACCAAGAAATGGGGCCCGGGACCTCACAACACACCCTGGGGCCCACACTCACCTTTTCTCTGAAGTGAGAGACCACGAGCTGAGGCTTTGAGGTCAGAGAGTATCTCCTTTGTTTGATGACATTCTGTGCAGCTACAAAAACAGTAGCATCAAAAGTGTTTGTGAACCGACACACCAATAATTACCTTAATTTACAAAAATGGAGTCGTTCTATTGTTTAGAAAGTGAGGTTTTTGCTCCATTTTTCTTGTAAACCTAACATTCAAACGACTTCCCCCTTGTGCTTTAATACGCTGAAGTTGACCATAAATGAGTTAACAGGTTCTTAATCCTATTTTTTTTTTATAAAAACACACAGGAGTAAAAAACAATAACCCGAGTCAATCCTCCATGCTATCCGCTCTAGGCAGAGAAAGACTGCTTTCAGAACTGGAATTCCACGCTGCCACCATCTGTCTCCTAACTCACTGCAAATCCTCTCCCCCTTTGCTCATCATTGGCAAACCCAGCCCTCAGGCCTCTTTGCTGACTATGACCACCCCGTGGGTAATCTCCACGTCTATGGCTTTAGACATCTGCATACATATCACTTCCAAACTTCTGCCCCTACTTCATCGTCCTAACAGGGGCCATATCAAGGAAAGCTCACGCCTTGTTTGGTGTTTCCTGAACATACTAGAACACGGTCCTCCGCAACTCCAAAATGACATCCTGAACTCACCTGCTCTGCCGTGGTCTCTCAAAGGCAGCAGCGACCTGTAGAGCCTATTCCCCATACTGTGCCATTGTTTCAGATAGGCGGTTCCAACCCTCGGTCCTCTACTCAGAATACAATGACTCCCACCCCACCCACATCGACTACTCTGTGTACAGACACACAATCCATTTCCTGTCACAGTGGGCTCCTTTCTATTGCTCCAAACAGCCAACACGCTTCCTTCCCTCCTTACCACACTACCCACCTGGGCATAGCTAATTCTTCATTTATCCTAAAGTGTTCCTCCCCCTTATCCACATGAATTCCCCCCACCCCCTATTCCCAAGCCCCCACCTTTTGATTCATTCTGGTCTCTGCTCAACTGTTATGTAAACAGAGTATTTCAGCGCCAGAAATACTTGTTGGTACAGCGCATATCTTGCTGTGATGAAACTTTGGGTATTATCCCCAACATGGCTAGTGTACATGAAACTTTGAATGTGATCCTCCAGCACACGCGCATGCACACACACATGCGCACACGCGCACACACACACACACACACACACACACACACAGTGTTTCCAACCAGATTTAAGGAACTGAATCTCCTTGGAGGATCTCAGGTCAGCCTGGGAAACATGATGAAATTCCATCTCCTCAAAAGGAAATAAAAAGGGGGCTAGAGAGATGTCGCAGCAGGAAAGAGTGCTTAGCTCTCCTTTAGAGAACTTGAATTCGGTTCTCAGCTCACACATCCAATGATGCACAATCTCCTGTTGTAACTCCAGCTCCAGGGAAACCAGCTCCCTCCTCTGACCTCGTCAAGCACCTTTACACACACATGACATTCATACACACACAGACAGACAGATACACACACACCTTAAAATAAAAATATTATAAATACATTTCTACATAACATACTTAAAGAGAGAAAGAAATTTCCCTACATGGTCTACCTAAAATAGTACCACCTACCACTTTATCTCTTTATTATTTTTTATACTTTTTCATAACATTTATATGGTAATATATAAATAATGCAAAAAATTTATATGAATATAAATGAAGACAAACATATTATACAGCTGTTGGCCTAATAAATGTCCATCCCCACGGAAGCACACTTTGTGAAAACAAAAAAGACTCCAGTCATTTTCTGGGCACCTAGAGTAGTGTCTGGAATATTCAGCATATAAAATATTAACTTATGCAACCACTGCCATCCCTTTAAAGATACGAAGAGCCCTTGCCGCAATCCCATCCTGAGCATGGCCATTGAGAAGGAAGGGCCAAAGGTTACTGCTGGTCCAGTGTTTAGGATTTTTAGACCTTTCCTTCCCCCTCAAACAAAGCAAGAGTCTTCTCTTCCCTAACACAACTGCATGGAACCTTCACCCCTGAGGGGCTGGCCTGGAGAATGTCCTCTGGCCATCTATCCTACTAGGGTCTAAGCCTAAAAAGGACTGTCCTTCTTCCAGCCACCAGCTAGCTGCTCCAAGGAGATGTGGGAGCCAGAATGGGCTCAATCCTATTTCAGGTCCAGGACATAGTTCTCCATTCAACTTTATTAATAACAAAGCAGATATTTTATTAGAATGTCTGCTTGTGAGTTTGAAGGATAAGAGAAGCAGTATAACAATTATACTGTTGTTGACACCTCAAGTTTACCAAAGAGTTTATATGTAGCAAGTGATGGTGGCCCAGCACTTGAGATGCAGAGGCAAGCAGGTATCTGTGAGTTCAAGGCCAGCCTGGTCTACAGACTTAGTTACAGGACAGTCAGGGCTACACAGGAAAACACTGTCTCAAGAAACCATAAAGAGGGCTGGAGAGATAGTTCAGAGGTTAAGAGCACTGCCTGCTCTTCCATAGGTCCTGAGTTCAATTCCCAGCAACCACATGGTGGCTTACAACCATCTATAATGAGATCTGGTGTACTCTTCTGGTCTGGTGGCATACATGCAGACAGAACACTGTATACATAATAAATAAATCAAAAAAGAAGAAACCATAAAGAGAGAGAGAGAGAGAGATTATATATAACCTAAGTTTATTTTTCACATGTTCTATAACTATCTCCAAAGATGTATATACAGAAGCCAAATACCTTTTAGAGTTTCACCGTTTTCCAGTCACTCACACTTGATCACGAACCATTTCACGTATTTTTGCAAATATAAAACTGGCCACTTTCCAGAGTAGAGGAATTTTTTAATGCTACTTCAAACTTTGCCAATCCCTTGAATCATTTAATCAACATGAAATTTTAATTTCACCAGGAAAGTATATACTAAGAGTATAAAATATAAAATATAAAAGAAGTACCTTTCTTTTCTTTAAATATGACATACGCAACTCCTTTGGTTCTTGATGGATAGATCACCTCTTCCACGTGTCCGGCCTCATCTTGGAAGTAACGCTTCACCAGCTGGTCTTTTAAAAGGCCAACTGGAAGACCAGAGACGACAATCGTTCTCTCAGAGACGGTGGGGTCTCTGGTCTTCAACGCTGATGCCTATAGAAAAACAGTTAAGACACCATTTAAATAAGAGTCTGCTGAAAGGTACCATCACGTCGGCAAGACACAAAGCCCCCTTCCACAAAGGTGACCAGCAGAAGCATGTCTGCCTCGTTCCGTCTACCAATATAGACCTTAGTCAAATTTGAGAGTTATGTGTACAGTGAGCCCTTTATTTTCAAATAAATAGAAAGTATTAGTAAAGTTTTGATTTTAGGAAGGCCCAAAATAATAGAAAGTGTCACCAAAAGAAAAAAAGGGGGGGTACACATTTTTTGAGATCTCACTATGTAGTCTTAGTGTAACAAGTCTTTTTCTATCCTGCTGGCCAGCCCCCAAATAATGACGTGGAGACTTCTTACTAATTATGAAAGCTCAGCCTATAGCTTAGACTTGTCCCATCAGCTCTTATAACATTTTTTTTCCGTTTATTTATTTATTAAAGATTTCTGTCTCTTCCCCGCCACTGCCTCCCATTGCCCTCCCCCTCCCCTAACCAAGTCCCCCTCCCTCGTCAGCCCAAAGAGCTATCAGGGTTCCCTGCCCTGTGTTAAGTCCAAGGACCACCCACCTCCATCCAGGTCTAGTAAGGTGAGCATCCAAACTGCCTAGGCTCCCACAAAGCCAGTATGTGCAGTAGGATCAAAAACCCATTGCCATTGTTCTTGAGTTATCAGTAGTCAGCTCTTATAACTTAACTGCTTTTATTAATCTATGTTTTAACTTCTCTTTCATTCTGTATGTATTTTCATACCTTGTTGGTGTCTCCTCTATGCCTCGATTATCTCCTCCTACTTCCTCTGTCTGGAAGTCCCGCCTATACTTCCTGCCTAGCTATTGGCCATTTAGCTTTTCATTACACCAATCACAGCAACACACCATCACAGAGTGTACAAATATCCCACAATTCGTTAGCCTTGAGCTTGCTATTTAGATCTGACTGTCTTCAAACTTGGAGATCCTCTGGCCTTTGCCTCCCTAGTACTGGGATTAAAGGTGTGTGACCACACCCAGAGAGATGAACCATTCTTCTTCCAAACACTTAAAAAGTGGCTGTGGAGGGGCTGGAGAGATGGCTCAGTGGTTAAGAGTACTGACTGCTCTTCCAGAGGTCCTGAGTTCAATTCCCAGCAACCACATGGTGGATCACAGCCATCTATAATGAGACCTGGCTCCCCCTTCTGGCTTGTGGGCACACATGGAAGGAATGCTATACACATAATAAATAAATAAACTTTAAAAAAAAAGTGGCTGTGGATACAACTCAACAATAGAGTGCGTAGGTCGTGTGTGCAAAGTCCTGGGCTTATAAAAATAACTACAAAATGGCAAAGTTTGAGAGAAGATATCTATTTTCCAGATTAGAGAGTTCAAAGTATGTAAGTCAACAAGTCAGAATCAGGGGAAAGTCTTGCAATAATGCAGCTGTGCAGACTACACTGTCAACCATGGATCTGAGGTGACACAGGGACAGAGAGGACATGCATGCTCTTGCAGATCCTGCTGCCATACGGATACACAGCAAAAATCCTTCATTTATTCCCCAATCCTCTTGAGTCCACTTCTACTTCGCCCCTTCATTTATCTCCCATCCCAAGTTAAGAAAGTGAGTCTATCCCAAGATGTGCATGGTTAGTCCAGTCTAACTGCAGCGAAATTCAGACCTAATCTGTCTTAAGTAGCTAAGAGAGGACAAGGTCTCCTGAGCTGGACTGATGATTAACAAACCACAAAGGAGCTCTGGACTCTGAGTGCCAGGATGGTATTTCAAATAACACTCCTCTGGGGGAAGAGCCTACTGCTGGCCTCCCAGAAGGGAGGGCAAATGGATGGTCTCTGTTCACACACAGTGTTTGCCCTAGAAGTAAGAGAACAAACTCGGTTCACTGGTGCAGGAGATTTCAAACAATTTGGGGGAGACAAAAATACACCAAGGTGTATGTAAGAATGAGACAGAAGAAGGAAAGGGGGGTTGTGGGGTAAAGATGGCAGTCTACATAGCAGGACCCTCGCATACCAAAAAAGAACAAACACAACAGGTCACGGATGGACACCCGAAAAGCAATCGCTCCAGCTTGTTCCCCACACTGCCTCCTCCCAACTTAAACACACTCAAGCTTGAAGACACAAAATCCATAGTAGCCAACACCGGTACAGAACCTCAGGAAACACTGACGACCATTTTACTTAAGAAAAAATCTAGATCAACTCTCTAGAGACTGTAGTTAGCTTGGGCACCCATGAGCACTGCCCTCTCTTTTCTGCCATTTGAAGGGGCCCCAGCCTAAAGATTGTGAGCAAACTAAATCTTAAGTAAAAGGGGAAATGAAAAAGAAATTTTGACCACCACTGGAAGCATTTCCCTTTATATGGAAAAGGAAAATTACATATGACATGAGACCAAAAGAAATTTTAGTATACACTTAGATCCTGCTGGCCTAGTATTTGCTGTTTATGATACGCTATGGTTGACTTTTGACTCCTGGACTAAATGCGCTAAGTCTTCAAAATACCAAAAGTTTTTAAATGGCTACAGAATATATATA
>NW_026067917.1:2845368-2848316 GCF_014885135.2 Alexandromys fortis | reverse complement strand
ATAAGAATAAAGCCAGTGTTAACAGAAACTTAGGGGGAAAAGGACACGGTTACATTACAAAGAATCACACAGTTTAAGTACATTATAGAAGTTACAAAAAACAGCCCAAAGAAAATGTTTAAGTGTGGTTCCAGTACAGCTTTCAAAGTTGAAAAATGAAGAGAACCATCAGCTGCCCCCACCCCCCACATATCACAGCAGAAGTCAGAACACGGCTAAGGCAATGGTGACAGCCCAGAGGACTCGTGTTCTCAGATTCCCGTGTTCCAGCCAGTTGCACAGACAAAATAAGATGGCACACGAGCCCCATCTGGTGACATTTTGGTTTTACGTTTACAATGTATGCATGAAGTTTCCAGCACATATACCGTATTACTGAAGCCGTTAATAAAATCTGTGTTAATTAAACAGATGCCCCACATCTGGCAAGATGTTGGGTACTAGAAGTGGCAAGCAGAAAGAAAACTGTTGCCTTGAAATTCTGTTCTCTCCAAAACATGCCCTGGAGGGGGCTGGGAAAATGTCTCAGCAGTTAAGAGTGCTTTTCCAGAAGACCTGGGTTCAATTCCCAGAAACAGCATGGTGGTTTACTACCGCCTATAACTCCAGTTCAGAGGGATCTGACACCCTCTTCTGGCCTTTGATGACACCGGGCATGCATGTGTTGTCCATACATACATGCAGGCAAAACACACACATACAATAAAATAAATTTCAAAAATAAAAGTGTGCTGTGTACTCTTTCTGCCATGGAGCACCTGGATGGGCTTTATGATTCAGATCGTGGAGAAGGTACTTGTAGCTCGTGGGCCACAGGTAGACAGGGAGTCATTTCAAAGGAGTTTGGGTGAAGGGGGGGTGGGCTCTTTATTGCTCTACAGAAGGAAACAGAACACCTCGTCTGAGAACACAGATCACCCACAATAAAATCCTAAATCCACAATAAATGCTATCCAGGATTAAGAAGCAAGACGAATTTTGGCTAAGGTCCAAAAGAGGCTCTGTGAATGAGAGGCCTGGAAGGCTGAGGTAGAATGGGAATTGATAGGGGAAAATATTAAGAAAAAGATGTTTCAGCACACAAAGCTGTGGGGGTGGGGGTGATCCTCGCTCAGGCTCACAGAATTACAAGACAAAGGACGACCACCTGAAGATAAAATGCTCAACTAGGAAAGTTAAACTGACTGGCTGTACAACAGGGAAGGCGCTTTGAGGGAAGGAAATGGTTTGTCTAAATGGCACAGTGAAAACACACCAGACCCAAGGGTTCCTCCTGAGTCTCCAGATGAATGTGATTTTCTCAAGATAATTCTCCCTTACAAGAGGGAGGGAAAATGACCAGAGGGACCTTCCGATTCCTGGCTTTTATCTCTGTGGGCATTCTGTTCTGACAGCCCACCCCAGCGTCAGTGGGAAATGGCTGGTGAGCCGCCAACCTTCTTGCGGTTATCAATATCAAAGAAAAAAAAAATCAACTTAAGCTCAGGAAATGCCCACGCCTCGTGAGCACTAATGTGTTTCTTAATGCAAGTGTCTATGCAACCTTTATCTTTAGAATCAAAAAACTCCTAGTTGTTTGGCAAGGACCTCGCTGCATTCTGTGATCTTGGGAGCCACATCAGCGCCCTGCGCCTTCTTCTTTCGCTCACTTGCGTCTGAGGACAAAAGGCTGTACGCCTTCTCCTGGGACCAGCTGTGAACAGAGTTATCCGTTTCCTCCGTGCACAGTAAAGAAGAAAAACGAGTGCCGAAGAATGATAATCCATTCACAGGCTTTGAAACAAGGCAATTTCAGCAGAGACTTGAGGCTGATGGCATTTTACCTTTTCCATACTCTACATCAAGAGACACTTGGCCTCTATGTCAGAAAGATTGGGGGGGGAGGGGGAGTAGAGAGAAGTAAAACTTTTTTGGGTTTTTCGAGACAGAGTTAATTAAAACTTTTTAAAGTGAGGCACTAAGAAGAACTAGTTCACTTACTGTTTTAGTTTCTATTTGCTTTCTCAATCACCTCTCACCAGGTGACACACATAGACACGCGCGTGCGCACGCGCGCAGGCACACACGAGAGAGAGAGAGAGAGAGAGAGAGAGAGAGAGAGAGAGAGAGAGAGAGAGAGAGAGAGAGAGAGAGAGAGAGAATCAGGTGAAACAAAAAGAAACTCACGCAGGCACGGTAACTGCTCCAAAACACAGTCCTCTGAGCCTCTGGACAAAATCCCGAGGCCTGGCGCGGAAAAAGAGGCCCCGGTCCAGTGCCCTCCGCTCAAACCCTTCTTCCTAGCTCCTTCCAGTACTTAACTATGGCCTCCTGTTCTGGGTCACTGTTCTCTTCCTCATCCCTAAACCAGTCTCAGCCCCGCCCTAACGACCTTCCGGAAGAAACCCGAGGGTCCCTTGCGGTTTAGCAAGGAGTGCTAACGGGCGCCCGTGTCCCCACGCGTGGGAGCCAAGCCTGCCGCACCCGCGACGGCCACTTCGGGGCGCGCTATCGTGCACGACACGCGCTTCGGGACCCTCGGCGGCGCGCCTCCCTGCACCGCGACCCCAAGAAAAGTGACTTGCCATGGTGCGGAGAAGACGCGCGGGAAGCGGGCAGCCTAAAGCGGGCGGCGGGCAGGTTCCGCTTTCGCTTTCCAGTTCCTGTAGCCCGGGAGTCCGAGGGCGGGAAGGCGGGGTCTGGCGCCCGCTGCAGGGCTGGGTTGGGCTCCCGCGTCTACGCGCCGCGTGCTCCGCGGCAATCTGGTTTTTTTTAGACTGCTCTGCATGATTCCTGGCCCACGCTCCTTGTACTCTGGCCTCTTCCAAGCTTTCTCAAGACCAGTCTCCTGCAGCACCTTCCCAGCGGTGGGGTCCACCCCTCCACCCCAGCACCTGCGGAATGCCCATAACAACGGGAAGACACGATCCTGACACCCAACTCACTACCTGCCCCCCCCCCCCCCCCCC
>NW_026067917.1:2841759-2844511 GCF_014885135.2 Alexandromys fortis | reverse complement strand
TTTTCTTGATTGCTAATTTATGCAGGGGAGCTGGGCCTACTGTGAGCAGTACCGTCCCTTAGATGGGTGGGCCCCGGGCCACAGGAGAAAGGAAGTGGGTCAGCTGAGCTCCTAGCGGGTTTCTGCTTCAGGTTCCTGCCTTGGCGCCCAGCCTTGATGGGCAGTAACCAGCAAATTAAAAGAGACCCTCTCCTTCCCAAGTTGCCTTTTTTTGTTTGTTTGTTTTTGTTTTTGTTTTTCAAGTCAGGGTTTCTCTGTAGCTTTGGAGCCTGTCCTGGAACTAGCTCTTGTAGATCAGGCTGGACTCGAACTCACAGAGATCTGCCTGCCTCTGCCTCCCGAGTGCTGGGATTAAAGGCCTGTGCCACCACCGTCCGGCCAGAAACAGCTTCTTGCAGGCTGACCATGTCACTTCAAGTCCCCAGGCTACCAGACTTTTCCCAGATACTCAAGGCTATAACAAAACATTTTCAGCATTAGAAGAGGCTGTGTGTAAGAACACAAGCTTGTAAGAAACTTTCCCAAACTTTCATAGAGCATAGGGACCAAGTGGGAAGAATTTTTCAGTCCAAGTGGGAACCTTTTTTCAGCCTCCTGGAGAGTGGTTCGTGACAAATGAGGCAACACCCACTCTGAAAGATCTGAAAGCACAGCTTCCTGCTGGTCTCAAAAAGCTTGCCATATATTGATTTCCTTATGTTTAGATACGTCGCTTATACACCTGATCTCCCCATGACCTTTATCATGAGGGGGTGCTGGATTTTGTCAAATGCTTTTTCAGCATCTAATGAGATTATCATATTTCTTTTCTTTCAGTTTACTTATGTGGTGAATTACATTGATAGATTTTTGTATGTCTAACCATCTGTGCATCTCTGGGATGAAACCAACTTGATCATGATGGATGAATTGAGTTGTTTGATGTATTCTTGGATTCAGTTTGCCAGTATTTTACTGAGTATTTTCACATCAGTGTTCATGAGGAAGATTGGTCTATAATTCCTCTTTATTGGTTGATTTTTTTTTTTTTTTGTGGTTTGGGTATCAGTGTAACTGTACCTCAAAAGAGTGTGGCAACGTTACTTCTGTTTCTATTGTATGGAACAGTTTGAGGAGTATAGGTATTAGCTCTTCTTTGAAGTTCTGGTAGAGTTCTATGCTGAAACCTATGTGGGATATATGTTTTATTACCGTTGGTTAATAAAGAATATGCTTTAGCCTATGGCAGGGCAGAATATAGCAAGGCAGAAAATCCAAGCAGAGATTGAGACAGAAAGAAGTCAGAGTCAGGGAGACACCATGTAGCTGCCGAATGAGAAAGAAGCCAGAACCTTACCGATAAGCCACAGTCTCATGGTGACACATACCTTAATAGAAATGGGTTAATTTAAGATGTAAGAGCTAGGCATATGCCTAAGCCATTGGCCAAACAGTGTTGTAATTAATATAGTTTTGTGTGATTATTCGAATCTGGTCCAGTGTTGCGTGATTATCTGGGTCTGTTGCAATTAATATAGTTTTGCGTGATTATCTGGGTCTGGGTGGCCAGTAAACTAAAGTACAGTCTCCACTTGCAGAAACCATCAGGCCTGGGCTTCTTTTTGGCTGGGAGGCTATTGATGACTGCTTCTATTTCCTTGCAGGTTATAGGTCTATTTAAATTATCCACTTGATCTTCATTTAATTTTGGTATATGATACCTATCCAGAAAATTGTCCATTTCTTTTCCATTTTCCAATTTTGTGGAGTATAGGTTTTTGTAGTATGACCTAATGATTCTCTGGATTTTCTCAGTGTCTGTGGTTATGTCTTTCTTTTTCCTTTTCATTTCTGATTTTATTAGTTTGGATGTTCGCTCTCTGTCTCTTGATTAGTTTGGATAAGGGTTTGTCTATCTTGTTGATTTTTTTGCTCTGTGTTTCATTGATTCTTTGTATGGTTTCCTTTGTTTCTATTTTATTGATTTCAGCCCTCAATTTGATTATTTCCTGTCTTCTACTCCTCCTGGGTGAGTCTGCTTCTTTTTGTTCTAGAGCTTTCAGGTGTGCTGTTATGTCATGAGTGTGAGATTTCTCCACTTTCTTTATGTAGGCTCTTAGTGTGCAATGAACTTTCCTCTTAGCACTGCTTTCATAGTGTTCCATCAGTTGCAATATGTTGTGTGTTCATTTTCATTGAATTTTAGAAAGTCTTTAATTTCTTTCTTTATTTCTTCTTTAAACACAAAGTCATTGAGAGCAAGGTACTGATTATATAAAGCTACAGTAATTTTTAATTACTCTGTGTGTGTGCATGCACCTCTAGCATTTTATTACAGTAGTAAAAACAGACAAACATTCTTCACATTTTTGAAAGCTGGAAATAATCTTACTATTTCCAAATAATAATAGAAATGGGTTTTTTGGTGATAAATACAAATATTTATTACAAATTGTGCCACTGAAGCAATATCTCACATCTAACAGAATGTAGATGTAATGAATGTTTCTGGAGATAACTTTAAACCCCACAAGTAAAATATCAGGAGCAAAAAACAAAATTTCCCCTTCAGGCAATTGAATGTTTTCTAGGATGAGTGATTTCTGCCAGTATTGAAATACAAACTTAATTTTGTTGTTGTTTTAAGACAGGGTCTCAGGGGGCTGGAGAGATGGCTCAGTGGTTAAGAGCATTGCCTGCTCTTCCGAAGGTCCTGAGTTCAGTTCCCAGCAACGACATGGTGGCTCACAACCATCTGTAATAAGGTCTGGTG
>NW_026067917.1:2828875-2841601 GCF_014885135.2 Alexandromys fortis | reverse complement strand
AAAAAAAAAAAAAAAGACAGGGTCTCACTGTCCAGCCCTGGATGGCCTGAAACTATCTATGTAGACCAGGCTGATCCTGAACTCACAGAAATGCCACCTGCCATCTGAGTGCTTCGATTAAAGGTGTGTGTCACCATGCCTCGCTTGAATTTAATCTTGTTTCCAGGTCATGAAACATGTCAGAATAAAACTGCTAGGAACAATTCTTAAGACGAGCCTCTCCGCCCACATAAATAATTCAGTTCCAATCAGACCAAATTAGATCAAATAAAAAGATGCCCACGTTTAATGCAGCTTTCCAGGGTGGCCAGGAGACCATGGCGAGGGAAGGGTGTGGGAGGGAGACCATGCAAAACCAGGAGATTGTTCTGGGCGGCAGCTTAAATAACCTGTGGGAGTGGCCCTAACCTTCCCTGGGGAGGGATCAATGCTTGGCAGGCTTTCCTAGAAGAGGAGTCTGGACCAAGGCGACTCCCAGGGGAGGGGGCTTCCAAAGATGGATGTCGGGTGTTACAAAAACCTGTCCAAAGATTTCTTGGCAAAAAGAATTTGACTTTCTCTAAGTGGGAAGTTTTGATTTTATCATTAAAGTTTCTATAAGTTAAAAAACGATGTTAATAAAATGGATTTTCTCCAACTAAATTAAATAGGAGGGCAATACTGAATTATTGACTTCAGGCATTCCACAGCACCTAGCACCCTGAAGAGATACATTCCAAAATTTTCAATCTTCAAACTGATCCTTTCTAATTAAAATGTAGAAGAAGCCAGGCATGGTGGTGGATAACTGTATCGTACAAGTACGTGGGCTGAGACAGGAGATCAGGAGCCCAAGGGCAGCTGGGCTACACAATGAGAACCTGTTTCAAGGGACGCAAAGAAAATGAGTAAACAAACAAGAAAAATGTAGAAGAAAGAAAATGCTGGCCTTTAGCAGGTGTGTTTGGGGAAGGGATGCCCGGAAGGAATCAGTAAGTGCTTGGCACTCTTAGCAAAGTAGACTTCAAGAAAACAGCCCCTCCTCCGCTCTGAGAACCTGGGGTTTTTTGAATTTTGGATTGCTAAGCACTGAGGAATCAAATGAAATTAGCCCACACGGTCAAGACAAAGGCATCAGCAGGGCTCCGGGTTGACAACAGTCAGAGGCTATCCACAGAGAATAGGAACAAAACCCCTCCCACACAGCCATTCACCTTGTAAACACACACTTTGGTGCTTGGGTTTTGTTTGCTTTTGTTTTTGGAGACCTGGGGTTTCTCAGTGTAGCCCTGGCTGTCCTGGAACTCACTTTGTAGGCCAGGCTGGCTTCGAACTCAGTGATCTGCCTACCCTGTGCGTGCGTGCGCGTGCACACACACACACACACACACACACACACACCGGTGCTGGCATGAAAGGCTTGCGCCACCACTACCCAACATAAAAATGAATTTTAAGATTTTGCATGGAAGAATAAAAAGACACAAACTAAAATTCTTTTTTTTTTAAAGGAAAACAATATTTTGTAAATGATGACAGTTATTTGGGCTCAAAGTTATAGCTTCCATGTGGTTTCTCTGGCCTAGTCTTCAAAATACGCAATGCAAGAGTCATCTAAAGAACACTTGACCGCGTCAACTTCTCCACCTCCATTGTTCCTCCTTTGGAAGTGAATGTTGATTAAATCCTCCACATCCTCTTCATCCATCCGAACGCCTTTTAATCCAGTCAGAAGTACGGTCCTCTTCGATACGGCTGAAAACACCTGTGGAAGAAAACCAACTTGTGAAAGAAGGGCATTTTCAGACAAGAGCATGTCAGAGGGAGGCGAGTTTGAGACAGATGACCGTGGCGTTATGAAAATAAAGGGGGTTGGGTGGGCAGCTCAGAGTAGAGAAGGAGTCTGTGGGTAGTCAGAGCTGTGACTGGCAATGCCAGGACCAGAAGAATGCCAGAGGATCTCAAAAGTACAGACTAAAATATGGATCGTCAGTAGGTGTGATGGCTCACGCCTGTCGTTCCAGAACTCTGGAAACTGAGGCAGTCGGATGGTGGCATTGAGGTTAAGATACATGCAACCCTGTCTCAAAAAAATATGGGTGAAGGGGAAGTTCGGGGATAGAGTGATTACATAAAGTATTCACATGAAGGCCTGGATTCAGTGCTCAGTACTCCCCCAAAAATATTTGGGGTTGTGTGCGCGCGCACGTGCGTGTATATTTGCTGTAGCTTTCAGGGGGATAGAGAGATGCTCAGAGGTTAAGAGCACTGGCAGCTCTTCCAGAGGTCCTGAGTTCAATTCCCAGCCACCTCATGGTGGCTCATACCCTTGTGTCATGAGCTCTGGCTCCCTCTTCTGGCCCACGGGCATACATGCAGGCAGAACACTATACATAATATAAGAAAGTGGGTAGACAAAAGTTGTTAGGCAGTATTGCCATTCCACAGCTGAGGAGGAATAGGAAACAGAAGCAGGTTTGAAACAAAAGGGAGCTGAGTGACAGTAAACAGAATTATGTCTGAAGCCCAGTGATTGACAGACACACGAGGAAAATACCTCTAAGTAAATCTCTATTTACAAAAATAAGAATTAGTTTTATTTTTTTATTTTATTTTTTAATTTATTTTTAAAACAATCTTTTCTCACTGTACATACCAATCCCAGTTCCCTCTCCTGCTCTCCCCACCTTCCACCCACCCCACCCTCCACCCACTCCTCAGAGAAGGCAAGGTTTCCCACAGGGAAGTCAACAAGGTCTGGCATATCTCTCTGAGGCAAGACCAAGGCCCTCCCCACTATATCTAGGCTGAGCAAGGTGTCCCTCCAAGAGAATGGGCCCTAAGTAGCCAGTTCAAGCAGTAGGAATAAATCCTGGTTCCACTGCCAGTGGCCCCACAGACTGCCCCAACCACACAACTGTCACCCCCATTCAGAGGGCCGAGTTTGGGGAGTCGGTAAGCTCCCACTATCTCAGTTCAACTGCTCCTATATGGGTAACCCCATCATGATCTTAACCCATGAATTAGTTTTATAATTATCTAAGTGATTTCAGGGGTTTTGCAGGAAGGTGGGGAGTCATTGTTGTTTGCATACTGGGGAGGCAGGCTCTAAGGTCTTGCGCATGTTAGGCTACTGCTCCATCCCCTGTGTTAGGATTCAGGCATTATGGTGGCCTCTGGCACCTGGCAGGATGCACCCAGGCACTACCAGCCCAGGTTCTATGGCTGCCACAACCCTACATGGTCTGTATGCAAGCTCCACCCAGTCCAGCTCTCTTCCCAGCATTCTCCTGAAGCAAGGCAAGAGCAGGTCTCTGCCTCCCTCTCTCCCTCCTTCTCTTCCTCCCTCCCTCCCTCCTTTCCCCCACCACCACCACTCCTGTCTCCAGAGACCAGTCTCCCCTTCCCCCTTCTCAAAATAAACTCTCCACATAAGTTCTGTGTGAGGCGTAGTTGTCTCTATCCCGCCCGCCATGAGGCCGCTGGGTTCTCACTCACCAAGGTCCCTCTCACACATAATCATTACACCCTGTGCCCTTATTTTTTGACTTCTTATTTTGAGACAGGATCTTAAGGTTGCCTGGGTTACCTCTGAAGTCTGTAGCCAAGGACAGCACTGAACTTGAAAAACCTCCCACCTCAGCCTCCTGAATGTCTGGGATCCCAGGACTGCACCACCAGGCCTGGCACCAGCTTTTTTAAAACGCACAGCTTTGTATTGTTAAAAACACAAACTCATTCTGCACGGACCAAGCAAAAGTGAAGTGAAGAGACCGCTTAGACAGCCCTCCCCTGAGAAGCTGAGTGTCGCAGACAGAGCTCGTCCCATGGTCTTGGTGTGGAGTGGCTGAGCAAGGAGATAGCGCCCGGAAGGAAGTAACTGTACCTGGTACTTTTCCAAGCGTCTCTCTATAAAGGGAGAGACTGTAACTTGATAGCACTTTGGATTCACATAAAGAGGGAAGGTTTTCTTCTTCAAAATCTTGTCGGCAACTGGAAATCAGCAAAAAGAAAGTGTTTTCTCATAACCATGTACCATTTATAATTGAACATAAATAAATAAACATAAACATTTATCATAAACATTTTAAATCACAGTGAAGCTTCTCTCACATGGAATACTACCAAATAAGCATCAAAGTGGGCAGTTAATTCGTAAAGAACTCTACAGCCCGTATCGAAGGCTTCATAGTAATCATTCTGAGAAACGCTAGTCTACACAATAAGGAAACCGAACCTCCTGTCTTAAGCATCCAAATATGAGAGGGACAACAGTGGCACAAATCCACTTCTATGAAGCGTTTAGAACAGGGAAGTTTGTGGAGACCAAAGACTTGGAGGTACCGAGGACTGAAAGAGGAAGTAAAGAGGAATAATTGTCTAATGAGTGATGTTTCTACTTAAGGTGACAAAATGCCCTGAGGATGGAAAATACTGTGAGTGCATTTACTTAATGCCAGCAAACTGCACACATTTCTTCCTTTAATTTTGTTTGCACCCGTGTATGTACGCATGCATGCATGCATGTCACCATGTACATGTGGCCATCAGAGAAGAACAAGTGGGAACTGGTTCTCTCCTCCTACCA
Organism: Alexandromys fortis; assembly: GCF_014885135.2. Lineage (NCBI taxonomy): Eukaryota > Metazoa > Chordata > Mammalia > Rodentia > Cricetidae > Alexandromys > Alexandromys fortis. Next base: position 2,837,034 of record NW_026067917.1, on the reverse strand, counting down.
GACATTGATCATAGATCGGCCGCAGACACTCACTAGCTGAGCCACCTTGCAGCCCCTAGATAATACGATTCAAGTGTTTCGAATGGTAAGTGGAGGCAGGAGCAGAGGACAGAGGAGCGAGGAAAGACCCTCAGTTGATTAGGCCTACCCCAGCCCCACCTGTGCCGGGTTATGACCTAGGTGACTTTGGCTGTCTTATTTGGCTTGCTTCTGAGAAAGACAAGTAGTTACAGCACATGCCTGGTTATAATAAGGCCATCAGACACTGCTTATGAAGTGACCAGAAGACTTTATACTCTTTTAGAATTACCTAAACGTGTAGCTTTTGGTTGGACACCACTTCTAGGAAGGACTCCCCAGAGAAGAAAACAGCACAGATTTCCAAGCTAACAGAGTGTTAAACTGCACTGTGATTTATGATGGAGTTCCTCCTGGATATTTCTCAATACAAGGAATAGAGAGATTGACATCAATCAGATAAGATTTGGAAAATTTGAAAAAGGCAGGGTGGTGCACAGCTTTAATCCCAGCACTTGGGAGGCAGATGCAGGCGGATCTCTGTGAGTTCAAGGCCAGCCTGGTCTACAGAGTGAGTTCCAGGACAGCCAGGAGTGTTTCACAGAGAAACCCTGTCTCAGGGTGGAAAAAATTAAATATATATGTGTGTGTGTGTGTGTGTGTGTGTGTGTGTGTATAAATAAATTTAAAAACGATTTTGAAAGTTTAAAGCTGGATCCTTGACTACGGAAATTCCACCGAGTTGGAATTGCCCTTCATTTCAAAGGCAACATGTTCCAGCTGCACTGAAACTCAGGGCTTTCTCACTAGAACACACTCTACCTGGGGCTCATGCGCATTCCTCAAAGACCCAGGGTCAAAACTGCACAGTGGTGGGTTTGCATGAGCCCGGAGAAAGGTCTGGAAACCTCCCCTACTAACCAGGACTACTTCTACACCAAAGGAAAGGGAATTTCGAGGAGATTACTCAACCCTTCGCTGCCATCATTATGACTTCTTTTTTAAAACACATATTATTTTCATGCAAAAAAATAATCTAGTCAATCCATGTTTTAATGACATCGCAGGATTTCTATGATTCAGAAACTCAGGGGAAACCCGAGGACCATACTAATGAGAACAGCTGAGGTGTGCATGAAGAATCAGGCGGAATTGCTCTGTGGCACACCACCGTGTGATTTTAGGGATATGATCTGTCTTCTCTAGACCTCTGCCTCCTGTCAGTGACATGAACCCATTACCTATGTCAGAGCTATGATGAGCAGAGACTGTAATGATAAAATGAGGGGATACACACACGCATCCACTGTCCTCCTGACACACGATCGCGCACACACGCATCCACTGTCCTCCTGACACACGATCGCGCACACACGCATCCACTGTCCTGCCTGACACACGATCTCACATACGCATCCGCTGTCCTCCTGACACACGATCGCATCAAATAAGGGTAAGAAAACATCAACTGGACCAACAAGATGACTCAACAGGTAAAGGTCCTTACTGCCCAAGCCCACAACCTGAATTCAACCACCAGGATCCTCAGGGTGGAAGAAAGAACCAACTGACATAAGCTATCTTCTGACCTCCACACTAGCGCCACAGTGTGCACACATGCGCAGACACGTGCGCGTTAAATAAAGAATTCTAAGCAAATAAATTTAAAAAAAAAAAAAAAGAGTGTTCCAAAGAAGGAAACTCCCCCCGATTATCATGCATTTCAAATACACAAATGGGCAGAAACTGGGCAATGGCGGAGTGTCTGCGTACCTCCACTTTCCAGGAACGTGATGACAGCGCTCCCCGACTTTTTGTCGTAGTCCACGCTTTCCACCTCGCCGCCTCCGTTCTCGGACTTGTAGAAGCTCAGCTCCAGCTTGTCTCTCGTCTGCTCCTCCGGCAGTTCATCAGGGATTCCCGTAACATTGATCTTCATCTTAGAAACGTCCACATGAACCTGGGATAGCATTTCAGCGTCACAATTAAGAAGAATGCCTGTGCCCGACAGAGAGTGGCTGAAGCCACTCTCCATGACGGTCTCACCTGGAATCTGACGCCTAGGTTTAGCGGGACTGGTTGCGCAGTGACCACCACGGAGTTCCCCTCCAGCTGCACCACGTGCTTCCCCATAGTTATCACATTCTGCGCAACTGAAACACAATTTTAGAAGCAGACCGTCGTGACGTCCGAGAAAACCTTACGCGTTTATCTTTTTTCATGTTCTTCGATTTTGTATTTATTCTATTTATGTATGTGGGGGAGGTGTGTTCTTGTGAGGGGCATTTGGGTGAAGGTCAGAAAATAGCCTGTGGGAGCTGTGTCTTTTTCCAGCATGTTGGTACCCGGGATGGAGCTCAGATCAGCAGGCTCAACAAGGGCCTCTACCTGCTGAGCCATTTTACTGGCCCCATTTTCTTCTATTTTAAAAAGACAAGCTTTAGCATTTTTCTTGGGATTTCCAAGCTTCAGTAGTCTTACCTCCAAAGTAGGAAAACTCAGTGTCACCACGTTTTCAAGCGAAAATGGCGATACAGAGATTTTGAGATTCTAAATCCATCTTAAGGGATGACTCTGTCGTCCTCTCTCTTACATTAGCCTAAGAATTCTGCAGATTCTTTATACTGACAATCCAGACACACACTCCCTCTCCACAGCACTAACCAGGGAATCCCCCCCTCCCCAGGGCAGTAAGCTCAGCCAGAATGTCCCCATTCATAAGCTAGGAACACTTTTGTGGGCTACTGTCGTTTTTTATCACCGTTTATTTCGCTTTGTCTTTACCAATGTTCTTATGTTACCAGCACCAAAGAAAGAGCTCTTTTCTGTCTCTGTCTTTCCAAGAAAGACATACTGCTTTGCTTTTTTTCTATAAGCACGCTTTAAAATATTGAAAGCGACACTGTATCATCACATAGATGGGAGAGGAGAAGTTCAAAGAATCACGCCATGCTTCTTTAAGATGGATATATGGAGGGGTTTCTTTTTGTTTGCTTGCCTTGTTTTGTTTTTCAAGGCAGGGTTTCTCTGTGTAGTTCTGGCTGTCCTGGAGGTCACTATGTAGACCAGGCTGACCTCAAAGTCACAGAGACCTGCCTGCCTCTACCTCCCGAGTGCTGGGATTAAAGGCGTGCGCCACCACCCAGCCAGGAGTTTCTTCGTAACTGTGCGCTATGACTTTATAAAACTCCAGCTGTTGCTATGTGAGCCACTTATTCTAATTTATCATGAAGATAAGAGATGATTGCTTCCTCTCTTATAAACTTCATGTGTGTTTATGACAACCAGGGAGCACACCCGAGGCTGGGGAAGACACAAGGCTGGAAGTCAGGGCGTTGTCGGGTGGGAATTCAGACTCACTATACCACAATATGACTCTAGAATTTAGATGCTTTTTGTTTTGTTTTGTTTTGCCAATGGCAACAGATGACAATAACAGAAAACGTCAATGAAGTAATACTCAGATGACCCTCTCCCTATCCCCAAACCCCTAACATCTGGCGATCTAACTCAACAGAGAGGGACCACTTATATTCCAACTTTAGTTGCTGTTACTGTCAAACTAACTCCTGTTTACTTCTGTTTCCCTGGCGCTGTGTCCTGGCTTGGGGACTCCAGAACCACATCAAGGGAGCAAGCAGCATCAAGGCTGCTTCTGAAGCGACTCCTACATCCAGCAAGCCAGGAGACTGCCATGCGGTCACTGTCATGTAGAAACCTGTCCTCAGATCCTCCCCTGTGTCTTCCAGTAACATGCCTGTGACTGCCTATTACCAGCAAAGCTCCCCCTCGACTATGGGCATGGTTCCAGGGGGAACAAAATGACGCTGTGGGTGGATGCCTCATCTCTGCTTGCCTTGACCTTCTGTAAGCTTCCTTTTAACATTTATTTCCAGGTCAGACTGACGAGCCAGATAACAGAAGACACAGGTTAAAATCACAGCTTCTAAGGATCTAAGCGTGAAATGGTCCTGAAGATCACGTTGGCCCATCCCGTAGCTTTGCAGTCAGAGCCAAAGCCAAGAGGTAGTGGCCTTCCCTCAGGAATGTTGGTCCAGGAGGATGTGCACAGGCACTTAGGGTACCCTCTCAGCTCTAGAGTTCTGCAAAGGAAGTTCTTCTCTAGGCTTCTGTTTCCTTCTCTGGCATACCCCTCACACATAGCAACAATGGCAGCTGGCATGGGTGTGTCGTGTGCTTTCAGTTAAACCTGTCATTTAATACTATCACAAAGCCTGTCACCAAAATCTGAGGCTTACAAAGAACGCAGCTCATACCTCAAGAGGAGACAAAGCCAGCATTCAAATTCTCCTCACAAAGGAAGCCAAGCCCTGAAGGGGCCCATACATTTTTGAACTTGGCCAACATCAGGTCCCAAACCTTTCTATTCCTGCGTTCCATCAAATCACTGGGTCATTAATCACTAAATCACTTAAGTATCTTCAGACTCTGTTTTCTTACCAATCAAATACATACAATAATTATTTTCACTATCCTGTATTTATAGAATTGTACAAGTATGAAACGAGATGTCCCAGAAAACACCGGAGAAGTAGAGTCTGCCACTTTTATATGCCCAAAATTGTATTTATTCATTTACTTTTTTATTTGAGATAGGGTCTCACTATATAGCCCTGGCTGACCCGAATCTAGGTAGGCCAGGTTAGCCTCAAACTCACAGAGATAGGTCTGCACCTGCCTCCCAAGTGCTGGTATTAAAGTTGTGCACTGCTATGCCCAGCAAGTTCTACTTCTTTATAATATTATTATAACATTCTAATATGCTTATATCATTTACGGGACATATGTATTGGAAAGAGGCTGACACTGGATAGTCCAACTCCTATATTTTATTTCCAGAGCCATTACTTTATGAATGTGTGATAAGCATGAATCCTTTAATATCACTGTACACATAACACTGTGAGTATTCTACATAATTATATATAATATTATATATCATAGTTATTACCTCATTATATATCATAGGTAATAAAACCAACACATCTAATATACTTAATGCCTGGATTCCATCTCTGTAAATTGAGACTATCAATTGCCTCTGCCTCCAAACGCCACTATGAAGATAAGAAGAAACAGCAAACACAGACTGCCAAGTGACAGCCAGACATCTGCGGAAGATCTTTGAAGGTCCAAGTGCTTGCAAAGGTGACATGGTCATGTTTTTAAGATCAGTCTTACCTTCTTCCTTCTCAAAGGTGATAAGTGCTTGTCCTTTCTGGAGCTCATAGAAAATTTGTGAGCTCACTTGGAATGAGCAGGAGCTATTTGAGAACTGGCCACCATCCTCTGAAGTCTTCATTGAAGTGAACTTAAGCTTTCTTTCTGGTATATTCTCTTTAATCTAATTAAAACAGATGCATTTGATTAAAATTAAGACAAGACATAACAAGTACTTCCAACAATGGTATGATTGATCTAATCATCCAATAATTCGTTCTCCACTAACTGTAAAGCTTTATGGTATATTGACTGTAGTCTTACATAACATCTATAGTAATTGCTTCTTCCCACAAAGCTGCTCAGTAAGGTAATCAAATGTTGATCCTTTAATATCATTTTGTTGATGAAATCGTAAGTATATAATCCTCTCACTTTTCCTAAGCAGTGTTTAAGTTGATTGATATTGTCCAATCATAAATCCCCACTGCTTATGTAAAATAAGTGCCTCATTGTGGAATAATCTTTTCACACACTAAGATGTATCTTTGCCAAGGCACCTTCTGATTGGTTTAATAAAGAGCTGAATGGCCAATAGCTGGGCAGAAAGAGGTTAGGCGGGACTTCCGGGCAAAGACAGCAGAGGAGGAGATGAATCTAAGTGCAGAAGAGACTCCAGAGGACACAGACGGGAAGCAAGGCAAAAGCCACGAGGCAAAATGTAGATTAATATAAATGGGTTAATTTAAATTATGAGATAGTGGGGACAGTGATAGTTTCAGTACTGTCTACAGCCTGGCGAGTCGAAAAGAAACAAGGGGTAAAAGCTTATTAGATGATTCAAATACAGGAAAATTTAGGAGAGACTTTAAATGGTACAGATCGATACATGCCCAACTTCTTGGTTCTGAGACGAGGACTCTCTGTATATCTGTATAGCCCTGGCTAGCCTGGAGCTTGCTCTTGTAGACCAGGCTAGCCTCCCACAGGGATTCTCCCTGCCTCAGTCTCCCAAGTGCTAGGACTAAAGGTGTGTGTCACTATGTCCAGATCATGCCAAACTCTTTAAACTCTGAGATTCACTCAAATTACTCCTGCATGAGAGGGGAAGACTGTAAATGCAGTGAGTGAGAAAACCATACGTTTGATCCAAGAGTGATCTGCAATAAGCAATGCTGGTTTTTTTTTAAACTTTTATTAATTTATGGTTTTGTAAGTTGTATCGTGCTAGCCATAGGTGGTAGAAAAATATGCATCGTAAGTATAGTACATGAAGAAATCACGATGCTAATATGCAAACACTAGGTAGAACAACTGAAGTCCTCCTGGTTTCCCAAGGGAAACCTGCCTCTGGGATGAACCACTATGTATCTCAGCGCACACTTTATTTAAACGGGAGCATATGGAATGTCTTCCTCTGCCTTTTACGTATCGATGTCATGTTTGTTACATTCATGCACGCTGTATATAATTGTTTGTCCTTGATTTGGTGTAGAATTGAATTGTATGGGTATAGAATAATTTACTAGTCATTCTACTATGGAGGAACACTTGAGTTTTTCTCCATTCGGGGTTGTTACAAACAGTAGCCCAAGTCGGACATGGCGGCACACTCCTTTAAATGCCAGTGCACAGGAGGCAAAGGCAGGTAGATCTTTGTGAGCTTGAGGTCAACCTGGTCGGCATAATGAGTTCAAGACCAGCCAGACCTCAAAAACAAAAGCAAACACTGGTGTTATGAGTGGCCCTAATGCTTTAGAATTAATTGTGTATAACTACAATTTTGTTTGAAAAGTACATGTCCATTAAAATATACATAAAATAATCACAGTACTTGGAATTCTCTGGCGTCCGAGTGTAACTCCACTTCAAGTCTTTTGATCTCCTGTTCTAGCTGTATGTTTTCCTTTAAAATTTCATGAATTAATCCCTAAAAAAAATAACAAATAATAGAAAAAAATTAAACACCTCTGCGATCCCTTTCCTAAATTAGTTAAAAGATGTAAAGCCTGCCCCCTCCCCCCCACCCAAAGGCTAAACAACCTTAGGACAGCCTCAGAATAAGTATGCCGACTTCATAGTGCATATGCTTAGCATCTAATTCCAGTGCATGATGGGTCTTTGTTGTTGTTGTTGTTGTTGTTGTTTTTAATGACTTAGTTTTTTTATTTCATATGCATTGGTGTTTTTCCTCGCATGTATGTCTGCATGAGGATGTCATATCCCCTGGAGTTACAGTTTTAAGCCACTATGCGGGTGCTGGGAATTGAACCCACATCCTCTAAAAGAGAGAGCAGTGCTTTTATCTGCTGAGCGATCTCTCCAGCACCCAGTGGTTCTGCTAATCCTACCAAGATTCATTAGCTCTGTTATATGAACAAAGAAACTGTTCTCTTCTACATTATACACGGAATTTTTTATAATTAAGACAAGGAGTGAGACTCAGCCCTTCTGGACTTTGTTAAATTCTTTCTAAGCTATCTACAACTATTATACAACTTTTAATTGCACTATGAGTGTGAACACATTACACTGAGGCCGTTCTTCGTTTATTTTTTGTCTCGTTTCATTTTTTGTTTGTTTTATTTTTTGGCAGGGTTTTTTTGGTATCTGGGATTTGTTTATCAGCAATAATTCCAACAGTAGCCAGCTGCTTTGACAAGCCCAACACAGGCCTTGCTATCAGCTCTGAGCACCTGAACATCTGTTCCCACCTGGATCTCATTTGGTCACTGCTCACATTTCACATCCTGGTAGAAACCCGAAAAAGAAGGAGGGGAGGGAACAATTTTTGTAAGAAAATAAATGGGAACACAAATCTCAGTGTGAGGCTCTTACAATGGAGCAAATGTAAGGATCTCTTGGAAAGCCCAGTAGCCCCACGATGCCACAGACACAGACAAAGGCGCACCTTAAAAGGAATAGACACAAATCATTCTTTTTTTTTTTTTTTTTTTTTT
>NW_026067917.1:2827145-2828834 GCF_014885135.2 Alexandromys fortis | reverse complement strand
TTTTTGGTTTTTCGAGACAGGGTTTCTCTGTGGTTTTGGAGCCTGTCCTGGAACTAGTTCTTGTAGACCAGGCTGGTCTCGAACTCACAGAGATCCGCCTGCCTCTGCCTCCCGAGTGCTGGGATTAAAGGCGTGCACCACCACCGCCCGGCCACAAATTTAACAGCAACTACAATTTTCCTTCATACCTCGTTTTGTTCACTTTCCAAAATTTCTATATCTGATGAGAGTTCTTCATAAGCTTGCTCTTTGTTGTCCATATCAGCATCCATGATTCTTTAATAGAAAAAAATGTGGGGGGAGGGGCAATGCTTTTACAATTGGATACTACACAAATTCAAGAAAAAAAAAATGAGAGCTTTTACCCTTCCGTTCAAGAAGCATGTCTTCTTAGCTGTGTGTGTGTGTGTGTGTGTGTGTGAGCACGCGCGTGTGCATGCTAGCGTGTATGTGTTTGTGTGTGTGTTTTCATATCATCAAAGTCTCATCATGTGACTTACAGCCAAACATCATCTGTAATCTGAAGAACTTCACATCTGTAATTGCATTGGAGGGGATACAGTAAAGGAGCCACCAACGTGACTGCTGCTCCACCTTACGGTTAAGGTCTTTACCCGGAACCAGAGAAAGTATCTAGGGCCAGCTGGGAGAGTCCAAGGCAGAGAGAGAAAGAAGTAGACTGAGCATGCCCGGCAGATTGGACACTAAGGATGTCCAGTTAGCACAGTGCTGCACCATGTGAAAGCCCAAAAGGATGTAAATAAGAAAGAAAGAAAGAAAGAAAGAAAGAAAGAAAGAAAGAAAGAAAGAAAGAAAGAAAGAAAGAAAGAAAGAGGAAGGAAAGGAAAGAAAGAAAGGAAGAAAGAAAGAAAGAAAGAAAGAAAGAAAGAAACTAAGAAAGAAACAAAGGAAAAAAAAAAAAACAAAGAAACCAGAGCATCCTTAGTTGAACATGACATGATTCTTTATTTAAAACAACCCAAAAGACTCCACTGGAAATGCAATTTTAGCAAAATATCAGGATACAAATATCAGTAGCTTGCCAGGTGTGGCAGCACACATTTTTAACCCCAGTACTCAGGAAGGAGAGACATTGGAGGTCAGCCTGTTCTATATAGTGGGTTCTGTATATAGGTTTACACAGTGAAGACCCTGTCTTAAAAAGTAATTTTACAAAATTCAGCTTTTTTGAATACCAATGACAAACTTGTTGGGGGGGGAGGGAGCAGTTAAAAAAACCAAAACCAAAACAAAATACTTAGGAATAAATCTAATTAGGGACAATGAAAACTTTGAAATACTGAATAAAAAGATGAGTAAGACACTTGAGGATAGAAAGTCATCTCATGTTCATAGATTGGCAGAGCTATTATTGTGAAAATGACTTTGCTATCCGCAGATTCAGCGCAAATTTTCACCAGAATTCCACTGACATTCTTCACAGACCGAAAACAAAACAAAATTCCTAACATTCATGAAAGCATCAAAGGTCCCAAATAGCCAATGCAAAGAAAGGCCAATGCAGGAGGCATCACCAAGCATGTGTGTAGTGTGCATACATACAGGCAAAACACCTATACCCACACAGGATGATTACAAAATATAGACAAGGGACTGAGAGAGAGAAGGAAGTGTCCTAAGGGAAGAGCAGATGAGGGCATAAGAAGAGAACAATAGAGTATGTGTGTA
>NW_026067917.1:2819729-2825476 GCF_014885135.2 Alexandromys fortis | reverse complement strand
TTTTTTTTGTTTTTTTTTTTTTTTTTTTTGATCTCTCTGAGAGTGTTGGCACAGGCCTGTAACCAGAGGATCAAGAGTTCAAGCCCAACACAATGAAAATAGAATGCTATCGTGTATATAGATACAGATACACACACACACACACACACACACACACACACGTGTTTTCATTGCTTGCAGAAGTTGAGTTTACGGACAGAGAAGAAAGTTCCTGGGGAAAACAAAACAAAAACAGAAAGTGAACTGGTCCATTCAAGGTTACATTCTTGATTGATTCAAGGTTATATTCTTCCCAAGAGGAGACCAGGAAGAAAGAAAGAGAATAACTGGTTGGTGAATGTCTAGGTGCTTTTTGTCGGGATTAAAGCGGAGGTGATTTTATTGTCTTGCCCGGTGGTCGAAACCTGCTTTCCCTCTCCCCCGGTTGGGCAGGACACATGAAAAGTTCCCTTCAGGAGCACACAAGTTAGCAGGTGCAGGAGTCCTCTGAGTCCAAACTGGTGCCCTCCTATAATTCTTATTAAATCGTGTCCTTCTAATGTCTCCTTTTTAAAAAAAAATAATAATAATCTTACATTTTCTGAAAAAGTGAGGTGTGACTTCTTGAGAAATCTGTTTTCCTAAGAACACTCATTTTAAGTTTCCTTTTCCCGGGAGAAAGAAGCACAGCCAGGCCTGAGCGCAACGCCCGCCCGCGGTAGGCGAGTCCCCAGGCAGCGCTCGGGGCTGGAAGCCGCGGCCGCCGCCCCCCCCCCACACACACACACACACACCGGGTGGAGCATCCCCGACAGCCGGGGACCGGGACGAGCACTCACCCGCGCTCCGCCGAGCAGCTCCAGGAAGCAGTCGCTTAGAACCGAACCCCAACGCTAAAACGCAATCCGGGTCTCGACGACGGTCACCGCTCAGTCACCAGTGGTACTTTCGCTTTCGATTGTTTTAAAAACAGGATGCTTCGGTTTCACGTCCTGCGGACTTTGTCCCGGGCGCCATTGCTGATGTTCCTCTATCTCCACCCGAGTTCCAAGACATGCTTTGAAAAGCATATTTGTATGTGCCCTACGCGGAACAAACGCACTGGTGAAAAACTGGCTGGCAGCTAAAGTCTAGGCAGACAGAGCTCTCTAGCCAAATCCTAACTCTCACCGCAATTTCCTAGACGGCTACAAAGTTTGACGCCAGCCCAAGATGGTGCTTGTGTCTGGGAAACCTGTTTCCTGGGTTGGTTTTTATGACCTTGTCCCTTGAAAGTTTTCTTCTAATCTTTGTTTACGTTGTGAAGTGAAGCGTTTGTAAACACTCCGCTGGACGTTAAATTTTCCTTTGCCAGAAAAAATAATCTGACTTTTATCAAGAAAGGTAGTGTTTCCTAATCCTACACCTGAAAACCGCTCCAGACAGCTGAGCCGCTTCTGAGTACAGGGACATGGAAGGCAGCAAAAAAGATCTCAGCGACTTCTAGGTTGTGGCGTCCCATAGCTATGCATAGTAACCAATAACTCGGTCTAAGAACACTAATAAACATCCATAGAGCTACATAGAGGTACCCTACCTTTAAAAAAAATTTAAGAACAAGGGTTTCTTCTGTGTTGTCAGTCCAGTTAGAAAGTACAAAGTCTGTGTATTACATAGGTTTTCTTTTTAACTTTAGCGGAAGCACGAATTTGTTCATGAGAATTTATAAGAAGCCATTGGTTTGGACTGAGTTTGTACATTAGGCCAAGGGATCAGAGCAAAAGGGAAGTCGCTCCTGCTGAAATCCCAGGTCATGGAGAAGAAAGTTATCCTTCCAATAAACTAGATGAGAGGCTATGGCCAAATCCCTAAGCAAGCCAGTTTTACACAGCAGAATAATAGTTTTACCACAGAAGAACTTTAAAACAGCCTCTTGGTAGCTGGAGCGATGGCTCAGTGGTTAAGGGCATTTGCTTCTTTTACAGAGAAACCATGGCTGGTCCCACACAACCTGCTGGTCACTCCAGTACCCAGGCATGAACGTGGACCTCTGTGGACAGACAAGTGATAGACCCAAGCAAAACATTCGTACACATTAAAAATAAACCTAGCCGGGCGGTGGTGATGCACGCCTTTAATCCCAGCACTCGGGAGGCAGAGGCAGGCAGATCTCTGTGAGTTCGAGTCCAGCCTGGTCTACAGAGCTAGTTCCAAAACAGGCTCCAAAGCCACAGAGAAACCCTGTCTCGAAAAACCTAAAGTGTGTTTTCTAACAGCTTATTTGTGTTTGTGCGGGGTTCACATTCTTCAGCCACCTCTCCCCCCCACACACACATTTTTTGACCTGTAAAACGAATTATCAGCCCAATTCATCAGACTCTGATTCTGACTCTAGAACCACAAATGAAAAGTGAACCTGGTTTTTAAACTAAATGTGTTGTCATTTTTGACTTTTAACAGCCAAGGGTGATTGATTCAATATAATTTTCTTCTTTCTTTTCTTAATTTTATTTTTTATTTTTGGAAGGAGATACTAGGAGACATGACAAGGACTGCAGAAGAGCTGTTCTAATATCGACTTAAGGAGAAGCAAAGATGGGTAGAGAGGAAGGCTTTTGAGAGCCCAGCATCCTTTGTCATCATTGTTGTTACTGGGCGGCAGGTACCACCAGAGCTTCTAAATGATTCTCCTACCTTCGCCTCCCATCTCAAAGTAGGGTGCTAGAAGTGCAGGTGTAAGTGGGTTTCTGAATCTTCCCTTTTTGATGTGGGTTCTGGAATGGCACGAAGTCATCAAGCTTGCCAGACAAACACTTTCACCTGCCCAGGGATCTCTCTAACATCTAAGATGCCTCCTAACATCTTTTTGTTATTGTTTCGTTTTCTTTTTATTAACTTTTAATAACACACCAAGAAATGGATTTCTTTGTGACATTTTCACATCTACATATAAAAGTAAATTTATACGTGTGTATTGTGCTTTGCTCTTGTTCTCCCTCTCTCCTTCCTTCTATTCCCCTTCCCCCTCTTGCTGATCTCTTTCTTCTCCCAAAAGAACATCCCACCTGCCCTCTTGTTGTATGCATTCTATTTCTCTCTTTTGTTTTGTTTAAACTGGTCTAGAACTCACAACCTCGCTGCCTTGGCATCTCTAGTGCTTGCATGTTTGCCTGCACACTGGAAGAGGGCACCAGACCTCATGGCAGATGGTTGTGAGCCACCATGTGGTTGCTGGGAATTGAACTCAGGACCTTTGGAAGAGCAGGCAGTGCTCTTAACAACTGAGCCATCTATCGCTCCAGCCCCATTTTAGACAACTTTTTACTGACTTATTTTTGCAGTGCCAAAAATCAAACCCAGGGCCTTATATGTGCCAAACAAATGCTCTGCCACTGAACTACATCCCCAGTTCCCAAAATCTTCAGAAATTTCTAACGGAGGATTTGAATACGCCTCATAGCATCCCACCAGCAAACATATAAATTAGCAGTCAGTGTCCACCTCGCACTCACTGAATACCACGTCTGTAGGTTGGGTGTCATAGGAAAATCTCACAGACATAATAAGTATATTCTGTAACACCTTTGTCTCCCTCACCAAAAGGAATGAACTCTCCCCATAACATCCACACAATATTCATCAAAGGGCTCGATCATATAGATTACTTCCATGCTTTCGGAGACGTTCCACAAAGGCTGAATTAGGAACTAGGTTCTTGGTCTCACCTGTAATAAAGTAGACGTGCCTCTGGTTTTCCTTCATTCTGGTGCTACAGTCCTTGAGAGAAACCATCTCATCTCCAGGAGCAGATGTGTTGTATCGCAGCAGCTCTGAAAGCTTCTTCTGATTTTGAGAGTCTTCATGAATGCAAGCTTTATATTTTTTGAGAACTGCTCGTAAAAACTTTTTATAGTTCTCTTTATCTTCTGCCAGCTCAGTGGATAGTTCTAAGCCTGTCTTGACCAAATTCTTTCTGATAACTTTCAAAATTCTGCTTTGCTGCAACATTTCACGGGAGCTGTTTAGAGGAAGATGTTCAGACTCTGCCACTCCTCTTACAAAATTCAGACACTCAGGGATTAACTCCTCACAGTTATCCATGATGAAAACTCTGCGCACATACAGCTTGATATTGTTGTTGTTTTTCTTTCTGTTTTAAAACTGATCAAAAGGAGCACATCTTGAGACAAGAAGGAGGGTCCAGAATTCCAATTATTCTTCAACAGAAAAATGTTTTACTGCCAAATGTTCTTCCCAATCATTGGTTAAGCTCTTGTAATCCTGAAGCCAGAAATCCTTATGACATTACTAATGAAGAATCTGGAGAATTCCATATTGTTTCTTAAAAGCAGAGGTGGCGGCCTGAGACAAAAAGTACACACAATGAACTGAATGTTTGTATAACCTGAGATTCACGTGTTGAAATTCTAACCCCCAAGATGGTTGTATTAGGGTTGTGGTCTTTGGTAGAAGATTAACTCAAGAGAACCCACATGAGTAAAATTAGTACCCTTAGAAAACAGGCTCCAAAGACTCTTGGTTTTTCTCACTGTGTAAAGCAAAATCTATACGCCAGGGAAAGCATCACCTTCCTTGGCTCCCTGACACCAAGTCTTCTGGCACTTTGTCTTCAACTTCCAACCTCCAGAATCTGAAGAATAAAAGTCTATTGTCTGTGAGAGCCACGGATGAGTGGGGTGAGTGGTGCTTTGTTAGACCAAACGAACTGCAACATTGTAGAATCTGACAAAATTCTGAGGGGTTGGGAACCCGGAGAAGAAGGCAACTTGCTGCTGTGGTGGTCTGAAAGAGAATGCCCCCCCCCCCCCAAAGGGAGAGGCACTGTTAGGAGGAGGTGTGGCCTTGTTGGAGTAGGTGTGGCCTTGTGGGAGGAAGCATATTGCTGTAGAAGCAGGCTCTGAGGTCTCCTGTATCCTCAAGCCACACCCAGTGAAACAGACCTCTTATTGCCTTTAAGTCAAGATGTAGGAACTTCCAGCTCCTTCTCTAGCAACATGTCTGTCTGCATGCTGCCTTGCTCCCCATCCTAATGATAATAGACTGAGCCTCTGAACTGAAAGCAAGCCACCCCAATCAAATGTTTTCCTTTACAAGAGTTACTGTGGTCATGGTGTCTCTGCACAGCAACAGAAACCCTAATTAAATACTATGGCCATCAGTTAATGCCCTCCTTCTAAAATATAGCATAGCCAAGAATATGCACTTTTAGCAGGTCACGTGGTGCTACAGTTTAGGGTTCATCCTTGGGGAAGGTGGGCAGTTAAGTTCTGCCCTGTGCAAGACCCTGAAGGGATACAAAGTAAACTGGTAACGCTGCTCTAGTTCTGAAGAGGTTAGCTATTTAATGTGTAAATGGTAAGGAAAATGGTTTATTCTACTGTAGAACTTTAAGACAATCCTGAAGCCATTTCTGACAACTCTCAGTCTCAGCAGTAATGCTCCCCCCTTCCCCTCTGGGAACCAAGGACCTAACAATTGCCCACACACGTACTGAAATGTTGGGAACGTTCCATCATCTCCCTGAGTCCTTGCGAATGTTCTCCAAATAGAACTCAGTTATTGAATGGGGGCAAGATAACCCTTAGGCATTGACTCACTGACTGATTTTTGACCTAGGCCCTGGGAACGGGGCAAAGTGACCCTCAGATGTTTTCCCTTACCTCATCTGATCTGGCAACCACTCTCCAGCCAATTATTGGTAATAGCCCTTTTTAAATATATTTTTAATATATATATTTATTTTTTAATTTTTTTAAATTTATTTATTT